>NC_049170.1:83407428-83722819 GCF_009769625.2 Cygnus olor | reverse complement strand
GAAGGTTTGAGGAGCTATATATTCAACTTGGTACTCATCTCTTTATACGGATCTGGTCCAGTGAATAGATTTTTGCCTGACAAAAACACTGTCCCAAAGCGCTCACAGTTTCAAAAAAAATAAAAAATCACTCAACACTTTCTGTACTGTTTCCACTTCTTCAGGTGATAGAAAATGCAAAGGCTGATTGCTACCCTTGTTTTGACAGTGCTCTCACTGCAATGATAAAAATGTTTTCTCTTCCGCAATATAGTATTTCATCAGTCAGGCACAAAGAGAATAAGACCCAGTAATACTATTCCTTCTCATACTGCTTCTCTCACATCCACCTGTCTGAGCTATCTTCCACCATTGTCATAATTACAGAGAAAGGCTTGTTCAAAAGAAACCAACCAACCAACCAACCAAAAAAAAAAATAAATCACACCATTACTGCATTAATGTGACTGAGTTAAAGCAGTGTATTTGGAGCTGCTTCTGGGATTCTGACAAAATTAGGGAAATAGTAGTTTACCCAGAAAATCAAATAATTAATTACTTTATAAGAAGTAATGGCCTAGCTTGAAATTTTAAGAATTCCCATTTCTATGTGAACTGATCTGGAAACTAAATACATACAAGTTAATGTGTTTGAGCACTCTGAACAAAACTCTGAAGTTAATGTCCAGTGTACACAACATGTATTTTACATGTATTTATTCACACTTTGGTTCACAACACATCTCAAGGGGTTCAAGGTAAAATAAAATCCTTGAAACAATCAGAAATGGCAAACATACAGTTAACTAATATAGCTAGTTTTAGTGTAACCAAAATCTTATATATGTATGATTAGTTCTCTTCTTCCTATGCTCCCTACCATATTCTTAATCTCAATGGGATTATTTCAAAGGTCATTTTTTAAAGGTCATTCTGTAAAGGTAAAGATATATGCATATTTTTACAAGCTCCAAAAAAGAAAGATTTAACCTACCTCTGTTATCTAGAGTATGAATGCTTACTGAGCTCAACATAAATTCATAATGATTAAATGCCTTCACATTTTTTAAGTATATAAAATGTAAGAAATTTAGAATTACGTAGAAAACAGTTCACAAGCTGTATAACATCATACCTATATATATATGTATATTTAAGTATCCATCAAATTAATTATAAAGTCTATTTCATAAATTAACTAACTTGTCTTAACTGAGCCACTAATTATGGCAACAATTATTTACAATGACAACTTACTGTGTAAAGGCTTAAGACTTCTAAATCAATTAAAATAAATAGAACTGTCCTGCTGACTCTGCATTTTGTAAGTAAACAACAGTCTTTCTACAGAATGATCTTGAAGAAATTTTGAATAATGTACTTTAGTTAGATGTAATATTTGCCTTCTAAACTTGAAACCAGTATTTTTGTTTTGTAACAATTTCATTTCTTGCTATGTCCAGTGAATTATTGCTTAATTTGAATACAAAGAGAAAGTTTGTTAAATTAAAAGTTCCAAAACTCTTCTAAATGTTTCAGACATTTTCCTGATCAAAAAACAACCAACCAACCAACCAACCAGCCAACCAACCAACCAAAAAACCCAGTGTTGAAAAAAAACCTTTCAAACAATATAAGGTGTTTGTTTTGTTTGTTGGTTGGTTGGTTGGTTCGTTTGCTGGTTTTTGTTTTTTTTTTTTTCATCTTTATTTTTCCTGATATTTTTACTTCTTTTTTACTGGTAGCTGCAGAGAATAGCTAGGGTGACAAAAAGAATCTCTATGTCAGTCAGGCTAATACAAACAACTTTTAGTACTTCTAATACGGAAACAAAGCAATGTCTAATAGTAGAGTGCCAAAAAACAATACGAAAAATGTTAACAATTCTTAAACTAGATATAGACTCTACTATATACTGGGACATCCTCACAGTCTTCAAGAATGTCTTTAAGTGACAGTCCAGACAGTCCTCCAAGTTAATTCAAATCTTCTGAATAGGATGTCAATATGATCAGTTACCTGCTCAAGTTTATACATATTGTTTAATTGGATTATAGAAGAATTTATTTTGTAAACAATGTTGCAAGAATTCAGTAGATGTGATTGATTGTCAGAATTGTCACTATTTTCAAAACCACAGCTGCCAAAATAATAAAATTTTGAGAAAAGAAAAACATTTCTAAAAATTCACAGCAGTAATTTTTTAAATTGTTATTATTATATCTTTTTTTTAATGAAATATATGCAGAAAAATCATGGAAATATCCAAATAATCATCAACATGTTGTGATGGAAGCACAAGGTACTGCAAGCAGATTGTTTCACACTTTGCGGAATCAAGGAGTAGGGTTTTAAACTAAAAAAAGGGTAGGTTTAGATTAGATATAAGGAAGAAATTCTTTACTATGTGGGTGGTGAGGCACTGGAACAGGTTCCTCAGAGAAGTGGTGGATGCCCCCTTCCTGGAAGAGTTCAAGGAAAAGTTGGGTGGGGCTTTGGGCAACCTGGTCTGGTGGGAGGTGTCCCTGCCCATGGCAGGGGGTTGGAACGAGGTGATCTTTAAGGTCCCTTCCAGCCCAGACCATTCTACGCTTCTATGAATTGGAGCTTGGGCCTGGCTCCTCACAGAGAGCATATTTAATGATTCTCCACTAAACAAACAAAACTGAGAAGAGTGGCTTGTGCTCATTTATGCCTAAGGTAGGCATGGGGGAGTACAGGGGTATAAGATGTTTTGTTAGTATCATGAAACATAACAGTGTAATTTTTTTACGATATGTTAAAATCAAAATTATACTGTGTCAGTCACATGGGCATTGCAGAGAATACATGTCAGAAAGTACAGCAAGTTTAGAGAAAATTTATGAGAGAGCAATAACCAACAGCAAAGCTGTACTTTTATGAGTGTGGTTGAACTATTCTGCTTTAAATGAGGCTTTAAGTAAGGCTGATTAGTGTAAATAAACAAAAATGATTGTGTTCAATCTATACAACTGATTCACGAGACAACAGAACATAAGAGAGAGCATGAGAGCATAGATACAACAGCCCTGAACATTGCTAAAACTGACAGAACGGTGTGCTGGAAGCTGAGTTTCCTCGACTGTATCATCCTGTGATAAGGATGTGTACAATAACAGCACTTATTTTATGCCAGCTTACTGACTGTACCTTTTTTTTTTTTTTTTTTTTTTTTTGCATGCAAAAGGAAACATGAGGCTGTGGAATATTCTGGTCTTTTGATGGGTATAACCAAGCTGACTACTACAGGTTCAGTTTCCTGCTAAATATTGTACTGTGCAAACTGCAAATCATCTGTGCTGCATGACAGAAAAAAAGTTACAGTGGATAATGACATCTTTATCTTCATTTGGTAACTGTTTTCCACATCTAACCAACATCACCTTGACTTGTCAGGCATTAGTTTTGCTCTCTTGCCTCTTATCTAAACCTCAGATGCACAGTAAAATGAGGGTGGCAATTTTGGTGGATTACTAAAATAGAGATTGATGAAGGACTGTATTACTAGCCTTTCAGAAACTTTTAAGCCCTTGTTTGGTTCTAAGCTCTTATATGTAAATATTCGTAATGGAATGGAATAATACTGAGCCCTGAGGAACAGCAGATGAGAAAGACTTCCAATACTATCAAATTTACAACATTTGTCCACTGGCACCTCTGCAGAGTAACCCATGAGGAATGCTAGAAGACTGTTCTGTTTCCATATCTCCAGATCCTCCAGATTGGGGCTGCAATCTTTGTACTCAGATTAGCTATCAGTAGTCAGCAAGGCAAAATTACTTCAGGAGGTTCACCCAGATATAACTCACAATTAACCAGATTTAACTTAAAATGTTAGACTTCAGAAAACATATTTAGGCATTCTTCCTTGGTTACCCAACAGTTTTGAAAGACAGGGATGAGGTAATTGCTCAGCTCCTCCATCCCCAGAAAAGGCTAATGTGTTGCTAAAGGAAACATTCTGAGCTGACTGTGGCCATACTCTGATTGAGAGCCCACAAATCAAGGAGAGTGTTTGGCTTTGCTAATTCACGTATGCTTATGAAAGGCCTGACAGATGATTGAGAGTATTTTTCATTAACGGACACAATGACAGTAGAGTTTTCACAAAAGTGTTTGTGTCATTAAACACTTTTGTCTTTTTTCCATGTTTTGTTAACACAGGAGTCTGGGTCTTACAAGATTTGGTCACTCAAAACACATTAGCTTTAATCCAGTAGAGTAGTGACTAGAAGATGGGATTGTACAGTATTAAAATCTTTTCACAGTTTTCAGAATTTTGCAATTTTTGATTATCCTTGAAGAATTTCCAGCTTACTTGAACTTGACATGTAAGAAAACCAGCATCTGATAAATATCAAGGTCCTCACCATAGCCTACATTTTTGCCCAGTGTAAGGAATTTCATGTGATATGTCCTGCACCATTTTAATACTGTGCCTTAGGAAACCCTCGGTTCTCCCAGGAAGAACATACATTTTATGCATGGTAAGACAAAAGAGGTACAAACCCAAACAGTTAGTGAATGGTAACATTTGCCGTGATAATTCCTACTATATATTCAATGGACAAGCATTTGTTGGCTTTTTTTTTTTATAATTCAGATCACAACATGGCACTGAAGAGAAGTTTACCAAGGTTTTCTAAGTGCATTGAGACAGTTTTTGTCAGAAGAGTATGGAAACAGAAGAGTAAAAAGACAGTTGACTAATAAAAAAAAATGTAAAAATACTTCAGAATATACAAGAAAAAAACAACCACATATTCCCTGGGAATTTTGCTGAGGCACAAGTGGGAAATAGCTTGCTAGTAATTAATATGACTTTTTTATTTTTTTAAAAAATAAGTTATTTAAAGTTAAAAATAAGTTATTTAAGTTAAATGAAAGATATGGATGCAGATAAAGAGATGGATAGTATTTGTGGGTAAAATTAAAAACAAACAAACAAACAAACAAAAAAACACAAAGTCCTGCATCTAAGGAAAAAAAAAATAGCCTAAAGACAACTTCATAAACATCTAAAATTGAAGGCTGGAAGAAAAAGAGCAACAACTATCCTCTGAAATTGCTGCCGAAAGTACTGTTTTTATTCCCTTTTGAGAAATAATATTATACAATCAGATTCATAATCCCAAATCAAACCTTCAAAGATAGTATATATGAGTATGGTCATTATGTCCGGATACAAATACATTATCTGTTCCCTGTGTTTCCATTTTAGTCAGAGGATTAAAGGTACTTGTATGGAAATAAGCTGGATTCTATTTCATACAGACAGTCTGATGACAAAATCAGCTGTGGTCAACAGAGGTCTTTCATTCAACCTAAACAAGCTGTATTTTTACAAAAATGGTCTTTCAGAAGAGAATCAAAGTCACTGCTCCTGTACTTAAAAACACACAAAAAGTGTCAGTGGAGTAAATCTATTGATTACTCGCTGTTTCTCTTTGTTTCTGTCAGCCTGGAACAACAATAATAGCTTTTTCCACAAAAGCAAGGATAAGTATCAGTTGACTTGTTAATGCTTTGAATGAAAACTGTGAAGGAAAAACATAATTTTAGTACATTTCCCAGTAAAATACTGCTTCCCCCTAAAAAACAAAGAACAAACAGACAAAAACCACAAAACAAACTGTGAGAAACAAAGTTGTGTTTTTGCAGTAGAGAATTACTTTTTTGTATTCCAAGGTAGTTGTGTAGTCATAATAAAGAGAAATGCTAAGTAGATAAGTGGACAGTAGAAGGCCTCACTGTTCCAAAATAAGGTAGCAGCTTGAGAAAAACAGGATGAGCAGTGTGAGAACAGTAAAACAAAGATCACGAGTTCTCAAAACGTAAGAAAGGAGAAATTAAAGGATTGAAAAAAAGAAGAATTGTACATATATGGTATAGAGGAGAGTCGAGTAGCTTGTGAACCTGTGGTACTCAGCCAATGAGGAAACAGGGGAGGTGATCAGATGTCGAGTAATAGGGAATAAAAGGTTATGATTTGTTTACTAAAATGCACTTCTGATTGACAGGACACCCGCCATTGCAATCGCGAGTAAAATAGCTTCACAGAAGATCCTGTTTGAAGAAAATTATTTGAGATTTTTCTCACAAAACTAAGACCAATAGTGATCCCTTTCACTAGGCAATTAAACATGTTTTCAGTATTTACTGGGAAAATCTGGGGGTGGAGAGAGATGAGGAACTTGAGGAGTTTTGCAAAGTTGGGAGAATAAATGATTCCACAAATATTCTTTTCTTTTTCTGTGTGGCTAATGGCAGAGTTATTTTACATGGTAAAAATCATTATTCCTTCCTGGAGCCAAGTTCTATATTGTTCAGAATGTGGTCAAGGTTGAGATTACAGACTGAAAAAAGGAGTAGGAAATTTCTTAAGGTAAATAAACTGAAAGTTATGAAGAAAAAGAATATGTGTAGGGTAGATCTTACACAAAAATGGATTTGAAAGAAATAATCACATGCATAATTTTTAAGAGAAAAAAAAAAAAGTGTTCTGAACCAGATCAAAAAAAATCAAGGTCAGTGAAAATGTTGTAGTGAAATCATGCCCACCAAGAATGAGATTTCTGATATAAACTTTTCCTTCCCTAAAATATATTTAAAAATCAATCTTGATTCTTCATTTCAACAATCAGTTTTGTTGAGACTATTTTCATCTGTTCTTGTCTTCTGCACTGCCATCGTCCTTTTCCAATTTCAAGAAATTCCTTTTTATGTAAAATGAAAATTATCCTGGTCAAACAGAAATTATATGGACTAATATTGTTAAATGTGTCAAACAAACTTTCTGCATTCCTTTCCACAGCATGTTCTACCTAGCTTTTCTTGCACATTACTGGGATACTGACATTTCAGCAATGCAGAAGCTTTACTGCCAATTTGACTTATTTTTTGGAGGACTACCTTTGATTTTGATGACATACTGTTCCAGTGTTTATGGTAAGCTTTTTGTAATCTCATAAATAAATGGACAGCCAATTTGGTATCCACAGTGAAAGCCCTTCTTAAAATACATTTTTGCTACAAAAAGACTCCAAAGATGCACACAGTGTTTCATGATTGCTCATTCTTAGAGTATTCATGAATGTCTTTGTTACTTTGTTTTCTACTTTTATTTTAAACGATATATGGTTTAAAGAATTATTATTTTTTATTATTTTTTTATGCCAGATCACAGGTGCAAAAAAAAGGTGATGATGACCACTACAGCCAAAAAAAAAAAAAAAAAAGTACTAAATAATTTCCTTGATTCCAAAAGCTAATATAAAAGTAGAGTTTACTTATTTCATAACTATAAGGTAGATACTTTCAGATCTAGGGACATTGCATGTTGGAAAATTCGGAAATAATAATGTTGAAAAAAAAATTATGTGTTGAGAAACACAAGGTTTCACTTGTATATGGGTTCTTTTGCTGTCCTTGCCACAGGTCAAACTGAAAAGGAACTCTAGTCCAATCATATAGTGAACGTGCAAAGTGCTTTGAGATGAAAGGTGCTATATGAATTCAAAAACATTACGAAGGCTTAATGCCACAATACTTTTTAAAAGCCAAATGCTGTTACCTCCTGTCACTTGGCACAAGTCATTCAAATTAACACAGTTTTTAGCTTTCCATATTGCTTCTAGTCTGCTGTTGGAAAATCTCCTGAGAGCTGACTGCTTGTTGAATCACAGTGTAAATGAGGTCTTGTAGTTCATTCCCTTACCCTAAAGCAGGGTCAACTGTGCCTACAAAATTCCTGACATATACTGATATATAACCTCTTCCCAAAGATCTCAGATGATGGAGAATTCACAGTCTCTCCAGACATCACTTTATTTTCTATTCCATTCTATTTCCTATTCTGTATCCTATTATGCAAAATGAACTGTGCTTGCAGCGGCATAGAGATATTATTGTGCTCCTGATGAAGTCTGTTAAGTAGACACAAGTATTCAGTGGACTACTTGTATGATGCAACTATATTTCTTTTTCCAGCTTGCTGCTATTAAGAGTAACTGGAACTTTTCAGCAAATAAATTACATAATTTGGTATCATGTTTTCTAAATAATGGACAATTTTCAACCCTCCTATGTAAATAGTAACACAAGATTTTCAAACTCTGAAGACCACTCTGTGATTCATGTTTGCCAAAGGTGAGGAGTGCCTTCTTATTGCTTGTTGGATCAAGTGACAGCATTTATTGGTTTACAGAGTATCCACACTCTTGAGGAATATCAAACTGTTCTCAAATTACCTTACGTCACAATTGTCATTCCTCAGCGAAGAATATATCTGGACCTTACATGCTTTACTAGTGCATTAAGAACATACATGGTGGAAGCATACCAAGCAGGCCAGCTGGTGGAGCTTACGGCTAGCTCCTGATGAGCTCAGGCATAGTGACAACTAGCACCTCTCATGTTCATGGTGAAAGGCTGTTGACTTCTTCCTCTACCACAGTAGCCTATTGTTGGGGACTGCTGCCTGGAAGCCAACTTCTCCTTGCTTTCCTATGCAACAGAGAAGCAGCAGGCACAACTGGCTCCTGCTCTGCGCTGAGCAAGCCCAGAGGTGTCAGGAAGCGCAGGGGAGCTTTCCAGTGGCTTTTAGTCTGTAAATATTTATGATATCATTGGGATCTTGTCCCTAGCTCCATTCAAATCCAGAATGCACATTCTTTCAGTAATATCAAGCTTTTAGAAAATGGTTGGGTAGGCCATGAAATGGGGAGAAAAGAGATCACACAATATTTGCAGATTAGTTTGTGGATGTTTGAAGATCCTAGAAAAATTCTCAAGCTTTAGGTGGTATTTTAAGAACACTTATTATTAATATTAATATTAATTTATTGCTATTATAGTTTTTCTATTCTTATTTAGAAGACTGCTATCTTATTCATATTATGATACCATCTGTTGCAGGAAGGGTTAATTCTAGAGAATCTTCTAGTTATTTTTAAACATCAATAAATATTTTATGTACCATATAGGTTAGTCAGTAGCACTTTTAAAACCACTTTGAAATTAATGGGCATTTAAGCTATTCAGTTCCTTTTTTTTTTTTTTACTTCTTTGTAGTTTAAATTAAGCTTTTCTATTGGTAAGGGATAAAAACACTAAATTAAGAGATATGGATTGGATAGCTTACATTGTCTTTAATCTATAAGGCTAAAAAAAAATCCCCAAACTGAGATCTTACTTATATAAGAGAAACTAAACCTCAAAGAGGAAAAATAATGATCCAGGTGACAGTACTGAAAAGTTGCCTAATTTTATGGTATGGGGGGCAGCTAGTGAAGACAAATGTAGACACTGAGAAGCCAGAAAAACAAAAAAAAGAAAGATAAGCCCTGATAATTGTGCTCTGACTCCTTAAAAATGGCATCCTTAGAGATCATGAAGAGAAATACTAAAGTATATGTCTTTTGTTTAATTAGCATTTTTAATTCATACAGCTGGGTATATAGTATGTGTGTTTGTGTGCCTGTGCACGCACGTGCAGAAAAAAAACCCACTCAATTATATTGTTACTAATTATGCTATTACTGCTGCAAGTAACATTTTAGCATTGCTAAATGCAATATTAGCCAGAGAGAAATCAAATACTTAACAGGCAAGAAATCAGTGACATAAAGAATCATACTTAGTAATAATATTTTTGACTCTGAAAATCTAATTTTGAGCAAATCAAAAATCCCAGTTTTCTGAACATGTGTCCTTGCTTCTGAAATTAATATTCTTTGCTTTTAGGAAAGGAAGAAGTTGAATGGATGCTTCAGAGTAAAAACTGATAAAAAGAAGGTAGATGTCACATGAATTGCCTTGTAACACTTTCATTAAAATCTTATTTAAACAATGAGTTGGTCTAGAACTTTTATTTTATCTATTAGTTACAGACAATATTTTTCACTACTTTTTACATAACAGTCATGTTACTAAGAGACAGATCTTGAGGTTTTCATGTACTTCTTGAAGTAGATTGACTAACAGATTTACATAAAAATTGCAAGACTCATCTTGTTTTCTATGAATGGTAATTTACCATTAAAGATATCGCCAGTACGGTTAAAAGTACATCAAACATTCATGAAGGGTGGTTTTTACCACTGTACAGAAAGTCAGTGCTGGAACTAATGTGCTACTGAAAGCTTGTTTAATTCCAAGGCTTTGACAAGAGTTTCTGGATGACTATTGTAGAATAATCAACTCAGTCTAGTATTCCCTTAATAAAAATTAGGTTTCTCTCTCTCTTTTCCCAGACACATATTTTTCAAACACTATTTTGTCTATCGTGTTTCCTAGTATTCATCCCATGTATCCTAGCAGTCAGAAATTAATGCTCACTTCTGAATTTTGAAACTGGTGCTTTCATTTCTGGGACACAGACAAATAATTTGTTACTTTGTTTGTACTTGTACTATCCTAAGCTGGCCTAAATATGTGTGCATAAGCATAGGTACATAAAACACATGCAAAAATTGTTTAGAAGTACATTAATCTTGAAAAACTTACTGACAAGTTCTGTCAGGAGAACATAATTTCTCAACAATTAAGTTGCCACAGAACTGACTTATGCCTAAATATTTTTTTTCCTGTAACAATTGTTCTCTACCTTTGACCTTAGATATCCAATCACTGTATGGCTATCCAGAGATAATTGAAATGCATTTAAAATACCTTAAAGAAATGCACTTTATTTCTTTTATTCCTGCAGTTCAGCAGTTGCTTCGCCTTGCATGCACCTCTCCTTACTCCTGCCCCCAAAGTCATGTCACTGTGTCAGTTTTGAGACAAAGAAAGTGAGAAGCATATCTAAATAAATGGATGTCAAGGGAGCGATTTACCTAGCAACAGTAGCTATGTGAAAGTTTTCCAGAAATGTCTCCCTGTGCATGTGATAGTACCTTAATGGCTTGGATTTCAGAGGATTGACGAAATGGCTGGGAGGATTCTAGCTGAGTAAAGCACCAAACGACATGCAGTGCACATACATTCTGGGAAATATAATGCCATCAGTGCAGCAGGGAATTTATGCACATCCTTTCCATTAATACTGTAAGGATTTTTGGTCATAAATCCATAGTTAGAAAAACATTATTTTTCCCTGTGCTACATTAGTTATAAAAAATATGTGAACTGAGGAAACATGTTAGGATAAATGTTTCTGAGTTGTAATAGCTGTCATTTTTTAAAAGCAAAGCACCACATACAGAATTATCTGAAGTGTTACGACAGTAACTGAGACCAAGGAGAGGCAAAAAGCTAAGATGACTCAGTGATATATAGCTATCTACTGCTGTATCAGTAATGGACGCTGCTGACAGATGACCCAGGGGATCAAGCCCCAGTATACAAAATGAATAGTTTTGTCTTAGGCAACTGCATTCGATACAGCCAACTGAGAGGAAACTGCATTCACATAAATTCTGCATAGTTACAGGTAAGCATAGTTTAAAACAATGTAAATCCATAATAATCCAATTGCGGACTTAATAAAATCACTGTACATCCATGCTATTTGAATTCAACAAGTGATCTAAAGCAAATTCTCCAGATGAGATTGTGGTTCTACCACACCATTTCTGTTCCAGACCATTTCGCCTTTTCCCACATTTTTCCCTCTACTCCTGTAAACTTAATGTGTTTCAGAAACATATTGTAACCTGAACCACCGGAATTTTAAGATAGCCTATAGTGAGCCCCCAATAAAGACTAGAAAACTCAGAAAAGCCTGATTTTATTACAGAATAAGAATTAACTTTTTGTATATAGAAGTTCAAATTAGATCAGACTGAATAGAAATAAAGAAAGGTTTATATCTAACCCTGCCCATGATATCTTTGCTTCTAGGTGTGGCTTCAGTCAGTCTAGAAATTTTTGATGTTGTAGCAAACTCACCATGTTCCACCTTGGTCATTAAGACTTTTCTCTTTCTGTCGTCTCTGAGGACTAGAAGGCTACTTGCTGTTTCTCTGAGAAGGAATCTTCTCTTCGTTCCCTGCTGCACGCTTTCGACCATATACATTTTTTCTCCCAGTGAACAAACTCAACTCCTACTCAATGACTGTGCAACCTCCTTTTCCTTGAGGAGGTTCCCTCTGACCCAGTTTTCCAGAAACTCACAGCTGAGAACATGGAGTTCATCACATCTATGATCATAGCAATATTCTCCTTGGTTCTTCGTCTGAGATACCATTTCTTCTCCCAAGATTTCTTTTGTCTTTTCCTCTGTTACAGCTCTGAGGTCTTCTTAGAATCATAGAATCATAGAATATCCCAAGTTATATCCCAAGAATATCCCATAAAGATCATCGAGTCCAACTCCTTCAATGTGGTTTACCAAATGCATTCATATATTTCTGCCTTTCCTACATGGTATTTCTTCAGCTTGCAGTATTTTTCAGAATTTCACTCCCCCTTTTCCCTAACATTGATTCTGACTATTCATCTTTCCCTTTTCCAACTCTTCTTGTCAGAAAAGGTATTGCCAATGCACTTCCTCTACATCAGGCAGTTTCTTCTATCAGATCATCTGTTCTGGAGTGATCCCTTCTTTCTCCTGAAGCTTATCTTCCCATATCAGTAGTAACTTTTTCTTTTGAGACTCTTCCATTGGTCCTCAAAGGGACAGAGTATGATAACATTAAATTGGTGGTATCAGGGTGGAGAGATATGACTCTGCTCTCAACTAATGATTTTACAAGTGGTGGAAGAATATTGCCTTCTCTCAGCTTTGAAATGTATTCACTACAGATTAACGGAACCTCAGGCAGAGATCAATATCATCTGGTAGGAAGCACTACCAACCAAAATAATCCCCAGCACTGAGAGAAAAACATTTTACATAAATTGGACAGAATTGGACACTCAGTAAAATTCTGCTGACAGGTCCAGTGACTTTGCTGTTCTGTTTCATTCTTGCTGAAAACACATTTGTAATTACAAGTCTTAAAAAACTTCAGGCTTTTCCTTTCCAGAAAACTGGGGACTTTTTAAAATTCTGCTTTAACAAACTGTAGCTAAGGTACTGTGATTTCCATTATTTGGACATTGACTTCTCTTCTTACTATATACACACCTAAAGATTTTGCTGATTTAGTTTAAATATACACGTGACTGGTTCTAGCCACTCACTAGCTACCATAAGCTGTTTCACTGGTAAGCAGCAGTAAGTAGGCAGAAATTATGTCCATGATACATGTTAAGAGACCTGTGGTTGAATAATCTCAACATGTTCTAGCTTTAGCACTCCCAAGTTGTATTCTCTTATTCATTTTCTTGCTATCAAAATCTCTTTTAGTATATTTAGGCCCATGTTATCTCTCCAAAACATGCAGACCACATGCACCCTCTCTGTCTGCCTGAATGGTTCATCTAATCTGAACAACTGAAGAGGTTAGGTACTAATTTGACATAAATGTCCAGCTTGTATCTGAATAATACCTCCTCCTCCTCTCTGCTTCACTCTGTGTTAGTTAAATCTGGATTTCCTCTATGTCTAAACTAAGAAAATCATAGATAATCTTCATTGTTATTCCTTTAACAGACAAATACATCTGTTGACTGACGCAGATACTTAGTCAATGATGTCCCATCATGTTCTAGAAAAAAAAATAAATCTATAAAAATATCAAAAATTTACAACATTTAGAGTTAACGAGTACTATTTTCCCTTCTAGCAGAGGATTCACCTGTTAGTAAATACTGATCTTTTGGGAAAGCTTGCATATATAATATCAATTGTCTTTACGGTGATGCAGGAAGATGGAGAGGCAGCCACTGTTCCTGTTAGCTCAGTCCTTCCATTGTTTTGACAAGATTCTTGCCAGAATAGAGAATTATCTACTTTGGTTGAGGAAGATTCTCATTTCAAGTTGCTACCAGCGCAGAAAATAATAGCCACTGCTGACACATCTCTCCACTAAACTGTGTTCATGGGCACATCCTGAAAAAATGTTTTCACAAGGTCTCAGATCTTGAAAAGGAAGTCTAAAGGCAAAATGTTGTGTCTAGCACTTTCATTAACACTATTCATGTCAGGCAGGACCAGCTGATGTTCTTTAACGCTTTTCAACAAGCAAGTTAAAATATTGTTTTAGAGGAAAATAACCACAATAACAAAAATATAGTGTTAGCAATTCTGGATTCAAAATTAGGCAAAGTAATACTTAATTGAACTGTGTGTGCTACTAATTTTTAAGTGTGCATGAAATTCTGGAAATTTGTTTTCAGAAAGTTCAATGAAATCAATTAAATCAGGCAGAAGTAATGCTAGGTACACATTCAGAAGCAAAATTTACAACTGGATTCAAATTTATTCCAAAATTTTCTAGTATTACAATTGGAGATAAAATCATTCAATATGGCATATGATTTTTTCAAAACCTAATAGGAAAAGCATTTACACAATACAGTCCCCAAACTACAATTTAGAGACTACAAATAGGGGTATTCTGTATTCTCTATGGATATCCTTATAATAGTATGAATGTTATTTATAAAAATTAATTGCAAAATTGTTAGTTAAAAAAAAAAAAAAGAAAAACAACTATGGCATTGTAATTTGTCAAAAATTATTTTCTTAATTAACAGTGTATGCCAGCTGTGCCTTTTTTTTTTTTTTTTTTTTTTTTTTGCCAGATTTTCAAAAGATTGTTAGGTTATTTTCCAGGTACCTATCACTCAATTAAAAATAAAAATAAAAAAATCCAGTACACATCAAAAATACAGCCTGTTATAGAAATTTGTTGTGACAGATTTAAACTGTGTGAAATTCGACAGTATTTGTAAAACTGTTGTATTTCAATTCCAGTAAAATTAATTATTTTCAAAGTACAGTGACTGTATATCCTGTCATTGCTGTACAAGGTATATTTATGAAAGTACCTGGGCAAACAACAGAGCATACCTTTTGATAAAAAGACACTTGTTTAACTGGCATAGCATTTATGACTCAATTTGTTGTATTGAAAATGGCTCGCTTCATGATTGGTTACCAATTTCATAGAATCACTGAATGGTTTGGGTTGGAAGGGACCTTAAAGATCACCCAGTTCCAATCCCCCTGCCATGGGCAGGGACACCTCTCAGCAGACCAGGTTGCTCAAAGCCCCATCCAACCTGGCCTTGAACACCTCCAGGGATGGGGCATCCACAGCTTCTCTGGGCAACCTGTTCCAATACCTCACCACCCACATAGTAAAGAATTTTTTCCTTATATCTAACCTAAATCTATTCTCTTTGATTTTAAAGCCATTACTCCTTGTCCTATCACGACATTACCTGACAAAGAGTCCCTCCCCAGCTTTCCTGTATGCTCCATTTAGGTACTGGAAGGCTGCAATGATGTCTCCCCAGTCTTCTCTTTTCCAGGCTGAACAGCCCCAATTCCCTCAGCTTCCCTTCATGGGAGAGGTGCTCTGGCCCTTTAATCATCTTCATGGCCCTCCTCTAGACTCGCTCTAATATGTACACGTCCTTCTTGTGCTGGGGGCTCCAGAGCTGAATGCAGTGCTCCAGGTGGGGTCTCACGAGAGCAGAGCAGAGGGGGAGAATTACCTCCCTTGACCTGCTGGTCACGCTTCTATATAGTTCATATATTCATTTTAGTGGTTTAGTAGAGTTTAATATTTAGTGGTAGTTTTCAGTGGTTATACTTTGCAAGAAAAATTATTTTGGTTCAGTGATTGAAATGAACATTAGGCCCAACTTTTTTTTTTTTTTCCTTTCTTCTATTAAACCTATTACACAAGCTTAACTTTTTAAAAAAATACTACAGATATACTTACAAATTGAGATCTAGCATAAATTCCCAGGTTAGAAACTACAAAACCCAGTCGAGGGTGATAAGCTCTGCCCACTGCTACACAGATAAACAACTGTTTGCTAAGATTTAATTGCTGCAGTTGGAGTCAGCTCTGACTTCAGCATTAGTAATTGCTGAACTTTTGGAAATCAGCCTGCCTGTGACAGCCAAAAATTGTGGTAAGGGCATTTGGCTTATAGCAGGTTATGGTGTTGTAAACTAATATAACAACATAGTTCTTTTATATGACTATCAGTTCTTTTTATTAACACGATGCAGCTGGTATGATAAGCATTTGTATATTATTTATAAGAATGACGTTTACTGCTATGCAGATTGAAAGCATTTTACCTCATTCTTACATGGACTGAGAAACCTAATGATGAGAATTTATCTACTGTGGTGTATGCATTCCTCTGTGGGACTTACAGTTCTCCCATAGTCCTGTGTATATTAAAGCTTTCATATAATCAACCTTATTACAGAACATTCTTTTTAATATTTAAATACTTTGAATAAATTTTACAGGTATTATTCTGGAAATTCATCTAATAAAAACAATTGTCTGTGGATATATCTTCATGACACTGACAATTACTTAATTGGAGCAATTCTTTTTCCTACATGATGTGCCATTTAAATGATTTTGTTGAATTTAACTGTCAATAACTGGGGAGTGGGAAGGGTACCCTCTGTACCTCCATTTTCACATTTCTGAATGAGAAATAATAATGTTAAAACCTGCATGAAATGTATTGCACAGTATGTGAAACTGACTGATACATTTTTCTGTCTTCCCTAATGGATTATGAAGTAGTTGACTTTTTGCAGGAATATTCCTCATTACTTGTTCAACTCAAAAAACCCTCACCATCCACTCAGTATCTCTGTCTGAATTGTCAATAAAGAAATCATCAACTAAACTGAATATATGGCTTTGAAGTTAGAGTTGTATAAAGCATACAAATCACTAACTAGCTATAAAGCCCTAATATATATGGTGAAATTAAAGGGAAAAGCACAGTTGCCATGATAGTACTGGACTTGCATCCATAGTGTTTCAGCCATGAGATGACAGTTTCAGTGTAAAGGATTAATAAACTAGACTGGAAGTGTAGCGTGAGGGCAACCCTTGCAGTTGGCACAGCCACCAATTGAAGGATCAGTGTTAGAACATGAAATGGATAAATGCAGTTGAAGAAACAAAATAATCATTTTATCAGCTCATTGCTATCATTGCCAGTGAGTACCACTGCAAAAGGTTGCTCCATGTAAGCAGCTCAGGTACTGCAGCTGCTCAGGTTGTTAATAAGAAAAGTGTTTCTCTCCAAAAATACTCACATTTCATATGAATTGTTGTAGCATTCAGGCAAGTGGTGCACCTAAGATACACAGAAACAAAAATCAGTTTCAGATTATAAAGTAAAAACCTCACTGAGAAAACTACAAAAACTGAGTGTCTGGCAACAAAGCCAGAAAAAAAAAAAAAAAAAAAAAAAAAAAAAGTTCTTGTTGTTCAAAGACTGATTCTTCTAAAGTGTCATCTTCTTCCAGAAAAGCCTGAAAGACAAAGCAAAAGCAAGATAGGAAGTGTTGGATCTGTTCTGGATCTTCAGGAGGTGCTCAGTGCTTAGAAGGATTATGGTTGGTGTGTCCCAAAGAGAAAAATTCAGTATATATACGATATTATAGTACAAATATTTCAGCTGTATTCTTGTGTACGTTGACATTCTGGCAATTATTACCTGCAACGATTAGTCAAAACCTGTAAAATAATTTGATAATTTGAAACAAACAAAAAATGGAATCTCACTCATATACTTTCTGTTTAAATAATCACTATACTGTAATTTTGCAGTTGAAGAAGAACATTTTGAACCATTTAAGCCCCCTTGATTTCTTATGCTATGACCATTTATCAAGTAAGCTATGAATTCCAGGTGCTTTGCATTCACATGGAGCCCTTTAAATTATGCCATTATGACACTAAGCCTTTGCAGTGAGTTCATCAATATACTAAGAACATTCTTTGTCACATTCTGCAGGAAGCTTACAGATGTTGACAGCTGCTTCTATGTCTTCAGGGCAGTGTTGGAGTAAGAGGACAATATAAAGATTTAACCTTGGAATGGCAGTGTTCTTCATGCAGTTTAAATGTTGAAGATTGCGATAAAGAAACTTAATATCTGTAATGTTTTAGTGGCTGAACTTCACTGTGATATAAACTTTCTAGAGAATATATAACAGTAGTAAAGTATTGCCACTTTGATCAAGGTATGTCACAGCTAGTTGTGTTCACATAAGGGCTAGGAAACATGAACACTGGCTGTGCAGCTCATGCTTTATTCACTACTTCAAAGAACAGGCAGAATTTCAATTTCATTATTATTATAATCTGTAAATACAGTTTTGATGTGGTCAGATTTCTATCACTAGGGAAAGGGATAATACCTGTTAATTTTGCCTTGTTGGTATTGGCAATATGAGAAGCTTCAAGACACCTGTGGGCTGTGATACATTCAGGCACCTGAAGAGAAACACAGACATGTGTTGATGTTCTGTCTTTAATGAAGAACTTTGATGTCTTGGCCTTCTCCTGTTCTAGTGGAATTAATGAGAAGAAGTCTGAGATCAGTTTTATATACAAATTCATATACTTTGTTATTATGAGAAAGAAAAATATCATCTGCTCATGTGGATTACAGGATGAAAGCATGAATTTGTTTTTAATTACCATACTGTCTTTTGCTAACAGTCTGGGTTGATCTTGTATATTTTACTACACTTGAATTTCATTCTCGTTTAAAGCACCCCTCATTCCAAATCAATCACTACAGAGTTGTCTTTCTGGGCATTTTTGGAAAACAGGCTTCCTGCTGTATGATCCCCAAAAAAGACAACATAGCAAAAAATCTTCTGTGTATGTTAGAAAATCTGGTCCTCTCAGTATCATGGATATACTTTATATCACAGTGGCAGTGGCAACTCCACATGATCCACAAAGTTGCAGAGCTCCCAACCAGTAGCATCTGTATGAAGTTTCTGAAAATTCACAGAAAGCATTAGCAAAGTTGTTTTTTCATTCTTCATCTGTTCTGGTCCATCTGGTTAATTCCTCTTCCATCTCCACTCACGTAAAACAAGATCTTTATAGATAATATGGGAAATATTCTGAAGTGAAAAATTCTCTTGAGCTCTTCCTCTTTCTTTCCATTTCAGTCACTAAGCAAACAAGGAAGCACAAACAAGCTTCCTTACAACCACAATATTAACTGGTGAATTTTAGTGCAGCAAGATAGTTTGAAAGCTCATTTCTTTTATAATGAATAATAAAATAAAATAAAAACAATTTAACATATTGAAGTTCAATAGAAGTACCTTTTGCATGCTGTAACTGTGAAAATAATGCTTTTAAAAATCAAGAGCAGGATAGAGTTTCAAATGTTCTGTATTTTTACTTTTCCTTAGATCTAAGGACAGTTTTAAACTTCTGTGTTCCAAAGCATTCAAAGCAAAACACACTGAGATATAGATATCAGGGCTCCATCACCCTAACAACAAACTGTACAGTGCAAAGATAGAGTTTCTATGGATCCATTGTCCTTTTCTTTCTGGATATGCAATAAAACTCTATTTTGCGAGCAAAAAAGAAGGAGACAGCTCCTGTAATGACTATCTTGAGAACTCCTTCTGCTCCAGATTTTGTACCAACTTGGTAGATATTATTCAGGAAAATAAATAAGTAAATAAAAATAGATTCCCTACAATGCATTTTCTTGTGTTAACACACATGATGAGTATGTATTTATTTTCAGAGGTAATAATGAGTAGTCTATATATATGCTACAACTTTTAGAGGTACGGTAAGGAAGCAGCAGGAGCTAGTTGCTCTAGAAGGTCAGGCAAGCCAGGAGTGACAGCAGGACAGGAGGGGCAGTGTCCTCAAAGATAAGGACATAGTCCCATGATTCCCAAGAAAAAATGAACACGTCCACTGATCAAGTTCATCTGATGGTCCCAATCACAATGTTAGCTTATAGCCACAGGACATTTCCAAGCTCAATCTGGAAAGTCAAGTCCACAGGTCAGGATCAGCAAGATATATGGCTGACCACAGACAGAGCTGAAACATAGCTCTGGCAAAGACAAGGCTAAGCATTTTGACTTAAAAACAACTGTCATGCAAAGAGGAGTAAGTTGCCAAAAAGGATTCTCACAGCCCTTTCTCTCTGAGCTGTTTTTACAGCACTCTTTCCCTGAGTCCCACAGTTACACAAGATCAGATCTGGCATTGAGCACAGGCAGCTAAACCCCAATGGAGAAGTGGGGAATAATGTAGGTCTCTGACAGATAATTAGGAATGTTAAATTTTGTAACTGTGCTACACCTGGTGTGAACAGTTACTATTGGCTTTCATAAACAGAATAAATTAATAACAACTCCACTGCATTTATCTGAAGACCTCAAAGCAATTTAGAACAACTAATGAGTTAAGCTTCTTACCAACTCTTTGATGTGGAGAATTAGTTCTATCTCCAGCATACAGATGTAGAAGTTGGACACAGCAAAAGAAATTGTAAAGACAACAGCAGTTTGACCTCAATGAGTGAGGCCAGGATTTCATCCATAGAAGTCAATTGAGTTTCCTAGGATCACAAAAGGGTCTCGAAGTTCCTCTCTGTTGTATTGATAGAGTTCTCATGACAGTTGTAGGTTTGCATTACTTTTTTTTTTTTTAAAGCAAAACATTTGTTGCAAAAACAAGGATAAAAATTACAACCCCTTTACCTAAGGCTTATGATTTAATTCTAAAATTGTCCTTGCTTACTTTGTAACACAATATACTTTTCACCTTCCTTCACTTGATTGCTTTGAACCTTCAGAGTGTAGTATGTACTGAGTACATCTAAAAATGATTCCACAATTTCTGCAGTTTTGACAAAATACAGACTACTCATAATTTCATAATGCTTAGCTGTGTTCCATTTTTTTTGCAGTTAGTAAAAAACAAATAAATAAACAAAAAAAATTCTTTCTATAAGCTGCAACTGTTTACAAAACCTTTATATTTTATTCCATAAACATATGTTCAATTTTATAAGTTCTCCCAGTGTTACTTACTGCTCTCCCTCCTCTCCTTATTTTGAAATACAGTTGTTTCAGATACAAAGTGAAAGCAAATTTGAAATCTTCCGAAAGCACAGATTATGGACTGCTTCTATTCTGAGTGAAAATGTGCAAGAATACAGAACTTATTTAAATTTATACAACATTTGATTTTTTTTTTTAAATTTTATTTCATTAGCTGTTTTCTCTTATGTGTTGCCGTATATTCATTTATATATACATATAGCCAGGTGCAATCAAACACACATGCATGCTAAATCCTGATTTTATGTATAGGACTTAGATTTGTCTTCACTTCTGTTCCTTTAAAAGCATCAAAGTGTTCACCAAAATGAAGACCCAGAATTTTCATTTAACCCAGTCAGAATTCCAATTTTAGGGAGGGAAATCTAAATATACATCTAATGTTATATATATTATATATTATATATTATATATATATATATAGTTGCTCAAACTATTCTTCGTTTTAGCTCTTGTTTAGTTAAGCCCTGAAGCACTTTTTTCCTAAAGTTTAAAGGTTTTTGACATTTTTCCCTACATTTCTTTTTCCTCAGCAGTTTAACCCTTGGTTGTATTTCCTGTTTACTCAGTTCTTCCCAGTTTCCCTAGAATTTGCCTCATGTACTTCCATTTCTTTCACTCTGAATGGCAAACACACACAAAAAGTTTTAAGCAAGAAATTCCATAGAATTCCAACATTTTCTAGACGGTCTGTACTTATAAAGAATAAAATTATTTCAGTATCCTTCCTTCTTACTAGCTTTCTTTTGCAGTGCTGTAACCATAAACTGGTTCAATGGAACATGATATCAAGGTTTATGAACACAGCCACTGTAGTCCCAAAATTATTGAGATACCCAGTCACAGTGATTTACTGTAAATTCTCCCTGCCTTCATGGGTGTGCATACTCACGGTGGGCAGAAACTGGTCCTGCTCTAAAGTGATTTAGGAAAGAATCAAACTGTCATGTTTCTGTAGGGTCTGGTTTTCATTTATTTATTTATTTATTATATATATATATAAATATTTTCTTTCTCTTTCCTGGAAACAAATGACAAAAAAATTATTGGAAATGAAGCACCTGCAGAGCATGAAAATGAAAATATAAATATATGCATATCTAGTAAAGGACTTTAACAAAACTCCTGTTGAACAGGAGGAGAAACAGAGTGTATGTGCTAGCATGTAGAACAAAGAAGATAAACATTGACATTAAGGAATGAAATTAATAATAAACTAGATTTTTATCTGGTTGCAGACTGTAATGTTACGGATTAAAATTATACAGTTTAATATGAATTTTAATATGAAAAATGAAAATTAATTTTCATTCATATGAAATTTATTGTACTATGTTATTGCTGATTTTGTTTGATCATGTGACAGTAATTCAGCATCTCTCCATAGTGTACATCTCCAACCTCCTCACCAAAATAAAAAGGAAAGAATCAGATCTCGTTATCATTATTGGATTGGAGAAAGTTATAAAGGGAAAAAGATAACAGAAGGCCAACTATCTATGCTGCAAATTAGAATCACCTTGCAACAAGGTCAGGACACAGCAGCCCTTTAATCAAATTCTATACTATTTGTATTTGTAATATTGACAAATCTGAATTATAATGAAATACTATTTGTTCCCTGCTGTTGAATGTTTCTGTTGTAATGACTATTGTGATTTTAGCCAACTGAGTTTATAACTCACTTTCTTGGCTGAGACTAAAAAGTTAAAATTGAAAGAAATAAATGAGAGGTGGAAAAGAGTGTAAGTATAGGTGGAGTGCAAGCAAAAATGATAAAAACGAAACTTTTAAATCTTTTTGTTTACCTCTAGTAGAATCTGTCAGTTTAGTACCACATTGCTATCCAGAAGTACTTAAAACAGTGCAAACTAAAAGTGGCATATTTCTATTAATATTCATTAATACTAATATTATTAATATTTGCATATTTTAGTCATGTAGTCACTGCAATCTTACGTGGGTCATTGCAAAATTGCTTGTCATGTCAATTTCTTTGACTCTTGGATACTAATAAGATTATTTGATCTGTGGGCATGTTTTTAATAGTCTGTTAGTCATCACTAAGATACTCCAGCAGTAATTCTGGAAAAAAATAGTCAGGGACCTCATTTACTGTCTTTTAAATAAAGTTACATTATAAAAAAGAAAACTTGTAATAGTTTGTTGAGCACAAAAGAATGAAATCTTTCCTGAACCTTCCTAAAGATGCTCTCCTACGCACACAGGTATAATCTTATGATTGACTTTCACCAGTTTTTTTTTTTTCCCAATTTCATGTACTTTCTCCAAAATTCTCTTTGCTTTTTGCTACTTTAGCAATTGTTACCTGAATCATAAAAATCAGTAAAATAAAACAATTTTATAAGATTATAGTGTCAGTTTCTGCACATTCAGAGCTTCAGCAACCTCCAGAAACTGAGAGATTATTCCCTGCAGGGGAACATTAATGGGAGAGGTATAGGATGAACTATGAGGAAGTGACATGTTCCAGTCTCCATTGGCTTATTAGGGAACCAGAAACATTGATTTTTCACATCACGCTACCATCTTATTTCAAGCAAGAATGTTCTATTTCTTTCATTACCTTCAAAATACCTTCCTAAAATGAAAATTAATGTCTTTTGACCAATCAAAGTCGTGTAATTGTCAAATATCTCATATCCTGATATTATGTGGTATCCTGATGTTAGTAGGAACTTGGCATGCACAGGTCCAAATTTCTGTATCAAATAGAGGTGAAATAAAGTGGAAACCTAATGCTCCAACCTTTACATTAAAAATATTACTAGTACGTTTGAAATCTATTACTACTTTAGGACAACTTGAATATTTTCAGATTGTGAAATTTGTCATATGACATTTGCAACACAGGTAAAGACAGATTACACCTAATGTATAGGTGTTCCTATATCAGACATTAAAATTTCCCATCAGCGAATAGCATGCAAGATTAAAAATTACAACAAAGAACTAAATTTCTACGAATGCAAGACAACATCCTTCTGTGTTTATAGGACCTGAGGCCCAAAGAATTCCAATAATGCCACTTACAACCCTTTTAATACCCATTTAGGCCTTTGTTACAAATAAAACTTACCATGAGGTGTTCAAGCATTACAACAGTTTATATCCAGAAGATCTTCCTGTTAAAGAAGAATTGCGTATCTTGGTTAGGAAACCATTAATTTAAGAAAACATTATCCTTCTTGGTTCAAGAATCACAATTTATTATTTGTTTATTTATTTATTTATTTATTTTATATTCTGACAATGCACTCAAATTAGCTTAGATGGCAAAGTTAAAAATGTTTTGGTGTTTATGTTTTATCTTCCCTCTTTTCCTTCATTTATGTTTTCTTTCTATATTTTCCCTTTGTGGGAAGAGAAGGAAAGGGGGGAAAAGATCTGGAAAACAAGGGAAAACTCAGAACTGTAAAATAACATTTCTTTTGTGCCTGCTTTGTCTTCTATATTTTAATATTAATTAATATTCTTAATTAATTAATTAATATTCTATATTTTATGTGAAAAAGGAAAAGAAAGGAGGACTCAAACAACAACAACAACAACAACAGCAGCAAATCCAAAAGCAAACATCAAGGGCAAAAAAGCAAACAGAGAAAGCAGTCTTAATCACCAAACTATGAGTTACCTGACCATTACTGATTATTTCTTCAGAAGTTCCACCTCAACAAACCACTATAAAACAATTCAAAAAAGAAAACAGGTGTTTGATATATGGCACTGATAAAGGACCAATAAGGAATTGATTGTAAAAAAACAACAAGATAAAAAAAATTTCAGATGATCATGTTAACAGCTAATTCTGTGTGTTATTCCTTTTCCCTCCCTTTTGTCTGTGAAGAAGCAAGATGCTCATTCATGATATCTTGCAGGTTTGAATTCAAAGAAAGAACTATGCTGCCATGAAGTCCAAGGAGGTCCATACTTGACATAGCAGCAGAGGTTGGATTCCCCACAGATTTGCTATACTAATATATAGGAAAGATTTTGTTTCTATCTACCTTGTTTTTACCCTATGAACGTGATCTAAACTCTTGGCTGTAGAAGTCAGCAGAGCAGAAAAGAACAACAGTAGCAGTGACTACTCAACTCCTCAGAGAAAATATGGCAAAAGCAGCTGAATTTTGTGTAGCAGTCAACATTTGGAACACTTTATTACAATCTGGACTCAAGAGTAAGATTAATCTTTTTATAGACTTTTTACTCTTTAACCTGAACAAACATGGAAAAAACATAAATGAGTAATACTGAGTGACAACTATACACAAAGGAGATACAGAACAGACTGATGTTATATTTTCGCTCTGGGTCATCACCCTGAAATTCTCTTGTGATCTGTAAAACAACATTTACACTGTGAACTTGCACTTTACAACCCATAACATGATTTTATTTTTTAATGACAAATGAATTATTGTGAAATGAAAACAAGGCATGTTTCAGTCACAGAACAGTTGCTTGAGTATGAAGTTTAAAGGC
Organism: Cygnus olor; assembly: GCF_009769625.2. Classification (NCBI taxonomy): domain Eukaryota; kingdom Metazoa; phylum Chordata; class Aves; order Anseriformes; family Anatidae; genus Cygnus; species Cygnus olor. The sequence goes on along the minus strand of NC_049170.1, from coordinate 83,697,363 downwards.
TCAATATAAAGAATGATTTCTAACCCATTATTATTTTGAAAAAAAAAAAAAGTATATGTATATTTAGCTGATGTTATGATTTGATGTTTGGGACAGTCAGAGTAATTCCTGGATGTATGATGCTAGCACTGCTGTCTTACGTCTTGCATGCCATTGCATGTCTAGCCAGGTGGATTTAAGTGAGGACAGGCCTGGCACAAACCCATGTCTCTGCTCTGTTATTATTTTTTAGTGTATGTGTCTTATGTATGTCTTCTTTCCTGGCTCCGTAGGGAAATTTGCATGACGGTCAAGCAGTATCCAGTTCTAAATCTCAGATTTATACTTGTACCTAATATTGATAAGATGTTTAAGTGACTCTCATATTTACACTTTAGTTCGAAATACTATGTGTATGATTCATGCAGTTGTATTTTACACTGCTGTTTAAACAGCACACTATGTGGGCAGAAGTCAGTGAAAAGTTACATAAAAGAACACAAGAACTGAATTCCATCTGAAATTTGTTCTAGCCACCCTAAATGGCACATAACACTTGGCAGTGACTGATTTACAGAGTACTTGGTTCAAATAATTTCCATTGTGTTGAAGCTGTGAATTGGTCATTATCTTCTCTTAACAACCTCACAAATTTGCTTTAAATCTTCACTTTAGCATACTTTAAAATGATTCAGAATTGTTTATTTATTTATTTATTTATTTTTATTTCCTACTTTGTTTCCACATTGCCACTTCTATGCCTTTTTTTTTTTTTTTTTTTTTTTTCCTTTTTCTGGTTTCAAAATCAGGCAGTCTTGCAACAGCATGGATTCCATTTGAAATAAGTAAATGCATTTTCAGCTGTGGCCTCAGCCCAAGAAAGGTCCCTCGCATTCTAATCTTAACTCCCATATAATAGGGAAGAAAGGTTCCTCCTGCCTTACATGGCACGTAATCTTAGTGTAGCCTGAAATGTAAAATGTTTTTTCTAATGTTTTGTGGTTTAGCTGGTTTGTGAATTGCAAAAATAAATGATAAGAATACAAGCTAAATTTGACAATAGAAATGCACTCCGGATGAAAATGAAGGCATTTGTAGGTTTCTTTATTGACAGCATCAGGAGCAAAATCCCATCTACCTCCAATATAATATCACAGCTATTGTATAAATAAGATGGGAGATATTTTAATTCATTTTGTTTTTAAAGGGGGAAGCAGAGTTATCTTTGGATATAACAGCTTTAATATATCTGTAACACTAGCATGATTGAATAAATTAATTCTTTAGCTTCAGCAATCGGTTAAAATGTCCTTGAATGGTTAACATGATGAGTGTGCAACATGCATCACTTAAGTATTTTATTATAGTCTACATTCTTTGAAATCATGATGTTGGTGAACTGTTACTACAGAAACAGGTACAGAAGTGCTTTTGGATTGTTTGTTCCTTTTCAGATCCTTTTGCAAACCTTCTGATGCTACTGTAGCCAACTCATATGAACTTCTAATGCTCTTAGTTTGCTTTAACTGCTAGAAAAGCTTCTAAACTGTAGTTCTTTTTTTTTTTTTTTTTCCAAACCCACAGTATACAGGCTGATTTTACTGAGTTTTCCTCCAAGTTGTAACCTGATTTCAAGCCCTTCTTACTCAGGGAAAAGCATTACTAGTACCAACATGGTAGAGAGGTAGAACGCTGCCAGTCAAGTAGCTCATGTATTTTTCTGTTCTTCTGTAATGACACATTCAAAACCCACAATTGGCCAATTATCACTAGACATCAGTTAGGCTCAGCCACCAGAGAGTACAACGTGGGTCCCTTTCTCTCTTTTACTCTACAGATATTTTTATTTATATATATATATATATATATATTTCTTCTACAGACTTTTCTGGGCTCCACTCTTGTAACAGAACTCAGGGTAGCACATATTCATGGCTCCTGTCCTGTAATGTCTGAACTGATTTTTTTGTTACTGTGTTGATAAGGGACGTACACTTATTACTGTATAGCTTCAGAGACTTCCAAATCTTAACAGCCAGAACACTCCCACTCTTGCCTCCATACTCGAATGGAATGTGCTTAAAACACTGCAGTTAAGTCTTTCTTACTCTTGTGGGAGTTAATTGAACAATAAAGTCACACTTCTGTTGTCCTATTAGACATATAGTTGTCTTTCACAACAAGACAGACGCCAAGGCCATGAAAAAGCTTGAGACTGATGAATGAAACTGGGAAAAGCATGCTGTCATTCTTCATGGCTGAGAAATAATATGCCTCTAGATTTAAAGTGATGCTATCAGAGTAATATATCTTTGTCAGATAAATAAAAAATGTCTCTCAGTTTTCTCTATTTTTCATCTTATGGATGACAGTCTATCATCATGAGATATGGAGGAAAGTAGTTTATAATTAAATGGCTGGAGTCTGGACAGTGTTCATTTGCTGAACATTCCTTTGTGATGTTTCTTATCAAAGCAAATGGGTTTTAGAGTTGGCAACAGTAAGATAAAATGACAAAAAATACTGTCTTGGAGTGATATAACCACATGCTAACTGTGTCCTTAATGAAAGTACCACAGACCTTCAAGGCAAATGTCTTTGAACAGGGAGTACTCTGTAAGAAAACAAGATTGTATATTTATTTATTTATTTATTTATAAAGAGCACAATTCTATACAGTGAATTATGTAATATAAAAATACCACACAGTGTTCTTTCTTCTAGACAGATAAAGCTCAAATCAGTCTTTGCTTTAGCTGACATCCTTCAATAAATACAGCACTAGGTGACAGAACCAAAGTTTTTAATGGGTGAAGCCCAATGAATCCAGGAGTGCTTTTCAGTTCTTGCATCCAAAGGAGTAAGTATTTCCTAATAGCTACAGACGTTTATAATGTTTGTCAGTGACTAGCAATAAGGCTGTAATTTGGTTTAGTATACTGGAACATCTCAACCACAGTCACCTGTTTATTTCTTTACTGAGAACTTTTGACCTGCTTGTTAGGCAAGAGGTCATTACCTTACAGGAATTAATTGTCATACTAATTAGAGGATAGGAACTAACATATCTGTTGTAGTGAAATTTATACACTGCAATATCTTCTATTGCTGTTTTTTTTTCTGAATATTTTTTTTAGATTTTTGATGAACATAGTGGTGATAGCACAATGTTTTAGTTGTTGCAGAGCAGTGCTTACACTGAACCAAGGACTTGTCAGCTTCTCGTGCTGCCCTGCCAGCAAGGTGGCTGGGAGTGCACCAGGAGCTGGGAGGAAACATAGCAGGACAGCTGGCCCACGCTGGCCAAAGAAACTATATGGCATCATGCTCAGCAATAAAAGCTGGGGTAAAGAAGGAGGAAGGAGAGGAACATTGAGAGTGATGGTATTTGTCTTCCCAACAAACCATTACATGTGATGAGCCCTGTTTTCCTGGAGGTGGCTGAACACCCATCTGCTTATGGGAAGCAGCAAATGAATTCCTTGTTTTGCTTTTGTTTTGCTGATAAAACTGTCTTTATCTCAAACCATGAGTTCTCACACTTTTACCTTTCTAATTCTCTCCCCCACCCCACCTGGAGAGAGTGAGCAAGCAGCTGTGTGGTACTGAGTTGCCTGCTGGGTTAAACAACAACAGTGCCTTAAAACACAGGGTGGCAAGGAAGGTTGCTGTAGAAAAAAAAAAAAAGTAATAATAATAATGAAAAAAAAACTTTTCAGTCTGTTCATAGGAAGACTTGCTTCAGGTAGAAAAGTCCTGCAAGGGGTTACGTCTTCAAATGCCTTCTACTTTCCAGGTGGGCATACACAACAGATGGAAGACATAAGGTCTTTTTGCACGATGGAATAAGTAATGATACTTTTTATTTAATATTTTTACCATAATCTGACTTCTCATTTCAAGTTCAGTCCCTTGCTGTGGTTTTGTTCTCTTAATAATACCTGTTGCCTCAGCTAAATGGTGAGGCGCTTCTTTATTTACTTCATAGAAACATAGAATCATTCAGGTCGGAAAAGGCCTCTAAGATTATCTAGTCCAACCTTTAACCTATTACTGACAAGCCCACTGCTAAACCATGCTACTAAGTTCTACATCTACACACTTCTTGAAGACCTTCAGGGATGGTGACTCAACCACTTCCCTGGGCAGCCTATTCCAATGCTGTACAACCCTTTTAGTAAGGAAATTTCTCCAAATATCTAACCTAAACCTCCCCTGGTGCAACTTGAGGCCATTTCCCCTTGCTTTTTCACTTGGTGTGTGGGAGAAGAGCCTGATCCCCACCTCACTATAACCTCCTTTAGGTTGTGAAGTATAATAAGGTCTCCCCTGAAACTCCTTTTCTCCAAGCTAAACAACCTCAGCTCCCTCAGCTGCTCCTCATAAGACTTGTTCTCTAAAAAAGCTGATCTTTCACATTATTCTACAAAATCAATTGGTTGACATTGCTGCATTCTACACCAAACTAAGGTATCTGATAACAGTACTTTCACTTTCGCTATTTAAGAAAGTCTTCTTGAGTTGAGTCATTGCAGCTACTTAGAGAGGTACTAGAATTTCTGGTAATTCCAGATCTCAATCCTTGTTGTGTTCAGGACTGTTTTTTTGGGGGTGAAACCTGCCTGAACATACACCTCCCTAACAGTTGTAGACTGTTTAAGTACTTGGAATAATTATTTCATCCATAAAAAATACATCTCGGTTGTAATCATTTTATTTGAAATTGAATTCTTGATCTGACTCTGGGAATACCCAAGTGTCACAAAAATACTACATGTTTTTATTCGTATACTATGTGCATACATATGATGAGAATTAAGACTGCCAGTGTTCACAAGCAGAGTCTCAAATCTGTTTGTGAAAGTTGTGACTGTTACTTATAGAAGTTAAATTCTTGTAAGATCAGGTAGCTGTCCAGTTTAATCTGAACTCAGTCATAGAGGTCATGAGCCCTCTGAAACCCGAAGTTTCAAAAGGTAGCTTTGATCATTCTTTGCCTGCATTTTTTTGCAACACTGCAAGATATTGCTAGTCTGTCCACTGAGTGGAACAACTGAGATGATTTCGTTTCAGTTAAGGTTACGATTTCTCTCTCCCTCATCCTCTCCTCCTTCTCAATTTCTCTAATACATGTGTTTTATAGAAGTTTCCATAACAAAAACTATAGCATTTTGCTTATTTGTTCCATGCAGCATCTGGTGCTTCTTCTAATTCTATACCTTTACAATTGCAGAATGTAGACCAGCTATCTCAATGTAATTCAGTATTAGAAACGTGTTTCTGTCAGTCATGTGGGTTTGTATCATATGCCTCCAACTCTGTTAGCCCCTCCACTGAGGTTGTGCTGATTCACTGACAGTCAGATTTAAGCATACATCTCTTTTTGTAGGAAATGTTTCCAAGAAAACCACATTACTTTCAATTCTAGATACTGAAGAAAGCATCACATGGAACGGTGGTGACAGTGTGATGACCTAAACAACACAACCCCAATGTAAGCCATGGCAGGATTATGGTAGAAGAATCAGGATCATGCAGGATCATGTGGGCATTTATATAGAGGTCGACATCAATCTTCCCTCCACTCAAGATTATCTCTGACAATAGAATTTTCTAAGGATCCCTTGTAGAAGCTGACACATATTTACTTCTTGTTTTCTACAAAACCCTCTGCAAACTTCAGTGGTTCATGAGTGGCTTCTAACATTAAGTTCAAATCTGTGACTGTTAATCTGTATGTACTGCCACAGTTGATCTGTAAGTACTGCTATTTGACCTGATTAGTCTCTAATAAAGGAGGTCAAAACTATTTTAATAGCTGCATGGAATAACACGGTAATGTCACTAAAATGGTGAGGAAGCTTGATCTTGGGGTTATGGCTGGTGTACTGGCAAATATAAATTTTCAGTGCTTAACAGGTGATTTAAACCTCTCTTGCTCAGCACAAACCAAGAATCCCATATTTCACACATATTTCACCATTATATAAGAAGGATATAAAACTATTAGAACGTGTACAAAGGGGAGCAACAAAGGTGATGAAAGGTCTAGATGGCAAGAGGTATGAAGAGCAACTGAAAAAACTTGGTTTGTTCAGCTCAGAGAAAAGAAAGTTGAGGGGCGACATCGCAATCTACAGTTTCCTCATGACAGGGAGCAGAGGGGCAGATGCTGATCTCTTCTTTCTGGTGACCAGCAATAAGACCCGAGGGAATGGCATGGAACTGTATCAGGGTAGGTTCAGATGCTGGATATTAGAAAAACGTTCTTCACTGAGAGGATGGTTGGGCACTGGAACAGGTTCCCCAGGGAAGTCATCATGGCATCAAGCCTGCTGGAGTTCAAGAAGTGTTTGGACAATGTTCTCAGAGATATGGTTTGACTTTGGAGTGGTCCTGTGTGGATTCAGGAGTTAGACTCGATAATCCTTGTGGCTCCCTTCCACTTGAGATATACTATGATTCTATGATTATGCTCTCAAAGAGGTCCTTATATGAAAGTATTATCACTAAGGCAGCAGGAATTTTCTACTTTAATTTTCAGCAGTCTATTCCAGGACTCTAAGTTCCACAAGGCTTTCAGATGGGCCATTTATTCTTACTAATACTGGGGAAAAAATTGGCTCTTTGGGAAATTCAGCATTTGGGTCAGCTCCCTCTTCCTTTTGCTTTTTTCATGGTGGAGCCTTCCCTTATTTTTTGTTTGTTTGGGTTTGTATTATTTTCTTAGGCTGGGGATGGTGTTGGTGAGGGAAAGTGTAAAGGAAGAGAGTGTAAAAGAAGAGAGGTGGAGACCAAAAACATTTCCTGGCAACCAGTCAATGTCACAATAAAAATCTCAACCTTTTTTTTTTTTTTTTTTTTTTTTTTCATTTTCAAGCAAGCTGAAAACAGACGCAATTCATCACATTTAAGAACAAAAACAATAATTTAACTTTACTTTGTTCTTTTGCTTTTCCCCATGAACTTCTATGAGATTGAGCCTCCTAGGATCGTTCCCATCAAAAAATAAAGCCTCTTATCCTCTGTTCTCCTTCCATCTAGAAGGTAGTTTAAATCAGATGAGAATTATGGCCTAAGACTGATACCCAGCATAGGCGCATAGTTTTCTTGTAAAGGAAAACAAATTCTGAAAGTCAAGCAAGCTATTCCTTTCAATTATTTGAAAGGGCCAATATACCCCTTTATTGTATGACCAGTAATCTGGAAATTTTGTGATTTCTATCAAATCACTTCATCAGTTTTTACTTTCCCTATGTTGAATGATGCTCATGTGCTTACTAATAATTTATACTGACTGCTGATACTCTGTCAATATGACAGTGCTTTCAGAGAGCATGAAAAAACCTGCTTAGGCCTTACTGGCCTTCAATCTAAAGAAGATGGATTAGGCCTGAAAAGCCCTTTGTTCTCTAATATCCTTCTTTTTCTCTATTTACAGAGCTAATATGTAGCTTCCAGGAAGTCATGAGCACAGGCATGGCCAGCCATTCTCTGTATTGTATTCCTTCTTACTGCCACATGGCTTTTGAGCTCTCTTCAGCCTACAGTGATACTTTCCAATCTTTTGTCTTTTATTAATCCTTTATGTGTGCTTTACTCACCCTGCAATGGTTTCTAATTTTCTTCTGGGTTTCTTGTCTCACTTAGCAGGGCTTTTCAACTGTGCATTACGGTTACGCTTGGCAGCTTATACCTCATTTGTAAGTACTGCTTCCATCAATAACTAAAGGAACTTTAGCCTTCATTCCAAGATTAAGGCAAGTAATTACTATTTGTTAATATGTTGAAAGATAACTATTAGAAATATCAATCAAAAACATATGTTTGTAATTATTCTAACACTAAAGCTCACAAAACAGTGGAGTTTCACTGTGCCTCTGTTTTATGTTCATAACTATAAGGCACAGAGTATTCTCTCCTTGAAATGACACAGGTGAATTCCTTTAAACTGTGCTCATTTCAAGTTTCCCATCCATAGGCTTCTGAATGCTTTCAAAGAGAATGACTTCTGAAGGTAATAGAGGTTCCACAGGCTGAACAATAGCTCAAATCTGTTTTGACATGAATGAAGGGATTATGGTCTCAGAAAACTTTCCCTTCTCATTCACCAACTTGACCCTCCCCAGCTGCAGGTTTCTATTTGACCTCTGATGACAAGGCTCACTGGATTGAGACAGGCATTGCCTGCCCTGGTTTAGCATCTGCACAGTGATATCAGTAACCATAATGTGGAGGAAGGCATAAAATCCACATTTGTTTTTGGCACCCTCTTTTTTCATTTAACAGGAATTAGCTCCCACTATCAATCCTTAAAGGAAGGAAGGTTCATTTCCCCCCAGAAACAGTCCATAGATTTCATTTTCTAATTTCAGTTAAGTTCACTGTCTCACACAAAACACCAGTTGTTATAGGGGTGTCACCACCCAAACATTATCTAAAAGGTTGGCCTTATCTTTATATAACACAGAGCTTAACGGAGAAGGTCACAGGTTACAGATGGAGTAGGTAAAGGATTTTATGACGTGGTAGGAATTCCTTTAAATAAGACAGGAGACATGAGCAGGTCTTCTTTGGAAATTACTACAGTACTTCAACATTCTTTGGTGTCACATTATGTTGGCTCTATCTGTGCCTCCTTAATGTCTCATTGTCACTAATTTTCCACTAACATAAAATAAAAAGACAATACATTAATGTAGACTGTTCCCTCCACACAAGCAAAGGCACTAGCATATTTCATTTTAACATAGTCAAACCTTCTGTGCAGTTGCAATCTTCACTGACTAGCTGACTAGCTTCACTGACTTCACTGACTAGCAGACATGGTTACTGCAAATTACAGTTTCCTTTTTTGCCCGGCTCTTAAAAATATCAGTCATATTAATTAGTACAGGAAATATTGTACAATATTGTACAAAATAATGAAAACTAAGCAAGCAAGCCTCAAACTCAATAATCAGGAAAATTGCTTAAGAGTCTTAGGTGCATTTAATGAGATGCAGCCTGAATAGGAGCCCTCCAGATTCTTCCAGGAAGAATCATTATATGATCCACTTTAGTGATAATGTTGCACTGAGTGTTTGTTTTGGGAGGAATAAAAGAAGGATTAACCGGAGTCTGCTGTCTTCTGCTCCTGCACTGAAGATCCTCATTTCTGCTATAAGGCTACTTTTGTGATATTCACTATATATTGCTTAGTTGTGTCATTTCTTATAGTGTGTCCTCTGTGCCATGTCTCTCAGAAAAGTTGTCTCAGCACTGTATCTTATCATTTGTGCAACATGCCGCAACACATATCTCATGGGAGAGCAGTAATGAGCCACCATACCTTTTGAATGGAAACCTGACTGCTGGGAAATGAGCTCTTCAGTCAGAGACGTTTTCCTTCACTGAACCTTTCTGGGCATCCATTATCCTCCTAGACTTAAAATTCCTATGCAGTTACTACAACTAGCTAGAAATCTTCAAATTGAAACTGTGGGTGCAATTCTAGTTTCCATTTCAAAAAGGGATAAAATGCAAAATTTTGACTTCTCCTGTGAAGTGGAAAATCCACTGTTCATCACCTCTGATTGCTAGACTGCTTCTCCAAATAACCCTAGAGGAACTGTGAGTGGGTGATGAACATCTAACACTTTTTTCCAATTTTTCCAGACAAAAAGAATAAAAAATTCTTTTCTGTCAGGAATTTTAGATCACTGGAATTGCATGAAACTGTCAGTCTTTGGAAGAAAATTGTGTATTTTATGTTTACTGAAGTCAGTTGCTGATAATGTTTAAACAAAGTATTCTGAGAAAATAAGCAACCCCAGTCCTATATTATTTATACTATAAAATGAGTTATATTATACTTATTTCCCAACAAAAAAATAATGTTATTTTGTTATCTTTTTGACTACTTTCCCACTGGATCCCAGTGTTTTTCCATACATGTAAGTCAGAATTTATTCTTCACTGACAATCAATTTAAGAGAATGCTTGAGGAAACGTGTCTTGAGTTACCACACAATGTGGCTGCAGGAAAAGCAAGAAGGAGAAAGAAAGCATGCAGTATGTATTTACACTAGGGAGTAAACACATTCACGAATATATTCTGGCCCTGATGCCACTGGCATAGAACAAACCCTTCTAAGCTATGTTAATTTCTTGTTTCCTGAAACAAGACAATCTTGATCAAACCGAAAATTAGCTGACATAGAACATATTCCACAGGCTTTTGTGATTGTTCAGCATAACTGAACTGATTATATGGACTGATTGTTCGGTTCATAACTGTCTATCACAACATGCTTTCCATTTTCTCCCATTATCTGCAGTCATCATACCTTCTGCTCCTTAAGAAACAGCCCACCCGCACCCTGCTAGGTCTGCTTTCCCTGGTGAGCTTTCTGTATTTCAGGATACAGCTCACAATTGCTGCCAGTGTGCCTTGAGATCCTGCATCTCCTGAAAGTCCTGTTATTCCTTCTTTTGCTGTTTATGTTCAAGCTAGTTGAATTTTAGTATCTTTTTTAGCTTATATAGGAATCATATCCTTTCTTGGTGTGTGGCTCAGACATCTGCTGCTCTCTGGTGGCTCTTTAATACACTGGATGAACATATGGAGTTGTCTTGCCTCTTAAGACACTGTTGGAGGACAGGGATGTGGATAAGGATGTGGATAGCAGCAAACAGGAATGTTCCCCAGAATATGGAGCAAACTAGGTATGCTGTCAATATGCTCAAGGGCCAGACTGCCACTCAGATGAACTTAGACTGGATAAAGGAATGAGCCAACAAGAGCATTGTGAAATTTAAGAGAGACAGATGCAGTCCTACACTAGAAACAGACATACTTCCTACATTGCTACAGCATAGTGATGGACTGACTGGGGATCAGATATGATGAAAAGGCCCTCAGTGTCCTGGTGGATGGTAGGATACATGCAAGTGAGCAGAGTGCTCTGGCAGCAAAGAAATCTAACAGCATCTGGTGGGCTGTATTGCTGGAAAGTATTGTCTCTGGCAAGTGATCGTTCCCATTTACTTATCTCTTACAAGACCATGTCCTAAGTGTTCCACCTAAGTTTGGTCTCTCCAGTACAAGAAAAATGTGGACAAACTTGTGTGAATCCATTAGAGGGCCCTCAAGATGGTCAGAGGGCTGGAGCTGTCTGTGAGAAGAGTCTGTTCAACCTGCAGAAGCAATGTCTTTGAGGGGACCTGCCAGTAGTCTTCCAACTCCTACAAAGAGTAGGTTTTTTTTGTTTGTTTGTTTGTTTTTCCCATCTTCTCAGTAACTGAGAAGACAAAGCCAGGCTCCTTACTGAGGGGCATGGCTGGAGGAGAAGAGGCAGTGGTATTTAACTAGGGGAGGGCAGAGGAGACAGCGGGAGCTGTTGCAAATGGGGAACCATATCTTGGGGGGTGCATGTGAGCTTGTGGGTGCTACCTCACCAGCTGCAGGAAGCAGCATGGGGCTCCACAAGACTAGAACATTCACAGGAGATATGTGCAAACTTGGGAACCTACATCCCCAGACAGGGCGGGGGCACTTGTAACCCACACGTGCTGCTAGAGAGGGATTGTGTGTGAAACACTGCATGTATATCTGTGATTAGAATTTCTTGGGATTAGCTATTGAGAGGTCTTTAGAAATTTGAATGGGTTTATTAACATTTTGTAAATGTCTAGGGTTCTGCTTTATCTGTTATACTAACGATATTCATCCTGCATGTATAGTTCTCTGATTGCTGGTTAATTATGTGTCATTAACAAACTAATAAACCATTTAAAACCTGATCTGGGTTTAAACTTTATGAAATTAATAATTTTTCTATGTGACACATTCCAACCTGAATGATTCTGTGATTTTATCTTGTGATAACGTTTTAATTATCAAAATGTGTTTGGGAATTGTTTAGGAAGCCAGTAGTTAACACAGACTGAATTCGTGTCCACAGGCATTTCTGTGCATGCTTGAGTTCACTGGTACAGGGGTAGCTACTTTCTTCTACCATGCACCCATCATTACGCCTACCTAACATCAAATTTTCACGGGGACTAGGTTTTCCAGAGCTGAGTTCTGCATACATTTAGAAGTTCAATACTCAATGCATTATTTTATTATTATTATTATTATTTATTTATTTTAAACAACTCATCTTCAAGCATTAAATATGGGGAAAAGTTTGACCTCTTAAATTTTCTGAAAATTTAGTCTAGTTTGCTTAGACAATGGAACAGTGTAACTGTCTAGCTGTTTTGGAATTGCAGCCTCACAATTTCTGACTAGTCCTTAAAAAAAAAAAAAAAAAAAAAAAAAAAAGAGAGAGAGAGAGAGAGACTAAGAAATGATTTTTTAAAGAACTTTGTTATTGTGTTTCTCACTCCTGCTTTTCAAAACACAATTGAGCCTATAATACACAGTCAAACTGACATTAGGCTTTCACTTTCTTATAAGCATGTGCATGCCAATTTTCTGCTTGTAAGAGCAGATATCGAAGTGAGTAGCTGAATATGTCCAGTCTTGCATAAGGGCTGCTGTGTTCATTTGCATTTACATGGGAAAATGAGAAGCGTTGAGTTACAATCTGAACTGGTAAAGCTCAAACTCCTGATCACACTGTTATTCAAACACCATTACACTTCTCAACTTTATAGAGTGCAAGAAGCTGTAATTTAGAACTGTCAACAAGACTAAAAACCATAGACAACACAGGAAAAATTTTACATTTCTGGCAGTATTGGATGTTACTGGTGCCAAATGATTAATGGAGAAATGAGGAGATAAAGTGATGGAGTCAATGGGGAAAAGAGATGAAAGCTCAGGTCAGGACAAAGGCAGAAAAGTAAAATGAAAGGAGAATTTAGAAAGGCACTGTACTTTATAGAGGAGACTCATCTTTACACAGACAGGCTCTATCCTAACCTTTACAACTAGTTTCTCTAGTTTTCATCTTTGTGAATTCTTCTTCTCTTTGACCTTCTGTTTTCTTACAGCTTCGTATAAGTAAATGGTCAGTGTTAAAGCCAATCCTCAAAGAATAGACATAAAAGTCCTCAAATGAATGATCCAATGAAAAAGAAAAGAATGTCTGTAGCAGAAGTGTGAATATCATTTTAGTATCAGTGGTATACTTCATTAATTAACACTACAGTAAAAAAGACAATCTGACAGATCTAGTACTTAAGAAAGCATGTTCATTAAAAGAAAAAAAAATCAGTCTTGCACTAGGGACTATGGAGATCAAAGACAAATATGAAAAGACAAATTACAGGACAGTAAGGAATTAACTCCCTCTTTTAACCACTGAGACTGCTGGACAGTCTCTGGACAGTCTCTTCCTTGCTGGAGAGCAAAGAACGTGAGGAAGACAAAGTAGAAGGAAAACAATAAGGACAAAACTGTAGACAAATTTTTAATGCTTAAGATCCTAAGCCATGCTTTGGAAGATTGTTGTGATCAGGCTTCAGAAAAATGAGAGGCTAGATAAACTGAAGAATCTGTGGCTGTATCATTTCACAAGCATAGAAGTCCAAATACTTCTTATCTTGCCTTTTTGTGTCTGAAAAACAGAAAGGAGAACCAGCGCCAGCTATTCAGCTATTCAAAAAATTCGTAATTGCTTCCCTGTCTCTATATATGTAGTTTGAGATAACTATTATTATTATTACTATTATTATTATTATTATTATTAATGCTTCTTGATCACGCAGATATTTTTCTAATAAGTTTCACTGGGCATGTCTTGCTGTATCTTTTGTGGGACATAGTTACCTGGTTACATTTCTGATTTATTTATTTATTTATTTTTAGAATGACAGGTTGCTTGCCTACATTGGTAGATCAGTGAAATGTTTTCTATCTTGTTTTTATCAGCTTGCCTATCAAAACTGAATGACTCTTCATGGAATTAAAACCTTCAGAGAAACAGCTCATATGGTGACTGGACCATAAAAACTCATTCTGCTGCTGGGACTAAAAAATATTTTCTTTCCGTACAATTAAAATATAAATAAATGAATAAATAAAACACAAAGCAAAATAGAATAACATTTAACCCAATAAAACAAAATTTGTATTTTGAGAATGTTTTTGTAAAGATGACTTCTTTACAAAAAGAGAAAAAATCTAGACTATTTCCTTATAGATTCTATTTATTATTCTAGTCACTTGAACACTATCAGCAGCTATTTCACTACATCAGGCAAAAACAGAGTGATCTTTCAGAATGTTTGGATATCACTAAATCACTAAATTCTTTTCCAAGAAACAAAAAACAAACCAACCAACCAAACAAAAAAAGACCCACCAACCAACCAACCAAAAACCCCATAGAAGTAATTTTCTGAACTCTTTCCACAGTGGTAGCAACTCCAGACAGTAATTTAGAGCTTAATATTGTTGGTTTTCAGTTTCATGTTCTTGAAGGAGTTTTTGTTTGTTTGTTTGTTTTGTTTTGTTTTGTTTTGTTTCTGGGAAATGGCCAATTTGTATTTTAATGTTTAAGTATGTCACAACAGGTGAGAAAGCAATACTCTTAGTGACTGTTCTAAGACACTAGACTGCCAAATGTATTTTGTATTTACAGGAATTTGTACATAAGCGATCTTCTAATCATGCAAAAAAAATGTGAATCTGTTTCTGCGAGGCTGACTGATTTATACACCATTAAAGACAGAGGAAAGGCTCTTGCTGCTTTATATATGTAAGAACATCACTCCTTTCAATCACTGAGCTGCCACCTTTAAAGATCAACCTGTTGTCCTCTCACTTTTGTTAAAATTACCGGCATCGGGGGAAAAAAAAAAAAAAAAATTAATAGAGATTTCTATCTGGAATAAGTAGCTACTGTAAAACTCATAAAGTCACATTTCTTTGTTTTCTGCATGGATTATTCTGCATTCCTGTTATACATTTTATTATAGCTTTTAGCACTGACAACACCAAAGTTTGGATATAAAGAGAAGTTAACTGAGACTTTTAGGCAACTTATACACTCCTTTTTCATTCCTTACTGACTTTTGCTACCATAAGAATAGAGAGAGGAATTACCCTAATTAAGGGCAGGCTCTTTGAAGAAATGCATGTAGCAAAAGTAAATATCACAGCACATGCCATTTTATTTCATAATATTATGCATAAAATACTTTGGTTTTGACTACAGGCAGTGATATATTGACAGAGTCATGCTAAAGTAATTGTGTCTGCTCTCAGTAAAAGGCAGGTATTTAAAGTTTTAAAATTGCATATGAAATTGAAGCAAGGGTTGAGCATAATTTCTAGTGTCATACTCTTACAGTTTTTAAAGTGTCCATCCAGACATCCAGATCTAGATCTAAGGTTTATGATTTTGCCCATCTCCCTGGCATACATCTCCAGATTACAGTTATGTTTGGAATACATGGAAGAAAAATCCATGTTGGTTGACATTTATTTTTTTTTTTCTAAGTGGAAGGATAAACTTTAAGAGATAAACTTTAAAATACCTACAGAGTTTAAACTGTGCATTATTATAGTGTTTGCCAATAATATGATCAATCTTCTGTTCTTTTATCTCTTACTAATATTGCCCTAATAAGGAATTTTTATAAAAACAAATGCACATATTTGTTTGCATTCCTTCTCAACATTTGAAAGAAAGAAAGAAAAAAAATGCAGTTTGGACTGATTGTCATTTTTTTCAAGGTAAAGTATAGATTATTTCATGAAGATTACTGTGTGCTCTGCTGTCCATAAAGATTTCATATGTATCTATATTTTTCTTTCTGTCTACCTTCAATAACAGCAAACAGAGTCCATGAGGACAATTCAAATAATAAAAAAAAGGAGTAGTGTGGATACATTATGACTTCTAACAACCTATGTGGCACTTCACAGGTGCAAAATTTCAGTCTAAGTTCCAGCTGCAGGGATCTCTAGAGATTCAAAAGTAAAAGAAAGATTTTTGTTTATACCGACTTCTTTCTTTTCTTGACAACCACTCTCACTGACAGAAGACAGCTCCTTCTTAAGGTAAATCAACTAGCAGTGGCTAACAACGTGTGATTCATGTGACCCATGGTCTTTCACTGATTCTGAGGGAGGCTCTGTCTACGTGAACAGAGGTTTTGTTTAGAAAGCGTATGGCACAAAGTCTTTATCACTCATTTAGTCCATTGCTGTTGGCACACATAATTCTTATATTAATAAATGAAGTACCCTTTCCCTTACTATATTTACACTAGTCTTCTGTCAGATCTTACTGATGATCTTTTAAGAATAGAAGTCATCAAACATACTGAAAGTATATGAAAAGTAATGAAATTAGTGAAGAAATTAAGAGCTTCCAATTGCACAAGTATAAAAGGAAGCTAAGACTACCTGTTTTATCCAAAGTATCAAAGATAAACCGTACAAATAACAGTCACTTAAAAGATAGTTGTCAAACACACAAATAACTTTTTAAAGCTTGGAAACAGCAGGTTAGTCACAGATATTTCAGAAATTGAGGGACAAGCCCTGTGAATTATTTGCTGAACTTTATTTCTGGGCAGCGGTGAATCAGCTTAGCTGCTGCGGGGTGGCATTAAGTTTATTACTTAAGCCAATCTTAAGTCAAAATTCCTCCTTTCCCTGAGGAAAGACAGATGGTAAATTTCTGATAGCTTACAGTAGCAGCTAATCAGAAGAATCCTTACATTCATTTATTCAGTGGTATTGACCAAGAAAATGGAAAGTTAGGCCATAACTATGCCCAGCGCCAGCACCTTGCCAGGGATCCAATCTAAAGTGTGAGTAGCTAGCAGAAAGACAGATTTATTCATGCATATTTAAGCAACAGAAAGATAATAGGGCTTTCTCGGCTTCCTGACTGGGTGTCAAATCAAATTCAAGTCTAATCCTTACCATCTGGTCTTTCTTTGCACTGTGTCACAGACAATGAGGAACAGTCCTCACCATGAGCTTGTAGTAAGATAAACTTTATTTTAATAATCACTAAATAGAAGTTTTCATTCTACAAACTTGAGTTTTAAAGCAGTTTTTAAAAACTGAGTTGCAAATACAGTATTTTATTTAAAAGATAATCTTATGCCTTTTTATTTTGGACATGAATCTTTGCAGTTGGTCTATTCTGATTTCTAACCAGATGGATCCCAAAGGGATATAAATGAAGACAAATGTTTCTTAAAACTGAATAAAGCAATAGTCCTTTTTAGAAAACATGTGCTACTATTTGATGACATTTTGTCGTGTACATTGTAAATGTTATCTTGAGAAAAACAGATGAAAACTACAAACATTCAAAGAGACTGCATTGTAAATATAAAAACCAACAATAGACTAACAAAAAATAAATTATCATGGTGGTAAACATACTTCATAGAAGTAAGAGGATAGTTGTTAATATCCCTAAAGTTGAAAGGTCACTTTACAACTACAGTAGCTGCACTTATCTTCCTTTTGTCTGAAAGCTGTCAGCAGAATATAAATGCCTACATCCACCTTAATCACAACATGAGTTTTATCACGTGATCACATGCTTGCCAAAACCAACAATTTAAGTCTTGTCTAGGCAGCGACACTGAAGAAAAATGACCTGGTTTAACTTTTAAATGACTTAAGCAGTGACAAACCCTTGCAGAGAAAAAATTATCCAGGACCAAAATGTCTGTAATTTCATCTAATTTATTCATTTAATTCCAGTCTAAAATAAACTGAAACATTCCGATTTCTTTCTGAATGAATCTATGCAAATATACACATTTAGCTAATCTGCTTTGAAGCTAAACTTCGAATCAATTTGGTTTTAGTGGACCTCTAAAAACAAACTCTTAGCTACTTTAAGTACACACAGTACAGGAACTGATAAGATACAGCTACTCACATGTCACTCAGTGGCAGAGCTCCAGTCAAATGTATCAGGAATATTAGTTCCCAATATTAACTTCATTTCCAAAGTCAAAGCACCAGATCTAGCTGGCCTCATGAAAGCAAATTTACACTACTTCATACGATATCACAAGGCTTTGTAAAAGATACTTTGAGACTTCATTTTTTTGGAACACAGCAGGCCAAGACCGATCATTAGCAATGGTATTTATGACGTTCCCATGCTCCTGGGGCATTGCAAATGACTTTTTCATTTTCTTCATGGCTTAACCAGGAGTCTTTATTATTTTCCCTATATTGCTTCCTCTATCTTTCTCTGGACTTTGAAGTGCGGGGAAGACTTCTGCCAGAAACAAAATGTGACTTATTAAAATTAAATGATTAAAATTTCTCTTCAAAAGCAAAAGGGTTGCCCGGTAGATTTCCACATGGTCGTAGTATTTTCCATTTTTTTCTGTTGCATTATCTGAGAGGAATTCTTTCTTAGCTTTCCAATGATTGTGAAAATTATGTGCTATAATTAGAAGAACACAAGAGAAAATAAGTAAAGATTATCCTTCCTTGAAGTGAAGATTCATAGAATCACAGAATGAATCATAGAATGGCTTGGGTTGGAAAGGGCCTTAAAGATCACTTAGTTCCAACCCCCCTGCCATAGCCAGGGATGCCACCTACTAGATCAGGTTTACCAGGGCCCCATCCAGCCTGTCCTTGAACACCTCCAGCGATGGGGCATCCACAACCTCTCTGGGCAACCTGTTCCAGTGCCTCACCACCCTCTGAGTGAAGAATTTCCTCCTAACATCTAATCTAAATCTTCCCTTTTTCAGTTTAAAACTATTTCCCCTTGTCCTATCATTATCTACACGAGTAAAGAGTCCCTCTCCATCCTTTTTATAAGAACCCTTTAAGTATTGAAAGGCTGCAATGAGGTTTCCATGGAGCCTTCTCTTCTCCAGGCTGAACATCCTCAGCTCTCTCAGCCTTTCTTCATAGGAGAGGTGCTCAAGACCTCTGATCATCTTTGTGGCCCTCCTCTAGACCTGTTCTAACACTTCCACATCTTTCTTGTGCTGGGGGCCCCAGACCTGGACGCAGTATTCCAAGTGGGGCATCATGAGGGCAGAGTAGAGGTGGACAATCACCTCCCTCCATCTGCTGGCCATACCTCTCTTGGTGCAGCCCAGGACATAGTTGGCCTTCTGGGCTGCAAGTGCACACTGCTGGCTTATGTCGAGCTTCTCATCCACCAGAACCCCCAGATCCCTCTCCGCAGGGCTGCTCTCAACAAGTTCTTCTCCCGGTCTGTACTTGTGCCTGGGATTGCTCTGACCCAGGCGCAGCACCTTGCATTTGGACTTGTTGAATCTCATTCTGTTCATGTGGGCCCACTTCTCAACTTTATCCAAGTCCCTTTGGGTGGTATCCCTTCCTTCTGGTGTATCAACTACACCACTCAACTTGGTGTCATCTGCAAACTTGCTGAGGGTGCACTCAATCCCATCATCTACGTCATTGATGAAGATATTGAAAAGCACCGGTCCCAAGACAGACCCGAGGGACACCACTCGTCACTGACCTCCACCTGGACATAGAACCATTGACCACTACTCTCTGGGTGCATCCATCAAGCCAATTCCTTATCCACCAAATAGTCCACCCTTCAAATTTAGAAATCAGGATGTCATGTGGGACCATGTCAAAAGCCTTACAGAAGTCCAGGTAGATTACATTGGTCAGTCTTTCCTTGTCAACTGATGCAGTCACTCCATCATAAAAGGCCACCAGATTGGTCAGACATGATTTGCCCTTGGTGAAGCCATGCTGGCTGTCTCAGATCACCTCCTGGTCTTGCATGTGCCTTAATATTGCTTCCAGCAGGATTGGTTCCATGATCTTGCCAGGCACAGAGGTGAGGCTCACTGGTCTGTAGTTTTCCAGGTCTTCCTTTCTGTCCTTTTTAAAAATGGAAGTGATGTTTTCCCTTTTTCCAGTCACCAGGGACTTCACCTGACTGCCATGACTTTTCAAATATGATGGAGAGTGGCTTGGAAGCTACATCAGCCAGTTCCCTCAGGAACCTTGGAATGGATGTCAACAGGCCTCATAGACTTGTAGCTCTTCAGTTGCATCAGGAGGTCCTGAACCTGCTCTTCGCTTACAGAGGGAGGGACTCTTCTCCCCCTGCCCCCACCTAGATATTTAGGGACTCAAGAGATGTGGGAAGCCCGACTGCCGGTGAAGGCTGAGGCAAAGAGTTTGTTAAGTACCTCAGCCTTCCCCATGTCCGTTGTTACCAGTCCTCCATCTACATTTCTCAGAGGTGGTACACTCTCCTTAGTCTTTCTTTTCTGGCCAATGAATCTGTAGAACCCCTTCTTGTTATTTTTTGTGTCCCTCACCAAGTTTAGCTCTGTCAGTGCCTTGGCTTTCCTGATCCCATCCCTGCACGTCCAGACTGCGTTTCTTTACTCTTCCCTGGGCACACGGCCCTGTTTCCACTGCCAGTGCAGTTCCTTCTTTTGCCTAAGCTTGACCAGGAGGTCATTGCTCAGCCATACCAGTTTCCTGCCTTCTCTGCTTGATTTATTGCACGTGGGGCTGGAGATCTCTTGCGCTCCACTAAAAATATCCTTAAAGAGTTTCCAGCTCTGTTCAGATCCTCTTTCCCTAAGGACAGTGTCCCATGGGATCTCATCCACTAATTCTTTGAACAATTGGAAGTTTGCTCTTCTAAAGTTGAGGGTCCTGACTTTGCTCTTTGCCAGGCCCACATCGCTCGAGATCACAAAATCAACCAGGGCATGGTCACTGCAACCCAGGCTGCTTCCAGTCTAACCTCTTTAATGAGGTCATCCACATTGGTGAGCACCAGGTCCAGAAATGTTTCTCCTCTGGTTGGTTTGTCTGATACTGCACTCCAGGAATTTCCTGGATTGCTTACTGCCTGCTGTGTAACTTTCCCAGCAGACATCCAGGTGGTTGAAATCCCCCAGCAAGATGAGAGCCCATGAGTGCAATATTTCTTGTAGTTGGAGCAAGAAGGCTTCATCAAAAGGCTCCCCCTGTTTGGTCGGCCTGTAGTAGACCCCAATCACAAGGTGCCCTTTATTGGTCTGATGCTTAATTTTTACTCACAGGCTCTCAACCTGCTCGTGGCTATTTCTCAGAGGCAACTCTTCACAATCTATCCGTTTCTTAACATAGAGGGCAACACCCCCATGCTTCCTTCCCTGCCTATCTTTCCTATAAAACTTGTAGTCCTCCATTCCAGTGTTCCAGTTGTATGATTTGTCCCAACATGTCTCCATGACAGCAATTAGATCATAGTTTTCTAATTGCACCATGGCTTCCAACTCCTCCTGCTTATTCCCCATGCTGTGTGCATTGGTGTAGAGACATTTCCGGTGGACTACGGGTCATGTTACCTTTTTAGAGGAGTCATTCCCAATTCCTATGGGACGATTCACAGGTGTCTCTCCATTGTTTTCTACAGTATTGACATCCACTGGTTCTTTTGCGTCTCTTACAGGTACATCCCCTTTCCCCACCAAGTCTAGTTTAAAGCTCTACTAATGAGTCCATCCAGCTTGCTGCCCAGGATGCTCTTGGCCCACTTCGTTAGGTGTGCCCCATCTGTGTCAGCATTCCTGGTATCTCAGAAAAATGCCCAAGATTGTGTGAATGCCAAAACCCTGAGCAGGGTACCATCTACGCAGCCAATCATTCACCTGATTTGTACGTTGCCTCCTCCTTGGGTCCCAGTCTCCAACTGGGAGGATTGAGGAGAACACTACTTGCACTCCCGATCCCTTCACTGTCTTTCCAAGGGAAGGGACATAAAATCCCTTTTAATGTTTCATAGTTTCCTTGTTGTGACCTCATTTGTTCCTACGTGAAAGAGTAGGAATGGGTGGTAGTAGTGTAGTTTAACCAAGCTTGGTAGCCTCTTTGTGATGTCATGAATGTGGGCCCCAGGCAGGCAGCAAACCTCTCGAGAGAGATTGGGCAGTAAACGGGTGCTTTAGTGCCTCTCAGAGAGGAATCTCCAGTTACCAACAACTTTTTTTTTTTTTTTTTTTTTTGGGGGGGAGGGGTGGGGGCACTGGTTCTTATACATGTGGTTTGCTGGTCCACCTTTATACTGTTGCCCTTTCCTGGGGCTTGACCATTACAATTGTTGTTATTATTATCCTCTCCTTTTTTTGAGCCCCAGAGCATCATATCTACTGCATAGCAGCACTTAGGGGGCAAAGGGGATATTCCTCCTCCTGCTCCGAACAGAGATGAGGGTCCAGCTTCTCTTGTCTTTCGAGTCCCTCAATTGCACCAATTTAGGATTGGAGGCTCCCTTACCAGTCCTTTGTGAGGACTTAAGGCAGGGCTGTTGCTCAGCCTGTGCCAGTGCTTGATACCATGCAAAGAGGGTCTGGGAAGCTCTTTTGGTCTTCAGGGGCTCTGTCTGCATGTGGGCATCTGCCATGGGGGGTTGTGGCCCCCCGTCTGGGTTTTGGTCTCGGGCCAGCATGTGTGGTGGGTGGACACCATTTTTGCTTCAGTATCAGGCTGCTCCTCGTCACTACAGGAACAGAGTGGTGGCCTCCCGCCCTTCTACACGCCCTACCCAGGGGCACTGCCATGCGCACTGCGGCACCACGCCCTGGCTGACGCTCCACGCCCTGTTTGCCTGTGCTCCTGCCCACTCGCTCTCCCTGGGGGCTGCCTTTGTACATGAGGGGGGGAATGGCAGCTGCTTCCAGCTCCACCCAAGCCTCATCAGTGACTCTTGCGAGGGCTGCCAGCTGCCTCAAGTTGCCTCGATGTAGGAAATGCCTCACACATTGTGATCACATGCTCCGCTGCAGAATGTGTCTGCCCCAGAGCCTATCACCCCAGCGATTCACCTGATTAGATCTACATTTTCATGGCCTCTTTTAATTATTGATATCATAAGGAAACTTTTAGTGTTCTACATCTCTCCCTTAACATTCTGAGAACACTACTATTGTGATTTACATTTTTTTCCCTAGACTGCTATTTACATACCTGTAATAAACTTACCGTGGAAGAACTCATAACACGTTTCACCCATTTGACAAAGTATTTAAATTAGAGACTTTATAATAGCTAACAAAGTAAGCTTATTTGCTCTGTTGGGACCCAGAAAACAATAATTGCTTCATTTAGGTTTTCATTTTAAATCCAGGTAAAGGTTTGATTTCTTAACATAAATGGTTAGAGAAAAATCCAGATCTGTCATGAAAACTACAGTTTTCTATTCATATAGTCCTATGCAATATTCAAACTGCTGGTTTAAGTCTACTTTTTCAGTGGTCATGAAAAGTACCCAATAGATGGTAAAATCTATTGTATGGGAAAGAAGTTACATATCCTCCTTTTTGGCTTATTCTAATTTTCTGTACATTTGCTGTGGGATTCAAGAATATATTTAATTCTAATTCTTTGTCAAAAGAAGAGAATGAAGGATGCAGAAATCATAGGCAGGACTACCAGAAAGGTGTTGACAATATTCCTGTGTGAAAGAGTAGGATTATATATATATATATATGTATATTTTGCTCACTTATTTCAAATAAAACTTATTTTCCATTTAGATAAATGTTAGCTTTGCTCTTAAATTTTAGTCAGAACTTTGAGTCCTATACTTTATTTCAGTTAGAAGCAAAAATTATTATTGAAGTCAGGTATCTCAGATGTGATCACAATTATTTATAAACAATGGACAGTGACATCTGAACAACAGGGAAATCAAGAGAGATTTTTTTTTGTCATGTTTTTCCTTTTTGTGGTTAATCGTATTTTGACCAATGCTCATAATGAGAACTATTAATGACTTTCTGATTTGTGTCCTCTTGGGTCCTTCCTTTCTGCTACTTGTCCATTTGCATAAAATTAAACTAGAGATGTAAGAGCCAAGTAATGAGGAAAAAAATACCCAGCAAACATTATCTAAGACATGCCTATACTTTGAACCATATGTTTTTATTTTATGTGAATGATTTTCACGTGTCAGCTTTCTGGTCCTACAAAGAAATCTTACAATTTCTTACATTGACTCCAAATAAAGGAGTTTCCTGATGTTTACTTAACACGTTCTCCTACAGTGGACAAGGCAAAAATGATTTAAAAAAAATCTTAGACCTGATATTTTTATTTCTTTAAAGCTTGTAAAACTGTTTCTTTTTCAATCATAATGGACCCATTTTGGCATGTGGAAGGAGCTCTTCACTGACCTGTTTCCACTGGAGGGAACAGAGAGGCTTGTAGATACAGCCAAACTCCTAATGTGGTCAAGCTTACAGAAGAGGCTATGGGGGTGGGTGGGAAGGAGACATAATCCTTTCGGTTTGACTGCAACTGAAATTTTCAGGGAATCATCTGCTACAAATGCATCAGAATGAGTAGCAGAGTTGAAGGAGATCGTCTCCTCCAAAACGAAACACAGATTTTAGGATGTAGCTGGAAATTAAATGGGCCCATTTAAGGTCCTCAGAAAATCTCTTGCCAGAGGGAAATCAACTCCTGCCGAGGGAAATATAATTCCCTCCGTTATTTTTTTCTGTACACTTACTGGCTGCCAACAACTGATAAATCTGATTCCATGCACAAAATGGAAGGAAACTGAAGCAGGCATGGAAGTGTATCTAAGGATCTCAGCAGGGAGAGGTATGGCCTTTTTCCAGACACACTTTACCACAAGCTGTATCTAATTTGCTATTCACAGTCACCCTTGAAGTAGGTTTTGAATGTTAGCTTTTCTTCCTTTCCACTGAGTGTATATAGCTCAGATTACTATTTCTCCCTTCAACACACAGTATAGTCAGTCATATTTCCAGATTAAACTTTAAGATTTAATTCCTGGTGATATGAAGAGAAATAAGATTTATTTATTTTTAAGATGAATAATTAAATGTTTATAAGCATATTTTATTATAAAATTATCTCTTCCCTCTCCTTTATTAAAGAAGTGGTAAGGGAAAAACAACAACAACAACAAAGATGTTTCAAACAAAAAAATGAAGAATCTTTGATCTTCTGGTGCACTTGGATTCTCTGCTTATAGGGAGAAGTTCTCCAGTGTAGGCTATCTATCTAATTTAAGCAATACTCTAAATAAAATAACTATAAGTAGCGTATCTGAAAATCTGTGCTTCTGTAGAAAGCCATAGCTGAAGTAAGCTGATGCCTGTTCTTTAGAAGACAGAAAAAGAGAAGCAAGACATTATTATAATGTTTAGAGCTGTTACTTAAAAATCTAGCATAATGCTAATGAAGATGCTGCAATATATTGCCTATCATCCCTTATATCAGAGGCAGGATGCAGTATCATTTCTATCAACCAAAAAAACATTTATTTGAAGAGCTGTTTCTTGCTTTGTTTTAGCTGAAAGATTGTCTAAGGCAACGAATAAATGCTGAACAAAGAATGTGTTGTGCCTGAGAAAAAATCTTAGAGAAAAAAAGAAACAGTAAAAAACTACCAATCAGGTTAATAAATATACATGCAGAAAAAATAAAGATTGATTGTACTAAAGCAAAGAATGTATTGAAGTTTGGAAGTCCTTCATTATCTGGTGTGCTGGCAGCTGCGCCAAATGTTTCCAATTTTCCTAAAAATACATTAAATGTTGAGGGGTGGTAAAAACTGTGCTGATATTATTCTTAACTCCTTAATATATAACAATGAACATAACAATGTACCAATGTACTCTTTCTCACATGTGAAGCTAAATAGATAGACGAAACAGTAAAAAAAAAAAGAATTTTTCCCATTTTAAGCACATTGACCCATCATGAAAGGATGCAAAGACAACTTTGCAAAGACAACTTGTTGGTTAAAAACCAATTATTGTGCAGTTCTTTTGTAATAGGTAGAATAACTTTTGCAGCCTCCTATGACTCATTAGTGAATATGTCGAGAACATGTAAATAACACTTGAAACTTGCTTTTTCATGTCTTAATTAAACTAATAGTGAAAGTCATATCTCTTGAGGCATATGCTGTTGTCCTGAATATTTTAAGTAATATTTCATTTCTTGCAGTTGTTTTCACTTTAAATATGAAGGTGAATTAAACAAGCAACAGTTTTCTGTTTGAACTCAAAATTACCAGATCAAACTTATTTAATATAACTAATTTGCTTGATCTACACCCTAGGATCAGGCCCTTCTAACTTTTATAGAGCAGAGATTGTTTTATTGTAATGCTTGCATACAGTCCCATCTACAGAAGTTTAGAAGCTCTAGTTATAAAGTGAAGTGAACATCTGGCTTTTTTTTATTTTTTTTTTTATTATTATTTTTTAATAATGAAGCTGCAAGCACGTTATTGTCAAAATTTCAAAATCTGTTTTCACCTGAAGAGAGGTTTATATGACTTGCAGTTTTTTAAAGAAAATTCCTTGGAGGTCCTTCTCCGCTGGCTGAAAGATGGTGAAACTGCTTCAACCACTGTTGTAACCAAAATTCACTTTATAACTTTCTTTCACAGCACAGAAATATATTCATCAAATCTCAGGGAGCATCAACAAGAGTTTCCATTGCCTTCAGGTTCTGTTCCTTGTTTGGATTGTATGAGGTAGTCAGGAAATGTCAAAAATAAGGCATAATGGGGAAAATACTGCTCTTTCACATTGCTTTGTTTCACACGCTTGGAATATGGCAACAGTATCTTCCACCAGAGGGTACCTTTGGAACCAACTGGACTGCTCTTCCAGCAGCTTCAATCAACCACTACTTACCTAATTTGTTTTCAGTTACAAAATTATCTTCTGTCTAGAATAAGTTTGACTCCACTTCGTTGTTTGCATGGCATAGATCTCAAAGGATTACCATACTCTTGACTAAATTCTTTTGTTACTTTAAAGGCAAATATTGGATATGTTATCCATCCTCCATGATACTTCATGCAGTTTTATAGAAAAATCTCATATAGTCATTTTAGGACGACTTTCTCTGGTATTTTGTATTTCAGAACTCAGAGATGTAATACTAGTAACTGTTCTTTATGTGACTAATCATCATAAGCCATACAAATATTATTATTAGTGTGCAGGATTCCTCCTACCATTCCTTCATTTTCTTCCACCTTCCATTCTTGATTCCGACAGTTTCTTCCTCATTTAGGGTTCAAGAATTTCAAGATTCCAATATTAAGATGTTTAGTTTATATATATAAAAGGGAGAAAAAAACTAGGGAAGAAAAACATTTTGTATTATTTTCCATCTCCTTAGAAACACAATATTACCCCGGTTACCTATTCATGTTTTGACTGTCTTGAAAATTCTAACCTGAACACCTTGACTGTAATCAAAAGCCCATTTGAGGGAACGCAAAGACATCATACTTGTACCAGGACTTTGGATCGAGTCCTGGGTAGATTGCAATCTTGTTGTGTTTGTTTGTTTTTGGTTTTGTTTTTTTCTTTCCCCCAGTAACAAGGCAGTTGTACTGATATACAAACTATAAATTAGAGGCACTGAGTGCTCTGCTAAAGGTTCATGACTAAAAAATCCTTAACCTGCCCCATCTATATATAGTCATTTCACAGTCTCCATAAGGAAGTAAGAAGCTACTTTAAATCTCATAACTTCCCCACAATGGCCACAGTCTGCTCCATGGCAGTCAGAAAACTTTTGTCGTGCAATATCCCTTCTACAAATAATCATGTAGGGACAGATTTTTCTTCACCCTGCCAACAGGTGTAATGCCTTCTTCATGCCTTCACAATAGAAGTAGAATCACAGTTCCTTTGTCTAAAACCACCCTTCATTTAATCATAACAATAGCAGGAATATTTCCTTTAACATTTCCTAGAGAAACTAATAACTTTTTTAGTTTTGACTTTCTCTTCATATTTGTTGTGTGTTAACTTTTGAATTTATCATGGAAAGCCAATAAAATATTAGAAAGATTTCAAAATATTTAGTTTGATTTCAGGTAAACAGCTGTCATCAAAATAAAGCTGTAATAATAATATACATAAAGAAGAGATCAAAGGATTAAAAAACTAAAAGGCACACAAGAAACATGAAAAAATTACATGAAAAATTTGAGGTCACAGCTCTTCATAAATGAAAGAATATAATGATAAACATTATTAAGACACTTTTGAAAACTCAAAAATCATTGCATGCTATGAAATAATCTGTCCCAAGTATGCAGCTAAACTATCTATCACTATCCAACAACCTGTAAGAAATGGGAAAGAAGGCAGTACTTGTTTGCCAAAATCTGAAAGTTTTCCTAATTTGTGAAGCATTCATAAATTCAAATTGGAAAAACTCCAAGACCAACTTTTTCAGATTGGAAAAAGTCCAGTAAGACCAAAAAATCACACACCCATATGATCGGTTATGCGTTGCTCATTTTTGAAGTACCCATGTTTTGTAAGCATTCTGGAATTTATTTTTACAATACTTTATAAAGTAAAAAAAAAAAAAAAAAAAAATTACTTCATCTTCACATGTGGAAAATAAAGCCTAGACCTCCCAAACTGAAGGAGTTAAGTTTTGGAAATCTGTCTTTACTGTCGAATGGGAAAGACAAGACTTGGATTTTTTATCACTTTTTAGCTAAAACATTCAACTCTGTTTACCCCAGAAGAACAAATGTCTGAATTGACACTAATTAATGACTTGCAGTGCAGAAAAGATAAGTTTAAAGATGCTACACTCAGATCTCCAATAAATTGTGTGGGATATAAAGCATTTTTTGCACTTGCTTAGGGAACAATCTGATAGGTCACCAGTGCCAACAGTTGATTCACAATGAAGTGAATTTCTATTTCTCCTTTCCACTCTTTCCCACTTAGTTGAGCAAAGGAAGCTAGCTGATGTAATCTTTTTGGATTTCAGCAAAGCTTTTATACTGTTTCTCACAGTACCTTTCTGGACAAAATGTCCAGCATACAGATAGACAAATACTTAATATGATGGGTAAACAGTGGGATAAGGGGTTGGGCTCAAAAGGTTATAGTAAATGGGGTAACATCCAGCTGGTGGCCAGTTACTAGTGATATTTCACAGGGCTCCATTTTAGAGCCAATTCTCCTTAATATTTTTGTAACTGCTCTGGATGCAGGACTTGACTAAGTAATTTGCAAGTGATATTAAATTAAGAGGAGTTGTTGACTCCCTAAAGAGCAGAAAGGCCTTGCAGAGAATCTTGACAAATTAGAGGGCTTGGCAATCACAAAGTACTTGAAGTTCAAAAAGCGTATGTGCTAGATTCTGCATCTGAGATGGGGCAACCCTGGATATATATGTACAGACCGAGGGGTGAGAGGCTGTAGAGCAGCCCTGTGGAAAGGGATCTGGGGGTTCTGGTTGATGGCAAGTTAAACATGAGTCAGCAGTGTGCCCTGGGAGCCAAAAGGGCCTGGGGTGCATCAGGAACAGCATTGCTAGCTGGTCAGGGGAAGTTATTATCCTGCTCTATTCTGTGCTGGTGTAGCCTAACCTTGAGTCTTATGTGCAGTTTTGGGTGCCACAATATAAGAAGGACATAAAACTGTCAGAGAGCATCCGCAAGAGAGCAATGAAGATGGTGAAGTGTCTAGAGGGCAAGACACATGAAAAGCGGTTGAAGTTACTTGTTTTGTTTCAGCCTGGAGAAGAGCAGACTAAGAGGAGACCTCATGGAGGCCTACAACTTCCTCATGAGGGGGAGAAGAAGTCCAGGTGCTGGTTTTGTCTCTCTGGTGACCAGTGACAAGACCTGAGGCCATGAAGCTGAGTCGGCAGAGGTTCAGGTTGTATATTAGGAAAAGATTCTTCACCAAGAGATCATACAGGTGCTAGAACAGTCTTTCCGGGGAAGTGGTTATGGCACCAAACCTGCGGGAGTTCAAGAAGTATTTGAACAATGCTCTCAAACATATGGTTTGATTTTTGGGTGGTCCTATGTGGAGCCAAAAATTGGACTTAATGGTCCTTTTGGTCCCTTCCAACTTGGCATATTCTATGATATTATGATTCTATAATTCTAAGGTATGAAACAAGTAGAGGACATTTTCTAGATGTTGAAGACCTGTGAAATGCTGCATGCAGAATTAGGTCTCTGTATTTGAGGTTTATAAGATTGAGACTCCAAGTAGTATTAAGCACTTTTTTTTTTTTTTTTTTTTTTTTTCCTATTTTTAACAGGACAATATGCAAGCAGATGTCAGGAAACTGAAATTCTAGTCTCAGTCAGTGAATTTATTATGTAAATTTGGACAAGTCATCTAAAAAATCAGTCCCTGTTTCCTTATCAGTAAGGAAACCTATGCACTTTGTAAAACAAACAAACAAACAAACAAAAACAAACAAAAACAACCAAACAAAAACCAACTGACCAATAAACAAATAAAAGGAAAAATATATAGTGTAAACTACTTGTATAACTACAAGCGAAGGGGCAATTAAGAAAGCACATCCTTATTTACCTAAATATAGAAGAAGCAGCCAAAGTGTCCCACGTCCCAAAGAGCCTAAACAAATTTAAAAACAGATAAAAAATACCAAAAAAAAACCACCAAAAAACTCTGAAAAATGTTACCGTACACCAATTAGATCCTCTAATTTTTTCTGTTATGTATAAGAAAGAGTACAATTTACAATTCTATTTATATTCTACAAGAACAGACTGCAAAATAAGTTTCATAAGCATGGAGCAATTTTCTTTCTTTTTTCTTTTCTTTTTTCTTTTTTTTTTTTTTTTTCTATATGTATATAGTAAAAGGGCAAGAAAGTTAAAACTGAAGTACACTTGACTTAAAGCCCATTGCAACCTACAGTCTATGTTCACCATCACAGCAAGAACGGCACAAGCTTGTGTGGACAACAGTACAAAAAATGATACACCAAATTTGTTTTATACTTTCCATTATTATTTATATTCTGATTTTCAATGATTTAAGTGAACCCTATTTTTTTGCATTTTTTTTTAACAGGTATTTTTTAGGGATCTCTTTTAACTCTGATTGTGTTATTTAGGTTTTCATTGCCTGTAATTCATTAACATCGTGCTTCTTTCTCTGAAATCATACTCATTGGAATTTTTTTTTTTTTTTAATACTGCTATCAGTGTTGTGAAAAACAACACAAGTGAATGTGTGAATCTTTCAATCTATATATAGAATGATAGATACATACATTGCCATCTCAGAGGCAGGAAATGTGATGCATTCCCTGTGGTCATTAGCCTTCTTGTGACAGCTGTTAAACAGTGGTGAGCTCTTGGAGCAGCAGAAAAGCTTTGGATGCTTCTGAAACCCTGGTTATCCCACAGTAGGTAACCATTCATCCTTTGCTGATGATACTGACCCCCTGCCTTTTAAAGACGAAGTTTGTTGTGTTTTTTTGTGGGAAATGTTTAGGCTTCTCTTTAGCACTGAAGCATTGTCTCATGCTGTTTCTCATGCTGCCTGGCTGATCTTGAGCCTGGGATAATTGGTAGAGAGGTCACACTTTTGTAGAAGAAAATAAAGCCTCTATCTTTATGGTCCTAGATAAGCATTATTTGATGGCAAAGGAGTTACTAAGCTGATGTATTACATACTGTATCTAAACAGATATTACCATTACTGTATCATTTTAATATAGCAGCCTGTACAGCAGAGGAGGCAAAGAATGAGCTATAAAACATTTAAAGATCTTTTGCTTGATGAAAGCAGGAGTATATCTGGCAATGACTATATTTCATCTCTAGACACCAAGATCTATCAAGGACATAAGTGATAGATATAGGACAATCCTTATAGGACAAGGATTCAACAGAAACTGAAGCAAGTGAAGCAAACCTAATTAGCAGTAATAGGATATTAAATCTAAGCTATATTACTGAATTCTTGTATCCATCTACAGGTGATAACCAGTGATTACTTCCGTCATAGCATGCAATTTCTAACTTGCTGAACCTCTCCAAAACTGCAGCACAGTAAAGTACATAAAGTAACGTTAATTACAGATTAAAAGTATCACCTGATGTAACGAATACAGTAGAGTATCTTGTAAAAAAAAAACAAACAAAAAACAAATACATACAGATAAAATCTCACTTTTGTGCTTCTTGTTTTCTTAAATGACAGAGGTCAGAAGGACTATTGCCAGTGATTTATCCATGAAGAATTCTGATACCTTCAGATGACACAACTACAAGCCTGTGTTAAAACATGTTGCGAATGACGTTTGAAACACACATTTTTAAAGGACAATAGTGATTTTTTTTATCTGCGTTATTCTAGTAACCAAAACCCACTATAAGCTGAGTGTATAACAGCTAAGAATAGAGATAGAAAGACTTAAAGCATGACATGAAATCCAAATGGGTCATGGTTTTCTGTATTTGTCCCCTTTCTAAAAGTTAAAGTATTGTAACAAGTTGTTGACTTTGTTAATGAAAAAGAAGACAAGTGGGCACATTCTTAAGCAGTGTAATGTGCTGAAATCCTGACATCTAAAAGAAGAAATGCACAGAATGAGAGACAAATAAGCAAACCTAACCCCCAAGCACAAGAAATTAGACAACACATACCAGATAACAGGCATATTTGAAGAACTACTTTTGTACAATAATGGATCCAATAACATGGTGAAATTAATTTTACCGATTTTTTTCGTATGTATATATATTTAATAGAAACATGGAATAGCTTAGGTTGGAAGGGACCTTACAGATCATCCAGTTTCAGCCCTCCTGCTATGGGCAGGGATACCTCCCACCGGACCAGGTTGCCCAAAGCTCCATCCAACCTGGCCTTGAACACCTCCAGGGATGGGGTATCCACCACTTCTCTGGGCAACCTGTTCCAGTGCGTCACCACCCTCTGAGTGAGGAATTTCTTCCTAATATCTAATATAAATCTACCCTCTTTTAGTTTAAAGCTGTTACCAATTGTCCTATTATCATATTACTACACACCCTGACAAAGATTTCTTTGCCAGTTTTCTGGTAGGCCCCCTTCAGGTCTTCCTGGAGCCTTCTCTTCTCCAGGC
This sequence comes from Cygnus olor, assembly GCF_009769625.2. Lineage (NCBI taxonomy): Eukaryota > Metazoa > Chordata > Aves > Anseriformes > Anatidae > Cygnus > Cygnus olor. The sequence goes on along the minus strand of NC_049170.1, from coordinate 83,664,527 downwards.
TGAACAACCCCAGCTCTCTCAGCCTGTCTTCACAGGATCCATCTCTTTGATCATCCTCCTGGCCCTCCTCTGCACTTGCTCCAACAAATCTATGTCCTTCTTGTTCTGGGGACCCCAAGAGCTGAACACAGTACTCAAGGTGGGGTCTCACAAGAGAGGAGTATAGGGGAAGAATCACATCCCTCGACCTGTCAGCCAAGCTTCTTTAAATGCAGCCCATGATAGGGTTGGCCTTCTGGGCTGAAAGCGCACATCGCCAGCTCATGTTGAGCTTGTCATCAACCAACACCACCAAATCCTTCTCCTCAGGGCTGCTCTCAGTTTAAACATAAAGAAAACAGAAACATATGGAAAAGCAAAATGATGTAAAAAATAGAGTTTGATCTTGACAGTAATAATGTATTTTGTCACAGAAAGATGTAGACCAAGTGAGTGTTTTTGGCATAAAAACATGGCCTTATTTTCAATTTATTTTCATACTAGGATAAACTTGTTCACCTTTAGGACAGACAAGCACTTGAACTGGTTGTTCAGAGAGGTTGTGTAGTCTCCTGGAGATTTTTAATATCTGGCTGAACAACTTGGCCTGACCTCACATCTGACCCTGCTTTGAGTAAGAGGTCAGACTGGATGACCTCCTGAGATTACTTCCAAGCTTGAATGACCCTGTGGTTATATGAATTATGGTATGTGTTTGTAATCTCTTCTGTGATAAACTTTGCTATCTGTGGCAGCTGATAATTGTCATTACTTACTGCCTAATGAAGTTGTAACAGAAATGTCTCTCTCCTTCTCACATCCAGACTGTGTCTGCTTATTGCATGATCATAGGAGACAAGGTAGTAAACACAATTTTTAATTATCATTATGAAGGACATGGAAGAGGACATCACCTCTTGCATGTACAAGTCCAGATCTTCTTAATCTTACCTTTTGAAGGTGCAAGCCTCAAGAAATCCATACTCAGTGTAGCTTCTTATTTGAACTTTGACACCTCATATTTTAAAGGAACTTTACTTATACTCCTGTTGCAGTTCACACTGTGTCAACATTTTGAGTATTATCATAGCTGCTATTCAGAAAGAACAGGATCATCTCCAACATCAAGTTTTTATTTTTTATATTTTTTTTTGTTTTGTTTTGGAGGCAGGGGTTAAGAACACAAAATTAAAGATTGTCTTTTGTCATATATATGGTCACCATATCTCAAAGAACCACGGTACTGTGAAGTACGGAATCTTCATTTACTTATCCAAATAATGTTCTACTTTAAGTGGCTCTGAGGTACCGATCTGGATCACAGGAAGCTATGCACATACATGCAGAAGAGCTGCAAATCAGGTCTACTAAAAAGGACGTAATAATTCTATGGTGACATGAAAAACTTTAAAGCTCCATGTATTAGCTTGAGGTAATCTTGGTAATCTTTGATGTTGGGCATTAAGACTTTTTTCCCTGAGAAAATCTTTTTTTAATTGCTTGCTATTTTGCATTTTGCAAAGTGCTTTTTTTTTTTTTTTTTTTTTTCCTTGTTGTCTGATGCTGGTTGTTGTAGGAAACAAGGTACCAGTTAGTTCAGCCCAGTTAGCTTTTCTGCATTTCTACAAATGAATGAACACCACCAAGATTTTCCATGAATAGGCAAATATATATAAACATATATAAACATAATTTGAGATTATTATTTCTTCAGAAGTACTACAAAAGAATATTCCAGCATCTTAATTTGCTAGTTGGAATACTTCCATAAGTAACCATTTCTAAAGAAAAGAAAGAAAATTATTTTGAATTTCAAATTCATATGTTTAGGAAAAAATCTGTAAAATAAGTTGAAACCAAAATGCTACAAAAAACTTTTAAATCTGTAAATCTGTCTAACAAAAATGTTTCTGATAGAAATATGCTCAGAAAATTTTCTGTGTCATTCAACAAGCTGATAACTAATCAAGAAAGCAGAAATTGTTCAACTCCCCAGAACAGCTCTGTCTTTTAGGGTGTACAACTCCTGCATTGGATACAAAATATAAACTTCCTAATAATTTGTGATCCTGTGCCTATATATTCTTCCCTACCCCCAATTAATAATGAAACTAGTTTTTTAACTATTGTTTTTGTTTTTGTTTGTTTTTCATAAATTAAAATAGTCTTCCTGGAGTCATAGAATCATTTAGATTGGAAAAGATTCTTAAGATCATCAAGTCCAACCATCCACGTAACACTACCAAGTCTACCGTTAAACCATGTCCCTTAATGCCATGACCGCACATCTCTTAAATACCTCCAGGGGTGATGATTCCATCACTTCCCTCGGCAGCCTGTTCCAATTCCTAACTACCCTTTCCATGAATAAATTCTTGATATCCAATCTAAACCACCCTTGGCACAAATGTAGGCCATTGCTTTTCATCTTATCACTTGTTACCTGTTAAAAGAGACCAACATTCTCCTCACTCCAACCTTCTTTCAGGTAGTGGTATCAAATTTCAAATGACTAAGTATTGGAAACATGAGCACAAAATGGCATTTGATAAATCATTAAGCACAATTAAATTTGGATACAATATTTAACGTATTTGTAGTTCCAACAATTACTTTGGTAAAACTTCAGAAGTTTCAAGGTAAAAATATGCTTAGACGCCGTGCTAAGGGCTGCCCAAAACATTTGTTGTGATAAATCAGATCTTGTAATAAGATTAGAATTAGACTTATAGATCTCTCTGCTAAGGTTGTGATCAATTGTCTGTTCTACCCATGATAATCTTAGTTTTGCAGTTTCTATCCTGTGCAAATGGAAGTGATTTTAACAGGTGTTCTTTCATGGACCAAACACTTTAGTATGAATTAGCCTTTGACTAGATTCTCTTTGGAGGAAATGAACTCCTGTAAACACCAAGCTAAGCATGTTTACGTTACAAAAGCTCTTTTGCATGGTTGCAGAGAACTCTGTGCCAATATTCAGGAAGAAGTAGTACCTGTGTCAGTAGCAAAATGACGCACATGCCCAATGTACCTTATCAAAATGGTTCACAATAGCGTGATACCAAAAAAAAAAAAAAAAAGCCAACAGACACCACTAATGAGACAATTTTACAGCCGTGGTTTGGTGTATCCTCCTTTTCAGGAACCATCAGGTTCTTGAAAGACTTACATTAAAGATCTTGCAGTTTGACATCTTAAGAAAAAGTAAATAACATGACTTCTAGGTAAATAAAATAAATTGGCACCAAAAAGAGAAGATAATGGTCTAATTATGAAGGAACAGAATGAACTACATATTCCTGATTCCATAAAATCTCTCAATATGTGTGTCATATTCCTTATAAAGTTTAGAATATGTTTTTGAAACAAAATTGTTCAACTCAGAAGACTTCATGAGATTCATTTTAACAGTAGATGTGACAGAAAAACATGCTATGTTTTTTTAACAAAAATGTATTAGATATATCACAATGAGAAAACTGAGTTTTTATTTATTAAAATACAATATTTAAAGTAAATATAATAGGTATTTTTTCCATCTGCCCCCAGTTCATATAATTTGTGCCTTAGAGTTTTGTCTAAGTACATTTCTATAGTACATTGTTTTACCTTATATCTGATGCTGTTTGAACCATATCTGCTGCAACAGTCTAGACAGATGCAATTCAGTGCCAAACTTGCTACAAAAAAAATGTATCAACATTTCCAAATGGATATTTCAAACTTCGTTCTTCAAAATGACCTTCAATATTTCAATCATTTCTTATAAATTAAGTAGACATTTAGAATTCTGTTTAGTTCTAATTAAACCATGCGATAGTGCCAAGCAATTCTAAGCAATCTTTCTATTAGGAGGAAAAATAAATAAATACACACACACACACACACACACACAAAATAAAGACCAAACAAAACCTGCCATAATTTTACATTGTAGATCTCTCCTTTTTTTTTTTTCACTCTCTCTCTGCTCCATCTAAGAGAGTTTCATTCTCCAGATCATATCAGCCTCTTGTCTCACAATTCCTTGGGTGCATTGGTAAATTTTGCATTGCTAACAACCTTCATTTTACCCACTCTACACTTTGCCATCTCTATACCTCTTTATTCATGACAGCATTTTCCTTAGCCTCTGTGACAGTGTTTTCCCCACACTCTCACGCTGTTGTTTTAGTGCTGTTATTCCCATGGCCTTGCGTCCATAGACTCAATAGTGTTGCTACTGCAGAGTCTCATGGGAAGCAGCTACAATCAGTGTAAGAATTACCTTTATTTTCCACCTTTCTCCCTGCCATTCCAAGCTAACCTGTGGTTGGAGCTTTTGATTTATATTAGGATATATTACAGTAGTAAGCATCCAGAGAGGTTAGCACCCAAGCAGCGTGTACTACCTGCCCCTGATCTAGTCAGTAGTCTAGACAGCTTCATAAGCAGATAACATCAGGTCAGAAATTGAGTAGGTCCTGATGGAAACTATATAGTCATATAGTCACTATGTGAAAAGTGTGTGTGGGGGTGGAATCACTTGCTGCATAAGGGAATACACACAGGCAAGTATGCTAAGTATGCTTCTCTGTGGATCTCTGTTGCTTCTTTTCATGACTGGCTACTGGGAAAATTTGTCTTGTTTCCTTTTCTTTCCCCTTTCCTTTTTCCTTCCCCTTTCCCTTCCCCTTCTCCTTCCTATTCCCTTCTCCCTCTCCATACCTTTCCCCTTCCTCTTCTGTCTCTCTTTTACTCTTTCTCCCTCCTTTTTCTTATGCCCCAAAGTAAGTTTTGCCATTACAACAGCTGTTTGCCCTCTGCTACAGACCCCACGAATAAATCTGTGTACATCTGAACCTGTCTTAACAACCTTTGTGCAACACCAAAGGAAGTGCATGAACTAACTTTTCTGAAAGCTTTGCTTCAATGTTATAACACATCAAAACAGATTGCACTGGCTCTGTCAGGGATGGATTTTTTTTTTTTTTTTTTCACAGCTGCTCATATGGTTCTGTGTTTTGGATTTATGACCAAAACAAGTCGTTAACGATGATGTTTTAGCTGTTGCTGAGCAGTGCTTGCACAGCATCAAGATCTTTTCTGTTTCTCACACTGCTCTGCAAAGGAGTAGAATGGGTGTTCACAAGAAGTTGAGAAGGGGACACAACTGGGACAACAGACCCCAACTGTCCAAAGGGATATCCCATACCAAAGGATATTGTACTCAGCAATAAAAGCTGGAAGAAACTGGGGGGAGAGAGAGGGAGGGGAAGGTGGGGGATGTTAAGAATGATGGCGTTTGTCTTCCCAAGTAACCCTAAGTGTCTAAACTCCTGATGCCTCCTGATGAGAAGGAGTGAATGAATTCCTAATTTCACTTGACTCGTGTACACAACTTTTGCTTTACTTACTAAGCTGTGTTCATCTCAACACATAAATTTTCTCTCTTCTACCTTTCTGATTCTCTTCCCCATTCCACTGTGGGGGAGTGAGTGTGAGGCTGTGTGGTACCTAACTGCTTACTGTTGTTAAACCACAACAATGATAAAAGTTTTAAATGGTCATCATGTTCTTATACTTCAAAGTAAGTCCTAACATGTATTTATAACCTCAACTATCTCACTGAGAAAGCAGAAAGAACTGAAACACTGACATCTGTAGATACCAAATATATTCCTTCTGCTACACCCCCCTCCCCCCCCCCAAAAAAAAAAGGATAAAAAAAAAAATTGAATTTGGAAAAAATGAAATAAAAGCTCAATTTCATGCTGTGTCCTATAAATCCACCATGAATCATGAACTCCGGGTAAAATAAAGCATTCTTATGATACTAGCATGGTATTGGAAGGCTTGGCAGTAAACTAACACAATGTATGAATTATCTATGCGTAATATATTGCTGGGAGTTCCAACTTTGTTAAACAATTTTTGTGGGGGAAAAAATAAATAAATAAATAAAAACCTCCCAATAGGTATCAGTTTAACAAAATTGCAATTATTTCCATATAAAATTCAGCATTGTAACTAAGAAAGCATTATCTCTTCCATAACCTTTCAGAGAAGATTAAATTGTAGAAGGAACAATAATTAATACAATTCTACAATTGTAGAAAGAACAACAATTAATAGAATCCTACTAACCTAAAGAACACTTCTTCACTAGGGGAATAGTTTCTGTGTAGAGGACATATTTCTATAAAACAAGGAAGTTGTTTTGGTACATGGGATAGCAGAGCCAATTTTTAAAAAGCAATTGAGTTAGAAGAATACCCTAGAAATAATATTATTGGACATTAATATAAAACAATCTTAAGACCAGTTATAACAGCAGAAATTGTGTTTATGCATGTCTTCTTGTATGTATCTGAAATGACACTGGAGAAATGATGAGCAGGATCAATGCATAGCTACTGCTTTATATTGTATTTTGAGTATAACATGGAATATTTACAATAGTTTTTTTAAGGATAATATCTACAGATACTTCAAAATTCAAACATATCGTCCTTCACTGTGTAGATTTAGATGAGTTTATTTTAAGTCAGAATCAGTCAGATGGTCAGCTATATCAACTGCAAATTCTAAGGTAGAAAATCTCTACCGCATTTCATTTCATTTGAGAAATGAAAAAAAAAAAAAAAAAAAAAAAGGAAAAAAATCAACAAAACCTTCACTGGAAATATACTACGTGTGTAAATATAATATGTTGTCACTCACTATTTAGGAAAAGCAACCTGAGAGATTAATAAAATATGTAAAATGGGGTATGTGTATACATGTGTTTATGTATTATGAACAGATATTTTTGGCTTTGTTCAGACAATGAGAAATTATTTTCCCTTCAAAGTACATTACATATTTTAATAATTTTCATAATTCTCAACGATTTTGTCCATATTCCAAAACCTCCTGCTGCTGCTCAAGATAAAGGTGAGCTTCCAGCTTTCTTTTTTCCTTTATTTAAATTAAAAACAAAACAAAACAAAGCCAACCTCCTCTGGGAGAGAGGACAGAAAATGAATCCCTCCTTTCTAGTCAGCTGCCTTCTGTTATAATTTGGCATTCTAACTCAAATGAATTGCGCTTGTTTGTTTTCCATTAGCCAAGAAAATGTATTTTTACATACATTTCAAATTGTGTGGTACAGAGTTCTGTGTTCTCCTTGATAATTATGAAGAACCTATATTCCAATATTTTTATTATGTTGTATTGTATTTGCTCCTATCAATGAAACTTCTGTCATGATTTGCAAGTCCTTAGTATTTGCTTATATATGCATTTGGGCAAAACTTGCAGTATTGGATGTTCTTAGGACCTTGAAACCTGACCAGTTTTAGAAATTGTTTACTGACTTGCAGGATGAAGTCTGAACACATATTATATTAAAAAAAAAAAGAAAAAAGAAAAAAAAAAAGGCTCTGTCAAAACCTTCTTGGTTCTTTTCCTGTAGTAACACTCAAATTCTTATTCTATTGCAGCCAAGTTACTGAGATAAAATGAATACTAATTGCAGCATGTAAATTTTGTATATCAGTAAAAGAGGATCTGCTAATAACCACTTAACATCAATATCAAATTATAGAAAGTAGCCTAAGATGGTAGATCATGAGATACAATCATTAGCAACAAGACTGTTGAATTTTCTGTCTCATATTCTAGCACAGACTAAATGATGGAACTTGAGCAACTGAGGCATGGATCATGCCAACAGATTCCATATTGCAATGAGCTTAAAGGAACTTATATTTATTTTCAGGTGCTTAAAAAAGAAAAAAAAAGAAAAAAAAAAAAAGAACAAACAAACAAACAAGCAAAAACCATAACATTCTGGTATGCTGATGATTCTGATTTTTGAGAATTTAGAAAAGTAGAACAATATACCAGGAATGTGAAATGGTGAACCACAAGCTGATGTTTGATACAATTAAATATATATATATATGTATATATTTATATAAAAAATTACTCTCAAAATTTTGGTTGAAACTTAACCTGAAAAAAGATGAATGGTTCTAATTTCTAGTAGAAATGGGGGCCTGACTGCTTTGAGTAGATGTTGACCTCTATCAGAAAAAAATACTGCTCTATGTGAAAATAAGACTATCGCTAATAAAACAAAACCAAATTGAAAAACCCAAAAGAAGAACAACAACAACAATCCCAGGATGCACTCAGTTTAGTTTTGATGGATATAATAGCAAGAAATTTTAAATGAAGACCATCACAATAACGATATAAAAATTCAAAAAGCAAAGAATTTATGTCTCCAGTCTTGATCATTGGGTTGTTTTTCTGTAAGTTTCCTCTAATATCACTTAAACAGTAAGCTAGTAACTGTTAGACTGAAGAAATAAAATATATATAAAGTTTTTTTCCACTGTCAAAAGAAGAATAGTAACTGTCTTATTTTTCAAGACAAGCTGTATTTTTCTCTTTAAAAGGGCAAAAAATGAAATAATCAGTTTCATTTGTATGTAAAGTGGCTCCTGACATTATGTACAGTCCAGCCATGTATTCACTCCTGTGACACTGAAATTACACAGAAGAAAAATGAAATCTAATGAAAAATTTTCATATTTCTTGAAGGTCACCCCTTCGTGTCTTGTGGGTGGTGGTCATCCAATTGCTGTGACTCTGTGGGATGTTTCTTTGAGCGTTAGCTCAGTTTTGGACCTAACAAACCTCCTAGTCTGTATTTTTGTCTGGGTAACTAGTTGTACCTTCCTGGTTTAATCTTGTTCAACTCTAGGTATAGCTCAAGAAAAAAAAAAAATTATGCAGTTACTCATGTCCTTCAGTAAAGCAGATATTTTTCTACTAATATTACCAATAAATAAAAAAATAATGCCTATTGAACTTTATGTTCAAATGGAGTGGTTATACCTTCCATCACACGGTGTCATCTCTAAGAAGCAGCATGTGTACTCCTACTCTTTTTCATCAAAAACTCAAATGAGTTTGTTGACTCTTTGCTTGACTCTTGAATTAGGGTGCAGTGAAAGAAAGAAAAGCTAGTTCTGTGAACAGAGTTATGGAAGTTTGAAAAGAAAAGCAGTCACATGAAGACATTTTCAGCTTTGTAGTATAAAGGATTGATAATTGTTTTACCATTTAGAGGGTTTGTGTTTGTGCAGTTCCAAGCAACACAGTTATTTACAGATTTTGCTTTTTCTAAGAGAAAATTGCACACAGAAAAAATTACCGTTTTTTGCATTTATGCACACTGTTGAACTTAGTTCTGATAGAACATACTTTGTTAGAAAAAGAAAATATTCAAAAGTTATTATCTTAGATGTTTTTCGTGTGAAACAAGAAAATACACATTTCCTAAGTCTCTTTTATTTTTCCTTTCACTGAAAATTTCACAGTAGGGGAGGACATCAGATTTCTCTGTCTTTTTAGTACTTCTTTTTATAAGGCTTCACTAAATCATTCTATGGGAGTTTAGAATCTACAGATGCCTTTATTTTACTCCTAATCAAATTTTCTGAGAAGCTACAGCTGGAATAGTGTTTGAATGTATTCACCTTGTTAGAGGCTTTCTGTTGTTGAAACTACATTTTCTGAAGTAACTACATTCTTTGGTTATAAAACAGCCTTCCTTGAAAGCTAATAAATCAGGAACTGATCATAATAGGCTTGGTTTGACAGTTGTCGCCTTCTGAAAATTCTCTTCAATACATTTTAATTACTTGTTTAAGTTAGCATTTATATGATTTACTGCAGAACTAAGTTAGTGGTGGCTTGCATCCAGTAAAGGAAAGTATTCTGCAGACTGATTCTGTCCTTCATTATTTATTGAGAACTGACCTTGGCAAGGAGGCTTGGATAGGCCTGTTAACTTGAATGAGAACTGCTGCCAGTCAACTCATCCTCCCTGTCCAGGATGAGTGAGATGCTAAAATATCATGAGTTCTCCTTGACTGCTGTGAACAGGCTAGAACTAAATATACCCAATGGATAATTATAGGTAGCATTTTGGACCAAAGGAATAAAAGCTAAAGATTGGAGTGATGGGACAGCAAGGGAAAACAAACAAACAAACAAAACATAAATGAACAAACAAACAAAATTCTTGCACTTCTAGGGACTACATTTGGTCCACCAGCAACCACACCCAGTAACTCATTTATTTCTTTCAGTAATTCATGAATGCAAATTTGACCAAATTCAAACTCACCAAACTATGGGTTATTATAAAATTATAGAATCATGAGTTGGAAGGGACCCACAAGGATCATCTAGTCCAACAACTCCAACTCATTGGTCCTCAAAGGAACACACACACACACACAAAAACAAATCTAATAATTGCAGATGTCATAGTTAAAGCTGAAGATATGCATTTTTGCAATCTTTAGGTCCAATTTACTGGCATAAAAGCAAACAATAATTTTGAATTACGTTAATAATGGTGTCATTGATGTAAAATTGAAAAGTAATGTTTGCAATTTACAAAAACCTAGTTGGATTTGTAGAGAGTCAAAAGGAATAGCTTAATTGAAAACATAATTTGCAAGTCACGGTTGATATAAACAAATAATAGACCATGTGCCCAATGTATCTTGCATACATTGAGTAGTATGAATGAATGTGTTAATGCACTAGCAATCTATGTAATCAATTTGAGAATGCTTAGCATGCTGCAGCTAAACAATAACCAAATTATAGCTTATGAATTGCTCTATACAAGTAGCTAACTCATCAAGACCCCAAATCAACTTAAAAACCCCTCTGTCTTCTCTAAGAAATTGAGAAAGAACTCCAGGAAAACAAACAAACCAACCAACCAAACAAAAAAAACAGGGATTATCCATTTTACTGTGAGCATCTCCTGAAAAGGTAGCATACATATATGGATAATACAGACCACCTGTAGTCCTCAGAGAATATTTTAGCCCTTGACAGCAGAGAAGTTGAACTGGTGAGGTTCACTCACAATAAGTTTAAGAACATCTTTAAGCAGATTCTTCTCAACGCAAATAACCCCCCTTGCTGAGAACAGCAGCATTGCTCCATAGACATTTTCAGGAACACCACACAGCAGAATCAGGTTCAAGATTTCAGTCCCATCTTCTGGGAAGAGGACACTGAAGGTCAATAATTCCTGTGGCAAACATCAGTGTTCCTGTCTTCATTGGAAGATGGTCATTTATCTTTTTGCACTGAGGTCATCTCTTTGGGCAGAAACCCAAGCTAGGAGAAAGAGTCAGAATTTAGTGGCAGAAAATGGTATTTCAACAAAATTGACAGCTTCTCATCCAAGGAATATTGTACGGTGACTTGTGTGTCAAGTACTGAAGTGTCTGATCTCAAAAGGAATCTGGTTCCACACTACAAATTTCTGGAGAGAAGCCAGCAATTGCATTTACATGGATATGGCTGACAATGACATCTGGAGGCTAACTCAGGCCATTCATAATAAATGTGGCAGTCAGTACTCTTCTAGTGAAATGCTCCTAAACCCATATGACCAAAGGAGATGAAGAATCTCAGTTTCCGGCTAAGAAGGTGAAAGGAGCGAGAACTTGGATTCATCAGAAACCAGGGACACTGGATTAAAAAGCATCTGCACAGAAGCCATGGATTTTATCTCAGTGATAAGGGAACCAGGATTCTTGTGCCTGAAATAAATAACGAAATTATAATTATTTTTCTAAGCTGGAGAATGGGGAAATCTTGTGAAAGCTGAATATTGCAGTTTGGAATGATGCTTCTGTTATGGAAAAAGACATGCACACTCAATTCATAAGCAAAGAAAACAGGAACAGAGTACTTTTTATAGAGGATGTCAAGACAAGAATCAAAACAGCAATACATTATGTGTTTCAAGCATCTTCTGCATGAAAGCTGGAAGTTTAAGAAACGATATGGGTGATCTATTTAGTCTAGCACTAAATAAGGACACAGATATAAACACAGACTGAATACTTTTCTCATCAGTGGGAGAATGAAATCGAGCATGTAGATATGCAGAACTAGTACTGAAGTTCAGTTTATACGAAAAACTGAAACTACTTACTTCAGCGGGTAACAGAATCTGAATGGACTGAAATTCCAGCTTTCAGATAGGATGAATATGTTTTTGGATCTATGTTCCTGATAACACGGGGTACAAGCAGATCATAAACACTGATTATGATCTGCTTACAGAGATCAGAGGCAGGAAATGCAAGTCATGGGAGACTCGACTCTGTGTTGACTAGGCAAGGTGTATTTTAATATATTAGAGTGGCTCCTCAACTGTAACAGTAATTGTAATATATGTAAATGTATTCTATCTGAAAGAAAGGCTCGCTGCATAAAAAATGATGAAATTGTCAAAGATCTACAAGGGCCCATTAAGACACTCCGATGTCTGCAGGTGGAGAGGCATAAGAAAGGATGAAATGAACATGAAAAAGTTAAGTAATAGGGTTAAGTGAAGTTACTGAAAACAGAAAGCATTCTCCAAAAACTTGAAATTGCTTCCAAACGAAGAACATAGCAGGGCTCAAGTCTTGCAGAAGGGGCATAATAAACAAGCAAATGAAGTTTTAAAGTTTGAGAAACATCTGCACAAAAAGAATAAAAAATAACAGATTCCCCTCCAACCACAACAAAGATCAAAAATGTTACCAGACAGTCTACAGAATAAATGCATAATCAATATACAATAAAAGCATTGCAGAGAAGCTAAATTCATTCATAGTAATGATGCTCAGTGCGGAAAAAGTTGTGGAGATTATAATGCCAAAATCTATTCAGAGGATTTGAACTTGAAATGAGTGATTAGAAGAAGACACGGAGTAAAAAGATGAAAATATTGCCAATACTGAGTGGTATTCACCCAAGAGTTTGAAGGAAAACATTGGCTGAAATAGTCGAATTACTAATGAAGAATGTAGCTTCTTCCATACCACTGTCTTGAAATATCGCAAAAGTGATGGAAACTATTTCAAGGAAGATATTGGCAACTACATACTTACAGGCCAGCACTGGCCGTATAATCAGAAATTATAAAATAGAAAATAGTGGACACCTACATAAATAAAACCTACTGGGCGAAAGGGAGGTAAGCATGCCTTTGGCAAAAAAGGAGTCCTGCTCCACAAAGCTACTGGACTTCTCTGATGGAGACAGAAAGTTCATGAGAAAGGGTGATCTGGTTAATATAGTCTTGGATTTCTAAGCCAAAGAGGCTCTTCTCTAAGGCTCTTTAGAGCCAAAGGCTCTTAAGAGAATTTGGTAACTACAGATTAAGTGGGAAGATCTTGCATGGTGTTGTGGTTTAACCCGGCTGGCAGCTAAGCACCACACAGCCATTCGCTCGCCTTCCCCCTTCCTCTCTGGGATGGGGAGAGAATCAGGAAAATGAAGTCCGTGGGTTGAGATAGCGACAGTTTATTAGGACAGAATAATAATAATAATAATAATAATGATAATAGTAGTACTACTAATAATATGTATGAAAAAAGTGATGCACAATGCAATTGCTCACCACCCACTGACCGATGCCCAGCCTATCCCCAAGCAGACGGTCTCCCCACCCTGGCTAGCCACCCCTATATATTGTTTAGCATGATGTCAGATGGTATGGAATACCCCTTTGGCCAGTTTGGGCCGGCTGTCCTGGGTCTGTCCCCTCCCAGTTCCTTTTGCACCCCTAGCCTGCCTGCTGGCAGGACAGAGCGAGAAGCTGAAAAGTCCTTGGCTTAGTGCAAGCACTGTTCTGCAAGAACTAAAACATCAGTGTGTTATCAACATTCTTCTCAACCTAAATCCAAAATATAGCACCCTACCAGCGAGTGGGAGGAAAATTAACTCTATCCTAGCTGAAACCAGGACACATGGATAAAAAAGTAACTACATGGCAAGATGTTAAGTAATTATAAAGATTATAAATATACTCTGTGGACAGAAGTCATCAGTGGAGTCCTGAAAGGAAATTTCTTGGAATCTTGAGTTTTTCAGAAAACAGATCAAGCAATCCTTGCATGCCTCTAACTGAGTAAGTGGAATGAGTTCAAGAATAGGTGGACTCCACAGCAGCAGTGTTTACTCCATAAACCTAGGACTAATATTGTTCTTCAACTGGTCTTGCAGTATCAGAATGAGAGTTGCACTCAAACCAACCAGGCTGCATGTACTTCCAACCAATCATTCTGTTCTCTAGTAGATTGTCTTGTTCTATGCCGTTCAAGGCATTCCTCTTGTCAAACTGTGAATACACCTTTGTGATAGCATATGATATACACTTTTTTTACACTTTTTTTTTTTTTGTTTGGATAGCAGCTTTTTTTTTTTTTTTTTTTTTTTCCTTGAAACTCTTATTTATTGGAATAAAATTGTAGTTTATAATCATTCAAATATTTCTGATCACAGGAATCCATAATAGTGGTCAGGCAATTAATGGAGCATTAGCTCAAATGAATAACAGGAATATAGCTTTCAACTTAATTTAAATTGCTGTATAGTCACCAAGTACTATACAGATCATGTGGATTTAAAATTCATAAGAAACAAACAAACAAACAAAGGGGTTTCATAATTACAACCAGTTACCTGAACTGCCTAATGATAATTTTTTTTTTTTTTTTTTTTTTTTTAACCATTTAAAATGCTCTGTTGGGTAAGACAGTGAATTTGAGTATTTTTGAGAAACGCAACTAGTTTCATACTAATTTGAAATTCTGTTCCACACAAATCTTTTTTTGTTTGTTTGTTTGTTTTTTTTTGTTTGTTTCTGTGTGAAATATGTACATCAGAAATAGAAAGGAATGTATCTATGTAGTTATAGATATACTGGCAAATTAGAGATTTATGATTAACTGATGAGATTCTATGGTCAGTGCAGATAAAATTATGTGAAAAAGATCATGTGAATTTTCTTACAATACTATACTTCCTCCTGTATCCAACAAAACAGGCAATGTCAGAAGTTTAAATTCTCTTTTGTTTTAGAAAAAAATACACCAGGCAGACCAGACACTGATAAGATTATTACTGGCTAGCACCTCAACTTTATATAAACTTCCTTTCAGTAGATGCCTTTTTACTCCTTTCAGTTTTAAAATGGGATTTATATGTACCTGCTTCTACTTGTAACTACAAGTAGTTTCTACTCATGCAATTTTTTATTTTAAGGACTATACAAAATGCATATCTTGGAAGCTTGTTTTCCTATGTTCCTGCAATACTGCGTGAGCAACATATTTAGGCTTTTTTTTTTTTTTTTTTCTTTGTCATGCTGAGTTTGTCTTGTGGTTTTACTATAGCTGAAGAACTGTTGGGTTGAAAATGTCTGAACTTATTTACAAAGTCACCATAGTCTGACATAATATTAAACTTTGTAAGATTCAAGAAAGCTTTGCTTTCTGCTACTAGCAATTCATTTTCCAGAATGAGATGGTTTCTATGTTGTTAAGTAAGCAACATATTAAGAAATACATCCAAAATTCAAGTATCTAATTTATGTTAAAATCTGTTCATGACTTTACTTTAGGTTATGCAGTTTTGCCTAACTAGTTTGTACTGAAACAAGAAAACAAAAATTCTTCCTACTTATATATTAGATACATGTAATTCACTTTGGATTAAGTAGTTACTATTAAAGAAGTCAGTTCATACTGTAAGAAATTATAAATCACTTTATTAACATAATGGATTAACTTTAGAAAAGTTTTTTTTGTTTGTTTGTTTGTTTTGTCTAAACTTATCAGGAAATCTGGTATATTTTGAAGTCTATTTGGGTCACTTTCTGTAAAAGGCGAGTGCTTCTGTTTACATACTACAAACAAAATACAGCAAAATCTCTTTTTATACTCGCTGCTTTCTTTTCTTTGTGCCATGGATCACTGTCATGACTATTAATCCTGACGTATCTTTAAAATATGAATTTAAAACATCACTCCATAAAGATATGTCAGGAATGGTTTGATTTCTTCACATTCTACTACAGGTATTCTGAAGCAACTCCATTCTCAAACCAGAACTGATGTTCTCAAAACACAGTTTGAAAATCTACTCAAGACAGCATTCATTACCTCACTGATGTTCCATACATACATCAAAGAGAAATGCAAGTCCTGGTTGTATGTGTGATATATACACATTTTATAGACTTCATACATATTTGGCAATTTGAATTCTTTTTGCCACATTCTGACACTGGCAATTCTTTCAGGCTTTAATTCTGTTCTTAAGAAAAGAGGACTTGTTTTAGTGTGACTATTCATAAAATCATATGCATTAAAAAATGTGTTTGGGCATACTGTATTGATGACTGAATATGTAAATACGTTTTTAAGCCCAGATTTTGGTCTTACTTTTTTTTTTAAGGGTTATAATTTATCAGTTACATACTGAAACTTTATTCTTCCATATAAACTTAATGGCAGAAGTGACAAATACAGTCTGAAGAGTATTGTTCTTAAACTGTTTAAACTTTTTTTTTTTTTTTGAAGTCACAGTGCTATTTAATATATAGAAAAGCGATTAGTAGAGCAAAGCTCGTCTGCTTGTTAAATTAATGGTACAGTGAGGAAAAAGTGTTTCCTATTTTGATGTTGCCTGATACTACAAATACCAAACAAACAAACAAACAAACAAAACATATTTTAGTAAAAGTTAAATTCTGAGCAGGATGTTAATAAGGGAAGTCAACCATGGGACTTTAAAAATTCTTCATTAAAATGAATAACTCTCAAACTCTATTCATTTTGTGTCCAACATCCCCATCCAATCTATGAAAACCACAATCTGAAGCATGCCACTTGAGAACTAAGCTTAACGACTAGTATTCTTTAGTTGCATAAAATGAGAAGAAAAATGTAAACAATCAAACTGACAAGCACCCTTTTTAGAACATTTAAGAAAAGAGTCCACACACAAAAAGGGCTGAGTACAAAGATGATCTGCATAATATTTTTTTGATCACATTTTTTTCAGTCTGAAAGTGAGTAAAAACACACAGAGATTAAATCTGAGTCATACACACAAATACACACAAACAACGCTGCTAAGTTTTTCAGAGAGAGTGTTGAACACCTTCAATAAATTTACCAGTTATTTTGCATTTGTATATTTTTAATTATTGTTTTATGACCTTTGTTCATAAACATAAATGCTACTATGATAGACAGCAAGCATCTTCAAAGTAGTATGGGGATTCTCTGCACTGAAGACTGCATTTGTTAACTAAATTCAAAAAAATAAATAAATTCTACTAGAAATAGTACTACATTTCTACAAGAAATCAGTACTAAATAGTACTGATAATGCTTAGAAATAACACATACTTAGTTCATAAAAAATAAATTCTACTTCTTATTTAGTCTTCAAGGTTATCTAAACCAAAGCCCTGTGATAAGCTGGGATTCATTACATAGAAGTTTGTCTCATCTGTTCTGAAAAATCCTCTGAATACTGTTCAGTGTGGTGGTTTTTGTTCCTCATAGTTTTCTGAAGTGTCTTAGTATGTGTGCATATGCAGGGATATGCACAAATTGTAATAAACTACTACCATGTTCTTTTAAACAATTTTTCACATATTGACAGACACCCTTAATCAGTTGTAGATAGCATTTGCTAAATCTCTAAACCCTCTTCTTTAGACTCTTTCTTAGTCATTTATCTTTAAGGAATGCAGTTTAAAAGAAGATAAAAGGCTGGTAAATTTTGTCCTTTCTGTTACTTTCACACAAGAAAAAGTTATCTGACAAGTTAACAACATTTCATAATGTCATAATAGATAATAATATCTCCCTCCTTTCTTTTGGTGGCTTTTTTTCCTGATATATTTCATTCTATTACGATCTATTTAATTCTCTCTATACTTTGTTATACTCTAATATAGAATGCTGTATTCTGTATTTCTATTTCTTTTTATGATATGCTTCATGCCCCCAAAAAACAATTGCTCACAACGTTCATGGTTTGAAGTTACATTTAACTAACAGATGACAGATTATAGATATCCCATTAAAACAAAACAAAACAAAACAACAACAACAGAACACAAACAAACAAACCCCCATTCTGCAATAGTTAAGGATACATTATGCTGTATATGAGGAAAAATATACAATGGCTACTATGAAGAATTTGCTATTTTCCAAGCCTAAGTTTGAAAGTTTTGTTTCAAATACCTGTAAAAGAGGATGAAGACATAATCAATCTACATTTCTGAAGTTCATTTACGAATATTTAATTAACATGTACATTTAAGGATAATTAAATAGAGCCTTTGAGATATCAACATATTCCCTTTAATAAGGTTTCCCAAATGTTTTCTTAAAGTATTGTCATCTCTCTATTTATATTTAGAGTTGAATGAATCTTCCAAACCAGTCTTGGTTAATTTTATTTATTTCTCCAAAGTAAAATTTTATGAGGCAATTCCAGTGTTATTACTTCCAATAATAACAAAAATGTAATGTGGGTTAACTTTAGATATTCATACTCTAGTGCTTCCAGAATACCATATAAATAATTTTTATTTTAAAGCTGTAAATAGCAGGTCAGTACTCATCTTCATTTAGTTTGAGCTTTTCCTGAACAACAAACTGTATAATGTTCTAATATGTACTTTACAATGGACAAAAACACTGTATTTTACAGTGCTGTTCTTGCAAATCATTTGTCTAGTTGGGTGACGGTGTACAAATCATCCCACCGGTGTAAAAATCAGCCCACCACCTTCCAATTCCTCCTTCAGCAGCGAACCCTACTGCATTTATTTTTCTTCACAAGAAGAGGAACAGTATCCAATATTGATATCAAGGGGACATTAAATAACAATTAAATTCTTTCCAGACAGAAATCTTTGCTATAAACCCCAGCCCTGTAGCAGACAGAAACTTCTGGCTAGGCATACTCTACAATAATGCAGGCTTTATCTGGTGGCATTGAAATGACATATGTTCAGCTACCCAAAAATATTTTATTCTCTTCAACATTTTTTTCCTGAATATGTTTTTGCTGTTTTTAGCCCATTTTTTGAATGATTTTTCTGACTAGCTTAAAAGTTTGGTTATTGTCATATGAGTGTACAAGCTGCTTTTATCTGTTCTGTAAAGAGGTAAAGGATTCTAACCACTCTTAGAATCATGGCAATTTCATTTTGCTAAAGGTTTAGGAATTGAGAAGGCAAATCTTAAATTTCTGGTGTATAATTTCTGTAGTATACAACCTAGCATACACCCAGTGTACATGACTCCAAGTCCTATTATATATCCTCTTTTCAAACAATCCACATTCTCTCTCTTTCTCTCTCTCTTTCTTTTTTTTTTTTTTTTTTTTTTCATAAAGTCACAGAAATAATAGTGGTGGCTTGAAGGGAATGTTGGAGGTCATCTAATCCATTCTCCAATTCAAAAAGGGACTACATCTACATTGCATCAGGTCACACATGACTTTGGCTTACTGTGTCTCAAAAATAAAGGACAGAGATTCCACAACATCTCTGCATAACCTGTTCTGGTACACCCTTCTGGTGAATAAGATTTCTGAGGCTAAAGGTAAGTTCTATTAATTTTCTGCTCTGATGCAGGTCTATGAGGACTTCTCTAACCACCCTCATAAAAGAAAATCTTTAATTTCCCTACCAATAAGTAAATTGAAACCTTCTATAAATCTCTTTTACCATAGGTTACTTCTCGCAAAGACGTTCCCGGTTATTACAGTATGACGAGAAATGAACTTATCACAAGAACTTATGACCTTCTAAATAGCACTGTTTCATACCTACAAGTAAAAAATACATTTCTGCATGTGTTTTTCCTCTAGATTAGGCATGTGTTAATAGATAATTTAATACATTTAATATACTTTACTGTATTTACTTCAAGCAGAGACAAAGGAAGAAGTTTCCAATGATACTTGAGTTCTTTTTCATCACTCGGGAAAACTATGATGTCATCTCCAGAAATTTCTTGGCCCTTCTAGGTGTACAGTTCACAGCTGTAGGCTTCTTTCTTTTCTTATGTCAATTATGAATAATTTTTAATGAATGCATATTTTAGAAAGAAGCTCAGTTTCACAAAAAACATTTTTAAAAAATGTGCTATAGTTGAAATATATGATTTTTCAGCAGCAGTCATAAAACTGTTGAAGTGAAAGTGTGTAAGAAAACTTTATTATAAAACATTTGTATTCATAAATTGTACACATTAATCTCAAGAACCATCGTAGCATCTGCATCTGGAATGTGAACAACAGAAACAACTGCAGGGTCAATACTCTTCCATGCGCATTGAATTCACAGTATGAATATGAACACTTTGGAGACACACTGGAGATTTAGAAACAAGACATAAAAAATATTAAGGGTCATACACTCCCACAGTGCAATAGGCTTTTAAACTTTTCTAGACATTTTCTCATGCAAATGAGTTAACTAAGATCCCTTAATTCGTTTGGAGAATATTCTGTACCCATGAAAATTTGAAACAATACTTGCTTAAGAAACAGACTTAGTTTTTTCTTAACTCAGAGACTGCCGATATTATTGCAGATATTTGCTCTCTTTTCTTTTAAAAGTAACCTGAAGTCTGGAATTCTGTCAAACACTAAATTACTAACATATATATATTTCTTAACCTTAATGTAATAAAGTCTAAAATTTCTATTCACAAGACATTTTATGGCAGTGAAAATGCAAAAATAATCTGCCCTGTGTAGCAGTTTTCCTGGAATCAAACTGATTTCTCACTTGCAGCAATAATGTGGTTTATTTTTCAAAAAAAAAAGGCATTGTTTATAAAAGTAAAATATACTCAAAGCAGTGTAGTCAAAGTTAACTGAAAGTTTTCATCAACAGCATTACACAAGGGCAAGTTATTAGCATACTTTAGTTTTTCAGTATGAATGACCTTGACACAAGTTTACAGAACCATATCTTGAATTAGGTTGGAAAGGTCCTCTGAAGATCATCTAGTTGAAACTCTTGTTCTAAGCAAGGCTAAGTTTGAAGCTTACCAGGTTGCTCAGGACTTTGTCTTGTTTAGTTTTTAGTATGTCAAAGTATGGAGTTTTCACAAGTCCACTGGACCTTTCCAACCTCAACAATCTTATGATTATGTAAAATTCAGGTAAACAAAAATACTTTTAGTGAAAGTCAAGAGATTAAGAATATTTTAGACAAAGAGTGTGCATTTTAGAGAGTGGCCTGTTCTTTACAAAATGTTGGTGCTACAGAATTGTGAAGAGCTTCCATGTTTGGCCATCTATTTTCATATCTGGATTAAAGTATCTATACAGTGATCCATACTTATTACTGAATTTTGAATTATTATTTTTTAATTATATTTTGATTTATATCTATTACTAAATTACAGAGATTCTGTTTCTCTGTCTTTAAGGAAATTTTCCTGAAGAATATGAAGGACAATGAAGATGTCACCTTCTGGAAGAGAAAAAATGTCATACTTTCCTCAAGCACTTTAGTCAAAATTAACAGATTTTGTCTATTGTGTCTGGACTGCTAAAACAACATAGTCTTTCTCAAGCCGCCCCTATCAAAAAAGGTCCTCTTTGTTAAAAAAAGAAGGGGAAGTGGGTGGAAGGAGGTGTGTTTTAGTTTTTATCTTTATTTCTCACTATTCAAATCTATTTTAGTTTGTAATAAATTAAATGTCTCCACCTCAAATCTGTTTTGCCTGTGATGGTAATCAGTAGGTGATCTCCTTGTGTTTATCCCAACCCACAGGCTTTTCCATCTTTTTTTCTCCCTTTGTCATGTTAAGAAGGGGGAGTGAGAAAGCAGCTGTGTGGGGGCCTGGCAGCGCCTCTAGGTCAACATGCAAAGAATTTCCACATAAATATAAACTTTACCACTATTCATCTTCTTTAAAAAACATCAGTTCATACATTGTTTTGCTATGGATTTTTTCTTTATATTATTTTTAGAAAACCCATTATAATCATTAGTTTGATGATATGTGAAAGGATCAGTCATGTTGGTTATTAGAGTTTTATTTAATATTGTGTGATTTTTTTGTATGTAAAGTGTACAGCTTAAAAAGCCTTTAGGACAGAGATAATTTTGTGGAGTGTAATTATAAAGTATGTATCTCACTAAAGTACTGATTCATGAGTAGGATTCTCATACTTACAAAACATTAATATTTTAGGCTAAATGCAGCACCCTTTGCTTTACTTCCTCATATTTTGCATCTCTTCTTAAGATTTTGACAATTTTAATACAAATTTAAGATAATATTTTGTTCTTTCAGTTGAATGTTCTATAAAATTTCTATCTTAAAATTGCCTGTCAACAGGAGGATGGAGTAGATGACCACTCAAGGTCCCTTACAACTTAAATAATTTTATTATTATGACTAAGGAGTCAAAATCTTTCAAATCTTTAGTGACAGTGAATTGACTTTTTATGCTGTTATGATCAAACTACTAAAAACAGGAAAGAAATCCAGAATAAATCAGCAATCTGACTGTAATATGAAATAAATAAAAAAAATGCTTTTTCTTCTCTCTTTTTTTTTTTTTTTTTTTGGACAATTCAAATTTAAGAAATCATTCCTAAATCTGACGTTGCCTTATGTTTTATGGATATATTTGCTCTCCATCAAGAAAAACACCAGAAATAAAATAATTTATCACACACACTATTGTAATGATACGAACAGGGTAGTTATTACTTATTCCTTGGCAATCCACTTTCCAAATATTTCCAAGATACCCACACACATATTTTGGATGACTGATTTTTATTTTTTTTTTATTTTTTCCTAATTCTTTAATATGCACTATGTATTTCACCAGTAACCTTGGGAGATTTTGTCTATAATATTTTACTTTCATGTTAATTTAGATGTAAATTACAAATAGCTTTGTTGTATTCATTACTTCTCACTAAGAAAAATGTTCATAAAGTAGCAGATTTTAAAAGGAAGTGATTGTATATATGAAGACAGAAGTTATTTTCATGCAATCAGGCAACAGAAGAAATACCATGTGATTTATGGTGGCACTGTAGGAGTCAAATTCTCCTGTGTACAAGTTTATTTAAGTGCTTTTAAATGCTGTGCAGACCTGCACATGATAATACCATGTATTATGGAAACTGTCTGAAATGGCAAATATATCTGAGATGGGAAAAAAAAAAAAAAAGAAAAAAAAAGTGCTTTTAACCTTCCCTGATTTTGATGAATCCTAGATGGGACAAGATGCAGTTTATTGCAACCACCATTCACTTGTTTTTTGATTATTAGGAAAATGTATGAATTTTCAGTTTAAGGAAAGTGAATTGACAACTGCTGAAAAATTATGTTTTTAGTAAGCCTCATTGACATTGGAGTGAACAGTACAAAGAGCAGTGGTGACAAATTTTGGGGGAAACATCAATCTAGCCAAAGAGCTTGCAAGCTTACTAAGAGAGCCAGCTGGCTTGTACCCTTTCTTTTAGAAGTTCTACTAATGGAAAGAAAAAGGGAATATCTTGTCTCCTCATACCTTTAGATAACGTTATCTCCTCATATCTTTAGAAACGTTAGGTATTGTCTTGTGGGTGTTTGTTTCTAACTCATGTTAAGAACATGAGAGTAAAGAAATTTCAGTAAAGAAATTTGTCCTAATATCCAACACAAACATCCCCTGCCACAACTTCAGACCAGTTCCCCTCATTTTGTCACTTGGTGCTTGAGAGAAGAGTTTGATCCCCACCTCACTCTCACATGTCCAGTCTTTCACTGGACAGATGATATGGAAGGACAACTAGCATCAGATGACTGGTCTGTAGCCAGGACCCATACTATTTAAAGCATCGTCAAGGATACAGTCAAAGGAAGGGATTGTAGAATATCAAATCCTTATGTTTTATGTTTTAAAGCAAACTGGTTTCTTTAAACCTGATGGAAGGACAGAAACACATAATTGCTAGGTTACATATTAAGAAAGCATTCTGGGCATTCAGATTTATCATTATTATTTTTTTTCACTGTATTGCCTTAGAAAAACATGTAATTCAGCTACTGAAATTGCTTCCACTTTCATTATTATTTTTTTAACTAGAGTTTCCTGTTCTGTCTTTGAAGAGATGACATTATACTAAAATATCAGATCTTCCAGTAAATAAAACCAATAGAATGATGACAGCTAACAGAACTTAAAAATCTGAGCCTATAGCTTATTGTAGCTTCTTTTCTTTATATACCGCACACAGTCCCACAAAGACACACAAACACACAGACACACACATACACATTTTTAAAACAATGTAGAAATGATAATTGCACACTATGTTTGCCTGCAGGGAGAATTGCTCTGGCTTTTGTCATTGAGGATATGTAAAATTCAACATTAAATAATTTTAGATTAATGGGAATTTTTCTCTTATGGTAGAAATAAATTTGTCTGGTACCTCTTAGAAGCCAAATAAGACAATTTCAGACTCTTGGGAGCAGATATAAGAGCTTCACAGAAGAAGCCTTTTTACTGACCGTCATTTCATTCCCAGTAGGTGTTTCATTTTCTCATAAAGACTTCATCATTTTTCTTCCTTTTTGTTCACAGTAAACATCTTTCCCTTCAGCTGTAACAAAAAGGATCTAAACTCAAAGAGGTTACTTTTACATAAAACATACGACGTATTTTTCCTCTCTAGGAATTGTGATTACTCTGAATGATGAGCTAACATTGACGAATGAACAGGAAGAAATAACTGTATGATTTTTCATGAAAAAAAAAAAAAAAAAGAAAATAAAAAAAGGCTCAAAGATAAATATATGGATAAGACAAAAAAATTAATTTACATCTTAGCTTATCTGCTGTGACACTTAACACTCCATAGATTATAGTACCACCTGACAAAATGAAATCTAAAGTGAAAGCAGAATAGTTATGGATTTATCCTTCGAGAATTCAAAAGAATATAAAGTGTTTCATAGACATATTGATGAAATTATGAAAGAAGTAGGAGAGGGAAGGGAAAAAAAAACACCTATGAACTCTACCATATATATGCAGGAAGAAGCTTGCAGGAAGAAGGGCAGAACATGTATCTCACAAGTGGAGACAGTGAAGGAAGATAAAATGGATAAAATGAAGATTGATATGTTAAGAAATATATACTTTTTTGTTATTCAAAATGATATTTTTAGTCATAAAATGAAAGAGCTTGCAAGACCAGTCTTTAGTTTTGAAAAAAATATCAAATTTCTGCAGCATATTGTTAGCAATTTTGATAAGAAAATGTTTCATTTTTAAGTGAAAGATTATTTTATTTTGCATATTTTGCATTCAAAATTTCCAGTTCTTTTTTTCTTTCTTTTTTTGTTTTTCTTTAGAGCATGACATTAAACAAAGACGAGAACAGAGACTACAAAATGTCTGCAGCATTACCAATTATCTCTTTGTCCATTTCTAAAGCTTTTCCTATCCAAAAAAAAAAAAAAAAAAAATCATTTGAAACTTTTAGGGAAGGTGACAAACATGGAAAAGACTATATATCTTTAGGAATTTTATCTCTCAGAATTGTTAAATACAGATGGACTCTATTTCATCTAATAATTGAAGTGAAAAATGAGAATCTTGTAGAATGTTCCTGGAACTCTATGGGAGCTACATAGATTTCTCCAAGGAATATTTTCCATCACTTTGCCAAAGAAGCAACCAGCAAACATAAGTATGGGCCAAAGAATAAGTAATAATGGCTTTCATCAAATAATTTTCAAGAGAAAATTTCAATAACCAGAAGATTTTGTAAGTACGCATGAATTTCAAAAGCTCTGCTGTCTTCAGAGCTCTGCAGTTTTTCAAGACCAGGCTATCCATGTGGTGAGAAATACTTTGCATACTATATTGTTTCTGGTTGAGTTTTACACTTAGTCAACTCAAGAAAAGACATATGGGAGAAATTGTCGTTGATGTTTTGGTTAAAAGGAAAAAAGTTATTGGTATGCTTTGATTGTTACTTTTTTGTTTTGTTTTGTTTTGTTTTTGCTTTTGAATTTTACAAATCTCATTTTGCAATCCATTAAAGACTCCATCCCAGACAGAAATCCCACATACATATGGACCATGTCATAGCAGACAATCTACACCAAATCTTCCTATGGATATTCATGTAACTGTTTCCTTCTTTTGTTTACTTACTAAAATATTGAGAGAGGTAGCCCCACCAATGCAGATATTGTATGGGTGATAGTTTGGGGATTACAAGACAGAGATTTTGTGAGTGCAGAACGAGGAAAATCCCTAAAGTTGGTCAGTTAAGGACCACAAAGTAAAGGTTAAGACCTACTTAGAAAGAAAGACAGAATGATATCAGAAAAGGAAGTACTTTTTTAATTATTTAGAGCAGGTAATTTAACTATTAAGGGCAGGTAAGAAGTTACAGTAGAAAGACCAAAGATCTACTTATTTAAAGGCATAATTTTTGTGTGTAACTCCTGTTTTTAAAGCTCAATAATAAATGATGAAGCACAGTTCAAATGACAAGTCTCTTGCTATGGACCTGATTGAGAAAAACATTTCTTTCTACAACATATTTTATTAAAACCTTCTTAATTATCACATGACTGAAACTAATTTTTGGTACTGTAAGTGAATGAGGGCCAAAACTGGGAAAAAAAAAATTAAAAAAAATGAGTGTCTGGAGATGAGGGGGACAAAGAATGAAGAACGTGAAATTTACCATATAAAATAAGCACAGTAAATATTTTTTTTTTTTTTAATGATATAGATAATTTAATAGAACAACTGTTGACTTAAATAAAAGAAAACCAGAATAGAACTGGATAAACCATTCTGTATTTAATGATCACCTTTTTCAAGACAAGCAGCTTTATATCCAATATTAATAATTAGTCAGAAAGTCAGAAGACCACAGAATTAGTGGAAAGTCAGAAGACTACAGACGTCATAAAACAATTTTCCAGGATTTTCAATAGCTAGAGATCTAAAAGCATACATCAAAATAAGAATAAACTGCAATAGATAGAACAACAAATTTACTTCAGGATAGGTTTTTCCTTTTCTTTGAGCAGAAAATATGGCTGTGGGAAAAGAAATATATTTTAAGAAAATACTTAATCATTCAAAGAAAAAATTAAGTTTGGTTTTAAAGCAATAGAAATCATTTTCTCAGAAATTCCTTTTTTTTTTTTTTTCACAAATTGCTAATGTGCAAAAGTTCATTTTTTCTTTTGATTGTCATGTTCATCAGAAGTCATTAAATGTATTTACATCTTCTTTATCTGTGAGTATTTTGAAATCTGAACCTCATGTTAAGTATTCAATCCCTTCTGATATGGCTGTAAATATCTATTGAACATTTGATCAACCTGAGTAAACACAAATGATCACTCATCTGCAGCATATATTATTTGTTTCACATGTCCTCTAAACCTTTTCTTCTGTGACAATTGCTCTGTTTTTGCAATATTAAGATATTGTCACTGGAAACAAAAACTATATATATATATATATAGTTTTATATATATATATTTAGTTTATATATATATAATATAGTTTTTGTTTCCAGTGACTATATATATACATATATATACATATATATACACATATATATAAATACACACAATATACATACATATAAATACACTGAAGGAAAGAGATACATAAGATTCCAAATTTTTAATTTCTTTGATTTGTAGTGAACAACTGTTTTTTCCCCAAACTCACTATTATTTTCAATCACATAGTATTTTCATAGTGTATTAAATGCTCCCTTCTTTCTTCTTTTCTGCTTTCTGCCCTAGCATTTTATCTTAATTGCTGTGAAATAGTCATCGTATTATTATTTAGGCAGTGTTTTTTGGTCACATCACAGACTTCAGATTTTGAAAACATTCCTGAACTAAATTGTGATTTAAAAATATCACAAAGATTTTGTGAACAGATAATTTGAAAACAAATATTTAACATAAAGAAACATGTAATTTTAGATTTCAAAATACATGTTAACATTTTTAAAGGAGAATTTAAACAGGTTAGGAGTGGAGAGGGGAGAAAGACCCAAAGCAACCAGGAAAAAGCACATCTTTTAAACTCTTTCCTAAAACCTGTTTTTGTCATACATGAGCTTTGGATTTCAATATATTTCTCTGGAAAGTGCTCTAACCAGTTTTACATTTAAAACAACAAAAGAGAAAAATAAGAACTTTAGAAGTGCTATTTCTTTAAAACATCTTGGAGGGAAAAAAAAAAAAAATTAAAATTACATGAAGTGACCTGCATACTAGTTTAGGTTTGCTTGCATTGTGAGAATAACCTTTTCAGTAATATATCTTTGTCTTTTCTGTTTTTCTTTCTAGAGTGAAGGGGAAAAAAATGCAGCAAGCTAAAGAATAGGAATGAATGTACTTTTTTTGTTTGTCTGTTTTGTTGGCAAATATTCTCTAGGAAGAATGCATGGACTCGGCAAG
The DNA here is from genome assembly GCF_009769625.2 of Cygnus olor. Lineage (NCBI taxonomy): Eukaryota > Metazoa > Chordata > Aves > Anseriformes > Anatidae > Cygnus > Cygnus olor. The sequence goes on along the minus strand of NC_049170.1, from coordinate 83,636,181 downwards.
ATGTATCCTGCTGGAGAAAGGTGCATGCATGGATGCAACTAGTGTCCAGTTCAGGTTTGTGTGAAATTCTGAAGCAGAACCACAAGGATGACAGAGGAAGCTAGGGATTCTGGGCTATGATATGTGTGATAGATTGGGAATGCAAGATTAATTCTCATTAAAGCTTGTTGAAATTTCCTAAAACACATGCTGTCTTTGTTTCCAAGGCAAACATCTCTTCTTGACCTATGTAAAATATCTGAAATTATATAAAAATATCTAAATTATATTGCACGCAGGGATCAGACATTGGAGAGTTTGGTATTAATCAAATGTATTGCACAATATTTATTCATTTTCTACTGCCTTCTCAGGAAAAACGGAAGAGAGAGAACCTACTGTTTCTATGAAAGTTTCTGAAAGACATGACGAGTTAAAATAGCCTAAGTTTCAAAATGTTTGTACAATTTCTCATTAGCAATGATTCAAGTTTTTACCACTGACAATAATATTTTGTTAAATTATTTTAATTTGATTGAGTCTAGATGTTAATCAACTCAGAAAACACTGTGATTTGAAATAGGCGTGTACTTGATACGTTTCATTGTACATACTGAAATTAAAATAAATAAATTCTATTTTATTGGCTCATGCCCAATAAAACATTTTGATGTTAACTAGGTATGGAGGATATCACAGCTCAGTTTTCTGCAGACTGATAGTCTACATTCTAAATCAAGAATGCTAGGTTCCAAAATTTTATTCCCTTTTATAGATTCTAACATCAGTAAGAAATGGATGGATGCACACAGAATTGTGCATCTATCAGGCAGCAAGTGTTACCAAATTTTTAGAGGAAAATTATGACTAAAACAGAAAGTATTTCCTCCTTCATCCAATCCATATTTATTTTATACCTGATCAAAGAAAGGACTAACAACCTTTGTGCCTCTTCTATCTTATTTTATTTACAGATTCTTTTAGCCTTTAAAATCAGAAGGAAATGAAAGCAAAACCATATTGGTTAAAATTACCAAATCTAATTAAAAATTAATAAAGTTATCTCTCTCTTCACTTAAAATAAATAAATAAATTAAATCATTTCAGGAAAACATGATCAGTGATTCTAAACTGGGGAATACAAAATTCTGTGGTTATCAGCAGTGTCTCATGGTGCATGGCTTAACCATGTGTTGAGTAAGAATAATACACTAAATTTTGCTTTGCTACCAGGTAGTTAAATGAAGGTCTACATTTTTTTTTTTAATTATTACAGTAATTTCTTACAAACCCATCACAATGCGCAGTCACCCTTCTCCCTTAAGAAACAAGTGCAGAAGAACTTTCAAAAAAACTGCTATAAGTATAACTTATTAGTGGGGAGGAAGAGTCCATTTCTGCTAGTTTGTCTCTTAGAATCTTGCTACCTAAATATATTTCCAAGGAGGATTTAAAAATAAGCTGTAGGCAAGTTTTACCCCATGTACAACATATTAATCAAACAAGCGTCTAGTTGCTGAAAATTGACATATATACTCACTTAACAGTTGTTTTTCTTTTGCAAGAAACTTCAGAATATGCTTAGGAAACTTGTAATTAAGAAAGATACTCAAATTAATAATCATATATCTCTACTTGTTTTAATCCTTATATATTCCTACTAGCCTCTAGTAACAGAATAATTTTATTAGCTGGCAAAAACTGTTGATACAACTTCTCCTGCTAGAAGTGAATGTCTTCCCTGACTTCATTATCACTGTACTGATAAATGACTAATAGTCTAGCCTATTATTTTAGACACACAAATATAAAAAAGTTCAAAATGTAACTACACTGTACAGACAGGTTATATCATTGAGTATAGATGACTATAGATCTTATCATTGGATGAGATAAAAGCTAGAATCACTCCACAAGGAGTACATTTAAACTGCAGATATCTATTGATTTAAGATTGTTCTATATACATCGAGGAAAATAAATTTTACTAAAATGTTAATTACTGAAAAAATATTTGTTTAATCTGTAGGATAACGAACAGTCTATTTAACAAGATCTTTACATGTGAATACAGTTTAGACAAATTCCTGTTCCCTATACAAATGGTATATACAGTAACCCATAAAATATATTTCTGAGAAAAAGTACAAGAAAGTGGAAACCAATTATTTTCCAATAATTTAACATACAGTATGTGCTGAACTTACATTACATTTCAAACTACAGGCATTCTGTTTAAAAAGGAAATATTTACAGTTGCTAAGCGACAATGTCTTTGTTTATAACATTGTTTTTGAAATGAAAACACTGGAAGGGGAATACAGAACAAGAATATAATTTATTTCTCAGTCTCCATAATAAAACAACTTTTGCTTACAGAACGTAAATTAATAAGTACTCTTGACAACAAGTTGATCTATGGTTCAGTGGACTTTTTCTTTAGGCATTGCTGTTGTTATTTTGACTTTGCTTTCTAAACATGTGCCTGTAAAAGTATACAGCTATGTGAGAAATAAGAAACTACAGAACTGGCTTATTACATAACAGAATTTCTGAATAATATTTAAAAAAAAAACCACACTCTATCTGAATTTAGCATGACTAGCAGGTTGATGGAGGTGATTCTTGTCCTCTACTCTTCTCTCATGAGACTGCAGTACTGCATTCAGCTCTGGTGTTCCCAGCAAAATAAAACATGGAGCTGTTAGAACGGGTCCAGAGGAGGGCCAGAAACTGATCGGAGGGCTGGAACATCTCATCCATGAAGAGAAGCTGAGAGAGTTGGGGTTGTTCAGACTGGAGAAGAGAAGGCTCCAGGGAGACCATATTGCAGCCTTTCCGTATTTAAGGAGAGCTTAAAACGAAGATGGGAAGAGCCTTTTTAGAAGGACCTGTAGTGATAAGAGAAGGGCCAATGGATGTAAGAGGGTAGATTTAGACTGGATTTAAGGAAGAAAATGTTCGTGATGAGGATGGGTTACCCACAGAAGCTGTGAATGCCCCATCCCTGAAGGTGTTCAAGGGCATGCTGGATGGGACTTTGTGCAACCTGGTCTAGTGGGAGGTGTCCCTGTCCATGGCAGGGGCATTGGAACTAGATTATATTTAAGGTCCCTTCCAAACCAAACCATTCTATGATTCTATGAATTTGGACATAGGCTGATGGAAACTTATAATATTCAGTTGTAGTAAAAATATAGATTTGATTGTCCAAATGTGCAATCTCTCTTTAAAGCATATGTTTACCTTTGATCACAAAAGAAACAGGGACAAATCCTTCACTGTCTCCAAAGTATTCAGGTCACAAAAAGCAAAGATGGTGATAGTGGATCAAGGGATTGCATATTGGTCTCCAGTTGTAGAACACTGTACCTTGTTGAAGGTGTACCTGCATTCCCAAACATGTAGGCAATGGCTTAGCCATTCTGTCTCTGAAACACTTTCTTCTTCTTGTGCCAAATCCCTTACAGAAGGGAAGTGGACTCACACATTTTGTGCAGAGGAGAGTCCCATTCCCATAACAACTCTGCTGGAGAGGTGCCACTATAAACCAGTCTTTTTCAATGGCAGAAAGCTGAACAGAAGCTGCCTGTTCTATTACAAACTACACTTTTCCTGATTATGTCATCACTTTGTTTCTTAAAAAGACATATGATAATCTTTCATAGCTGTCTTTTTAATTAATTTATTTTTTTCTTCCCTGTAAGTAAATAAGTTCAAGGCTTTTTGTATTAAGGAAAATGAGACTGATCATAGACAGGAATGGTGACACAGGCTAACTTCTAATGAGCCTGACTACGGTCACCAGGCTGGCATTTTGTACCACTCATACGATACACTGTTGTTATTGGTAAGGCCTCAGTCTCTTAGGAAAATGCACTTCAGCATCATTGTATTATCCAAAGTGACTACATTTGACTGTTCCTTTCTAACTGAAATTATTTTATTTATTTTTTTATACTGTTAGCTTTCATGTCAGCAGATTTAAATAGAAACATAAAAACATATACACACAAATGCATAGTGGAAATGCTGGTAGTTTGTTCTATCTCACATCCCAAATGCTCTGAAGCAACCCTTCAAGTTGAACTTCCAAAATCATCCCAGTATTTTAAGGGTGATATATTTCAGATATATTTGATGTAAACAAGCCAAATGCTATGATTAGTTTTTTTTTTCTTGTTTTTTTCTCTCTTTCTGAAACAACAACAAAAATATTTTCCATGCTCTTTTTAACCTTCTTTATCACTTATTGAAGAAAACAGAAATGCAAAGAATAATTAAAGCTGATATTCCAGTTATCTAAAGGGATCCACAACAAATGCTTTTAGTAGATTTGTTCTGTATGATACTAAAATGTGTGAGAACGGATGTTTGATCTGACAACTGACCTTTCAGATTTATGATTTTGAAGTATTAATTACATTTTCTGACTTTGAAAAGTACTTTTTAATCTGAAGCAGGAAAAGCATCTTTTCATGCAAGAGAATGAAAAGATGTCTGCATGCTTATTATTCACTTAGATGTATATAAATGGATATCCAAGGCTGAGCTGACTTAAATGCCATGAGTTCTGATTTTGAAAAGCACTTAAACTGCACTTTTGGTTTAATTTCTGCTTAATATAGAATCCTGAAGAAGGAAACAGATTCTAGTATGCTCTAGTGATATTATAAAAGGAGACTACAGTGCAACTAGCTCAGACCTTGTAAACCACTACCAGACGCCAGTAGCTTGTCTGTTATCATACGTTACTCCTCAAAGGCCAAATAGGACACACATGCATGTGTGTTAAAGCGTGTCTTGAAACTTGCTAACCTACAACGGCATGGATGAGGACAAAGGAGATTCCAGAACACTAGGTATTATCACTCTAATATATCAAAAAAACAAAAAATAAATTATTATCACTGTCTCACTAACAGGTATTGTATCGGTGTAACTAACATGTGTAGACAGCTAGCTTTCAAATGAATAAATTGTCTACCTTCAAATTAATAATTGTTCTGAATTCAGTATAATACTGAAAACTTATCATAGAGTTACTGGATTAGTACGTCTACAGTTTCAATTGAAATCAATCATTCTTGCTATTTCAGCAATGATTTTCATTCATTTCACGATTTTAAAACATATCACTTGAATCAGTTGAGACATTAAAGGAAATCAAAGCTGTGGAAACTATTTTTAAATATTGAATAAAATAAAAAGTTAAAAACAGTATGAAGGTTACTATTTTCTTGTAACCTTTAGCATAGTGGTGACATGGAGCCATCTTGAAATACAGAGAGAAAATTACAGTCTTACAAAATGAGGAAGTTATTATCCTGTGTTCATACACTTATACATACACTGTACTAGGACTCTTAGAAATGACAAGAATTAATGCTAATTATATAACATATCTTCTTATTAATTCTAATAATGAATGGAGTAGGAATGCAATCATTTTATACTTTCCTACTTTAAAGTATTTGATATCTGTTCAGAGCTTTCCCTGTAACACCAAACAGTCAACCCATGCTCTCTACTTCACCTGTGACTTTCTAGTCCCCTTTATCAGTGAATGCGTAGATCGCCCTCAATTAAGTGGAATAATCTTATTTAATTCTTCTTTACATGCATCCTTTTAGTCCTACCTGTTTATTTGCTCTGAGCCTTCTCCAGATCTTATATTCTTATATTACTTTTTGCGATGAAGGAATCAGTTGAGAAAACTGCACATGACACCCAGAAATGTAGGTAGACCATGGATTTATACAATAACATAATATTACCTGTAGTATTCTTCTTTATTTCTTTCCTATTAACTTTTAGAATTTGATTTTCTTTTATGACCACAATCTAATTTTGATCAACAGACCACAAGTTCCAGTACTTAGCTGGCTTTTCAAGAAACCATCTGTCACAGCCTGACCACTACAGTAATAACCATTAAGTTAGAACCCATTGTTTTATATGTGAAATTAGGACTCATTTTGTATTTATATGCAGTAAATTTCACCTCTCATTTTAATGCTCATTCTTGTAAAGTCTTACTGTAGTTCTTGACAGTCTGTCTTTCTTTACCATCTTGAAGAACTTGGTATTTCCAAAACACAAACAAACAAACAAACAAAACAAACAAACAACAAAAAACAACCACTTATAATCTCACTATTCCATCCTTTTTTTCTTTCTCTCTCTCTCTCTCTTTTTTTTTTTTTTTTTTTTTTTTAATGAGCTTTCTTATTTAGTAGCACAGGTGTCTACACCTGTGTCCTGGGGGACTTCCTTCATTATAGGAACTGACGTTTGCTTCCTTTTCATTCTTAGACTTAATCACTTAACCATTTTTTTTTTTTCTATTCTATTTTTCAATCATTCCCTCCCATACCACAGCTATCAAGGGTCCTTGAAAACCTTTGGTGAGAATCACTGTTAAAAAAACATTTGGTAAATTCAGGTAGGCTGTATTAAAGAGATTGTTCTTATTCAGATGCCTGTTTACTTCTCCAAAGTAATTTCTTATAAATTAAGTTTGAAAAAAGATGTAATGTTTAGGGAGGCTATGCAGAGTATCACTTTTATATTAACCTATGATTTATACTGAGTTATAAAGTATTTTCAAAACTATATTTTTCCTGTAGCTGCTGAAAGGTAAGTTATGGCCTGATAAAAAGTAAAGAAACTTTGTTTCACTTGATTTTTTGGTTTTTAAGTGGCTGAAGTTTGTTCTTTGTTCGTCTGTTTCTAAAGGATTCAGACCTTCTTGAGTCTACCAGACTATGATTAAATAGATAGTAAGAAACTGAAGAGCTATTGAATAAAAAATTAAAATCCAAAGAGGAATCTGTGAAATGAACCATGTACCCAAGACATTTACCCAACATTTTCATGAGGATGGAACGTGTAGTCTTATATGCAATACTTCTGTGTATTTTTGATTTTACATCCTGAACATTCAACTCAAATCTTCAGAAGTGCTATCCATGTAGTAAAGAGTACAAAGAACAGGTGCTATCTATGTAATAAAGAATACAAAGAGCAAGAACACATCCTATCATTGATAGTAACAAAATAAATGATTTCATAAACAGAGTTTTAGGTATATTGTGCCTTGCAAATGGATATGAGGACACTAAAATTTCAGTAGATGTTCCATAGATAAATTCATTCCTGTTTCTTTTTGAATATGTAGTGGTGCATTAAAAATTATACTAACTTTTTAGTAAAAGAAAACTGTAGTTTTAGACAGTCAAAGTCACACATATCAAGTAAATCAGATTTGTATTGAAGTATTTTATACTACAACAAATATAAAGAAAGGAAAGAGGAAATATGGAAATCTATGAAAATATGGAACTCTTCATTATTGCTAATCATATATATATATATATATATATATATATATATATATATTTTCCACAACGTTAGTAAATTCAGTGTCTTATAATATATGGTATTGGGTGCATTGGTTTAATGTTAGTAGGGAAGTTAACACCAGGGGAAAGGGAAAATATTTTTTATCCGTGTTTTGATCCAGAAAGTGATATCATTTTTCTTCTTGAGGTTTCAGCTATAAACAGTCAGCTTATATGTGCAGTTTGAAGGCAAGAATTTTTGTTAGATAATATTTTGAGAAAACAAGAGATGGTTGGGAGGGTAAGGTAAAGGAGTTTAAAATAAAGGAGTCTTTATGATGAATGAAATATTTTGAAAGAGATTTTAGCAGGCTGATGAATGAAAATCTAAAATTTCAAAGGAGCATTCAAATTTCTTTACTTTTACATGAAAAGATTAACTGACCATTCTGTGCTTTATCCAGCACTAAAGCTAAATCAACGCTATGAAGCAACAGTAACTTCAGTATCACTGTTCTTCAGGGCATGCAATCCACTTCAACTGTTTTTTTAAGCATTACAATTGCCTAAACATATGTGAAAATAGTCTAAACTTTTTTTTCCTGTTTGATCTGGTTAAAGCAAATAAGCAGGTGGACCACTTGTCATACTATGTATGGATGACATTTATTTTTTTCCCCTGAGGATTTTTTCAAATTACCTCAAAGAGAAACTTTGGTATCAAGCAGTTGCTCATAAGCTGTATGTTAGTTTATGATTATTCTCTGCCTTACACTAAAAGTCCAAGTGAAAAATTTTGGTTATATTCCTTTTCATCATGTACGTCACTTAGAAAAATGTCTTACTTCACTAGAGCCACTTTAGCCATCATATAGAATTATATTAATAGTACTTTCTATTGATACATTTTGAGCCTTTTTAACCAACATTGTTTTTGTTGCCCACCATAATTTATCCCTCATTACCAGGATGAATATAACAAAGCAAACAAACTTTTCTACTTTATAATTTTTGTTGGCAGCATTTAACATTTACATACATGGAATATTAGCACAAGGGATACAAAGTAATTATATACTAATGCTTTGCAAAGTGGAAAGACAATATCCTCAGCATCACTGTGCGCTGCATTTCAAATGGCACATTTCAGGCGATTTATGCTAATTTCTATCATTTACAGAACATAATGATACAAATCAGTTAGAATTCAGCACAGCAGCCTCTAAGTGCTCAGAACTATGGAGAACACGTTAATGGTCTCATTAACTGTAAGCTGAGAATTGAATTTCCATTTCTAGACAAAACTGTTATCACTTCACTCATGATCCACAATACTTTTCCTGTCTCATAGGTTACAGCAGCCACTGGCCAGCTCAGTTTCTTTCCCTCAGTGACCTCACCGAGGTCACCCAAAGTAATAAAGAAAGACTGATTATACTGATCTTACCTGAAGTGACCTTATTGTCTGCCTTCTGGTATACCTTGACAAAGGACAGGGATACCCAACTTCACTTCATGTGCTTAGGAGCCTTAAGCTTATACAGAGTTCATAGCCTGTGAAATATTGAAAGGAGATGGCAATAACACTCTGAATGTTTGCCTTTCAATTTGACATTACAGTGAGAAGGATAATAAACAGTGTGTTCATAAGAATAAGTATAGCTAAAGTAAGCAGAGAGCCATCATTTCTAAAGTACATAAATGCTGGGAGGTATTAGGAGATAAAGGTCAACTGACTGTCCAAAGCCCATCAAAAAGGCTAGTTACATCAAACAGTACAGCTAAGATATATCCTGGATCAACAGCAAAAATCATTTTCCTTTTTTTCTCTGTCTCCTCCTCAAATTTTTTTATTAGTAATTTTGACTATAAAATTGAAAAGGACAGTGATGAGGTGAATAGACCCAAATTTCTTCCAGGTTATACTTAAATATATTAGTCTCATCTAGTCACTCTGAGAGGGTACTATGCAGCTGCTGATCCATAACTGCAGATATATCTCAATTACATAAATCCCTAAACTTTTATTTGCTACAGGAATTAATTAACATAATGACTGTACACTTAATATGCAGTAACTACAAAACTATTTTTCAAAACCCTGTCTTCTGAGTAGTTAATAACCGAAGACTACAGCTATTTATGTTGCATATGCTATAAATTCACAAGCACAACTTAACCTACATTAATCATTGGTATACAATGATTAATCATTATAAATATAGATACCTTCATATATGCCTGAAGCAGGAGCATAGCAGTTACCAAACACCATCAAATCAATGGTTTCTCTAACACATTGTAAGATAGTAATCAGAACTGGTGTAAAGGTACAGATTAGAAGAGTAACAAACTAACAAACAAAAATCTTCCATATTCTTAATCAAATGAATTCTTAACTTATATCTTTATACGATGAGCGAAAATACCAAAGGTACTCAAAAAGGATAAAAACAATACATTTTTGTAAACGTCAAGTACCACTGCATTGTTGAAATTGAAGATATTGCAATGTAAGAGAACTGAAATATCCTCCAGCAATTATATAGCAGATCATTTTGCCCAGGCAACAGTCAATAAGCTACCAAAGGTGCAGTGCCACAAGAGCTTGAAATGTTCCTTTAATCTGTATCAAATGGAACAAGTTGATTCATTATGACCTAAAGCAGTAGTCAATAGGAGGCTCCTGAGGCGGGAAAAAAAATAAATAAAAATCCGTGACTTTCTAGGCCAGTAAAAAACACATCCAGCAGCAAAAAAAGCAAAACTCGAAGATAGGCTAATCTGATAGGTAGATTTCCATGAGCTTGATGTGGCAGTGAGAAATCAACATCAGTTGCAGTAGAACCAACTGCAAAGGTTTAGGGTTTTCTGCTGCCTTCTGAATTGTCTGATCTGTTGAACAGTATGGGACATGTGTGGGACTGAGAACTGGGACTTTGGGAGAGGGCCCCACTTCTGAAGTAATGAAGGAGAGAAAGGAAAGAAAGAATTTGGAGGAGGCATGATGGTTGATGTGAAAAGAGTGCTATAGAAAGTGTTCCTGCTTAAAAGTTTTCCCCTTTCAGCTCTAAAAGAAAAATTCAAAAACATCGTCTCCCTTGCAGAAACTATGTGATAAAACTGTGTTGAAAACAGACCTAAACAAATGTTAAATTTTAGGCAAGAAAGGCCACACCATCTGTTGCTATGTACAAACAGCATTATTAGATTATAAATAATGCATTGGCACAGAAGGTATGGCTGCATTAAGTTTATTAGGTTACGAGGCCTATAGAAAGACTCTGTAAATAGAAGAAAAATCATTTTTTAAACTTAAAATACAATCAGAAAATAACCTTATCGAGATGTGAACAAGAACAAGACAGGACTGTGCTATAGACAGGAGTGTGCTATAGACCTGTAAGTCATGAGCAAAAAAAGTAATGAAATATTTAGTTATGATTTAAAGATATGTACAGACAACAAAACCATGAAGCAGGTGACTTCACTCTTCAGTGCATCAGTCAGTGCCCCTTGAGATACTTACAGTGAGTCAGACTGCATCCAAATGATGGATATAGTAAATAATTGTCCCTTGAACCACTCTGTCAGATTCTCCTAAGAACAGTTCATCTTTGGATGTGATTTTATACAACAGAGCAAGGAGATTAATATTAGTTGATGAAACAGGTTTACAGGATTAAAACATGATTAAATGTGAATAAATCTGGCAATATAAAAGTTAAAATAAATCACGTACCAACTAAAAGAATATATAATTTGATAACTGATAAATGAAAAGGCAGTATATTTTGTGTCCTCAGGATAAAATAAATAATAATAGTAATAATAAAAATAATAATAGTAATAATAAAAATAATAATAATAAAATAGTAATAATAGTAGAGCGGTAACAATCCTGTGTTTCTAGACAAAATGCTTTCCTATACTGAGTGTGTCTAGTAACAGGAAACATCATTACTGTGGTGTGCTACTTGTTTGTGTACATTTGAATGGATGGCAAAAATATGCCAAATATGGTAAAGCTAAGAACTGTGCCACTTCAGCAACACAGGGAAAAGTTTGCCATAAGTGCTATGCCCCTTGTGAATGTGTTATATACTTAAATTACATGACCAACTCCTTTTTATCTAATACTGTATACAGTATTTTTCAAAGAGAGTTAGCCCTCCTTATGAAATATTGCTATAATCACAGATAGCAGTCAGGTTACTTTACCCTGCTGCACAACTTCAAGATAACTGTGCACCTTCTCCAAGGGTAAGGATGTATAGTGCGTTTGTAGTGCAACTGAGCAAACAGCAGTTCAGTCTCAAAGTTTGCTGCTTTCTGCAAAGTACAGCTGTTAATGCAAAACTTGTCCTTTCCTAACTCTCAGGGGTGATGAACTGCCATTCTGAGTGTGATCAAGGGGAATTAACAAAGAAATTACTGTGGCATATTCCTGAACCCATGAACATTCATCTGGTGTTTAGCATGTCATTGTTGAAATCATTTTTTACCAACTACATCCATGTGTGACTGGCCCTATTACCACAAGCTGCATTTTGAGACTGTGAAATATGCGTATCACTTGAGATCATAGAAAAAAATGATCTGAGAATAAACTCGTAGACTGAGAAATTTGCAGAGGTACAGTTTAAGCAAGCCAATTTGGACTTGATATGAATAGGAGCCAAGTTTTCAAAAAGGCTAATGTGATACAGAGAAAGTGAACAAGATTCCACTTTGACAATAAATTTATAATTACCAACTCAATATGATAGGCTAATTTTGCAACAGGCACACGAAGTTACTTGGAAGATATAATGAGCTTCAGAACTATTTATGCTTCCTGCTTGTTTTTTACATAAATCCAACCACTTTATTAGGAGAAAATCAGATCATTATTTTGGCATTGTGCATATCCATGGCTGTCCCATCTCGAAGACTACATGAAATCCTTGTCTTCCTTCCTCAGAAATCACATGGATGAAGTCAAAGGATGATCAAGTGTGTGCGATAAGTTCCATATCAAATAAGTCTTCTGTATCGAGGGTTTTTGTTGTGTTTTTATTTTTGTTTGCTTTTTTTTTTTTTAACGTTTTCTTTTGTATTAAGAGCAGAAAGAAGGAGAGGAAAGATTTTTAAAATCATGAGCAGGATGAAAAGGTAATTAGGAAAAGTGTTTGCTCACCTGAAGTACAGGTAATGGCAACATCAGTTAAAGATAGGAGGTGACAGGTTCAAAACAACCAGACTGAGGTGAGTTCCCTGGCACATTGTAATTAAGCTGAGGAATATTCTGCTGCAAGATGTTTTGAGTTCATTGTTCATAGAACGAGAGTGCTCTGTAAAAAAAGCACTAATATTTATATGAGTAAAGACAAAGATATCATTTTTGATGCATGGAATCTTCAAGACTTTAATCTTCGCAGGCTGGAAAATCCTGAGAATACATCTGTATATGTTTAAAATATTTCATCATCTTTAGGCTTCTGGTTTTGGCCACATAAAAATGGATTAGGCATATTTTCAGCTTTTGTACAATATGTCTGTCCTTTCTACCTCCTCTGTGGGCTATGAATTTCTCCTTACTTTTCATTCAGGAATAAAAACAGTTAAAAAAAAAAAGGGGGGGAGTTTTCTTTTTGCACAATGTTGTTGAATCTGCTGCTGTTTCTTTCAGCTGATACTTGGAAATTTAGGTGTGTCATTTCCAAGACCAATGAGAAATGGATAACATCACTCTTAAGAATTTACAAGATTTATTTTTTAATCTGGATTGCAATGCAATCCAATTATCTTTATGTTATATATTATACAGCTTACCTGTATTCAGGATTCTTGAATAAATAGTTTATTTTTATACTTTAGAATTTCCATATTGTTGATTTATTTTGTTCAGTAGCCTGTATAATTCCCATTTCTCCTGAAAGTTTGAACTCTTATCTTGTGCCTTCAGTGTGTTTACTGAATTTTGAATGAATTTTATATAGAGATGTAGATACCACATGTCAAGATTACCAAGTCTATTTGTTAAGACTGTTTCTTACAGAGCAAGATTTTTGCATAAAATCACATAACAATAATATTTTACATTCCTATATTCTTTAAATATAAAATATATATATAAAAATATAAACTGATTTAAAGCATTAAAAGTAATCTGAAGGATCTTTTACTTTTTACAAATTTCTAAATAATTACGCCTTTCTATCAACTTCAATATAAAATAGGGATTTTTTTTTTATCATTAACACAGGTTATACCATCATTCTGAAACAAGTAAGGTACATTTATGGCAGTAGAAATTCATTTATTTGAAGAAAATAAAATAAAGATTGTTAAGAAGAGTTTAACCCAGGGGATGTTAGCTGCCATCTATGGAAGTCCCAGTGTGGTATGCACATTACCATAGTAAATTTGGAATTCTTATAACTTAGGGACATTCAGAAATCAAACACAAGAATACCTATTCAAATACTCAAAGATGCGAATATTTCCAAAGTTGAATTTTTCATCTGCTTATAACTTATTTACAAATAGACTTTCTTTCTCATCTTTGCAATTTTCAGTGCATTTTGCAGCAAGTTTAATATCATGGCTCATTTTTCAGCTAGAGAATATTTGCTATTTTAGATTGCTATTAACTATTTGTTGTTTCACTGATTACATGAATTTAATAACAATTTACGCTTTAAAAGAATTCTCATCTAGTGGCAAAAAACTATGTGTACATTTATATATATTTAGTATATTGTGTAGATAAGAATCCAAAAAAATCTAAAACCAGTGAAAATGACATGAATTTTTACTTTTTCTTTTCTCCTCAATATTTGACCTACTTTTTTTTCTTTTTTTTTTTCCACATAGTTGTTGCAATGCATACTTTTCAATAATTTTTGGTTGATAAAGAAAAACTTTTACTAAGACTATTATGTTAATCTCATACATCTGAATCTTGCCTCATGAAAACAAAATGCAAAACAGCACATTTCTGGGGAAAATATATATATATGTTATATATAAATAAATATATATATAGTTATTATAACTATACATATATAGTTATCCTTGTGTTTTCCCATATGCATCAGTTCAATTGTTCCTTCCAGTCATTGCATTTAAGACTGCTGATGAAATAAATAAATAAATAAATAGAGAAGGGGAAAAAGAAAAAAAATAAGAAATTATGGACAAGTCAATATCACTATCTATGAAAAATGACATAAGAAATGACTAGACTGAATAGCATTTGGTAAATAAATATCCTATGTGAGTGGATCTTTCAGCAAGTTTCAAAGCAAGTACATGCTCCACAGAAGGCTAACACCATGTAACAAATAGGGTAAAGATAGAGGTATCTGAGCAAGAGTAACGTTGTACTAATTTTTCACACAAATTTCCTATGTCCTGCTCAAGGATACTACATTTATTTCAAGATAACTAAATGCACAGGCTCAGCAAATGTGAGAACAATGAATTATGAAACAGGGAGAATACAGCGTTCTTTTCAGGGATATAGCTAATAGCAGATATTGGGGACATGTATGCACTTATAGTAGTTTGTGTATTTTTTTGGCATATGAAAATCGGGTTTCATTTAAAAAAATGCTGAATCAGTTCTATTTTGGTTACATCCAGATGAGTTAGCTTCTCAATAAAATACGAAAATAACAGAAAAAAAAAATATATTTTTTTTCCTCCAAGAAGAGGAAGTCTAGCAATATCTTACAAGTCCAGGATTACACCTAGACTTAGTTACTTCTCACCTTTTACTTCCACAAGTAAAATGGCATGCCAGTCATTTCCATTGTCTCATAAGAGAATCACCAACTTGAATGTCCAGCTGTGCCCTGGATAACCTGTTTGGCTAAAACCAGGCTGCTTGGCAATACTACTTCAGTTTAGAAAACTAATTTCACTGATGCTTTAGGAGTTCTGTATTGCAAGTTCCAAAGCAGAAATAGAAGTCTGACCTCATGCTGAAGACAAAGGAGAGTTGCTTGAACTGTGAGTTCAGAGGGTAGGAAAAAAAAAAAAAAAAAAGCATTCACAGGTCCTGAACTGAGTCCCTTCTTCAATATAAAAGGAAAATATTTTCAAGCTGTATGCTTATATATCATTCATATCATCCCAAAGGGACTAGTGGGAAATGGGATATGCAGGGGATTGAAACAATAAAAATCATGTAGGACTCAGGATTTTTACTGAATTGTGAATCAGTAAAATCATCCAGCAACCAAACTGAAAATCGTTCATCACTGAAGTATGGCTTCTTATTTGCATTTTTTTTCTGTAAATAGAGGGGAAAAATGATACTGATATTATACAGGCAGCAGGAAATATGTTTTATTATGAGCTGAACTCTTTCACATTGATACTTAATGTAATTGTACAATTAGTCAACACTGGTTTATAATTCCTGTTATTTATGGTAGAATTAGAATAATAGTACAGTAACAATATTTTTCTCATGGAGGAAAAAGTTTGCTTGGTTTTCTATTTAAAGTATCAAGAATATTAATCACTCTTATTTATATAAGCAACTGTGTACATGTACAAACTCCTGCATTATCCCAAAAAACATGTGACATGAAAGAGATTGGCACTGCCAGGGAAATTGCAGTCACAGATCTGGAGATTTGTGGGCTGATTATTTTGTGTGCACTAAAAAGAGAAAAACACTAGGCATGAGTCAGCAGTCTTTTATTACAACACATGCAAGCAGACAGACACATGATTTATAAGCTTTTGTTTTCAGAAGAAAACTAGGCAAAATTCAAAATAAAACCAGGAAATGGCAAAATAAAACCAGGAATGGCAGCAAAATGGGTGGAAAGATAAGACTTGGAAAATTGTGGGTGGAAACAGAGCTCCAGATCAACAGTATCTTTTATGAGGTTTTTACTATAAAAGAGATCTGTAAAAAGATCCAGACAAGAGCCATGTACGAAACTCTGCAAACATCTATCCTATTCCATGTCCAGATGGAATCAAGACTCCTGATATGTAAAGAATAAAGAAGGAGTAGGAGAGCAGAGCATAAACAAAAAATATATATATATCCTGGTACTTAGAGGAAATACAAACATGACTGAAGAAGATCCTTGTCTTCTTAGAGCAGCTCAGAACAACTCTTTAATTCAGCTTTGGACTGCTGGAAACATCCTCCTTTGTTCTTCATATGTCTTATATGTCTTATGCCTCCCACATACTGAGTGGCCATATCCCCAGACAGTAAATTTATGTTAGGTTAGAAGTCAGAACTAAGAACAAATCACATACGTGCACAACTTGCTGCAAATGCTTTTTGGAGCTGGTGACATTAACTACCTGTCTGAAATGTTGAATCCTCACAAGCCCAAACAGAAATCAATAGAAGTTCAGCATCCTAAGGAAATAGAGTATTTTCCCTTTATGACTGTCACTTCTGAGTTGGTTTACAGATTGACAACGCAAAGCAGATTAACTTCCTGCTATTTTTTTTTTGTTTGTTTTGTTTTTAGGTGAATCATAAATAGCAGCTTATTCATTTTTCATCTTGTTCACATAGAACAATAATTGTTCCAGATACAGATACAGATTCCAGATACAGAAAAATCTCCAGTATGTATATCTCTTTGCACCTTGTATACGTTCTCACAAGCATAAAGGATAGTCTGCACTTCTTGTGTGTATCATTGGCTACTTTAAAGATGATCTCAGCTGACAGATGCAGCAGAACCACAGACCTATACCTCCACATCCTTTTTCCAGCTGTATGAAGCACTCTTTGAAGCCCAATGACTGTTGACTCAATTCATTTTGTCCTGTGGTTAGCACTATGACGAGAGATATCCTTATGATGAGACAAAGTTGAAAGCCTTCAGCTTTCCTGTGTTTGAAGAAAGACTGGTGCCTTTTTCTCTCTTTATTTGCATCACAACAAAACTTGAAAGATTAGCTTTCTTCAAGTCTGTAAATACAGCAATTCCTCTGATAGTCCAAGAGGCATAACAAAGTACTATACCCCAGGTTATGGAAACTGAAAAGTAGGTATGCTAGTGGACTACCAGAATGGGCTCTTTCCTCCCACTCACTTCAGAAATGTTCCTAAGACCTTTTCTTGTATCCAGACTCCTAGTTCACAAAGAGTTTTGGAAAAGTAATCTCGTAATACAAGGATGGGTGCAGTTCTGATGGGAATATTGGCATATGACTTGAGTTCTTTTCTGGTGTCAGATCATGTGACAGGGCAAAGAAGAAAGAGGCTTAGACTTATGGATAACACTCCTTCAGTCTTAGTAAATCTGCACTGCTGGAGTATGATACACACTAAGCAGTGCTATTATCTATGCCATCTCTATTAGACCAGCACAGGTATGCCAAATTCTTCTACAACACCATTATTTTCTTGGCAGACACATTCCATATATGTATATATTATATTTTCCCTATTGATTTTTTGGGAAAAAAAAAGTCTTATGAATGTAGCTCTGTATTTTCCAACATCTTGATAAAATGTTGTTATTAATCTCTTCCCACCCATTCCTGTAGAAAATGATGGACAAAGGAGGAGAAGAAGAAAATGTAATTTTTGAAATCAAATGTCTGGTGATAAAAGAAAACTTGTGTTCTCTTTCAATTTGTAAACTAAGTTTTCATATGCACTTCCTTCTTGATAAAAAAAAAGGCATATTTATTGTAAATCCATAATAAGTCCATCATAAATATTTCCATTTTTAATATTAATTTCACTATTACTGGCATGAATTACACTCACCATAGTTTCTTAATACTGTTATCAGATCATCAGTGATGCTGCCTGGGATTCCAAAGCAATCTGTACTGTTTATCCTTTGCCAAGAAAACAGATGAATTACAGCAGCAGCAGCATAGCACTGAGAGACTTTGTAATTATAGCCTGCTGTATAGATGTAAGTGCAAGCCACTAAGTGTAGATTCAAGCTGGCACTAAATACTTTGTGCAGGATTAACATATCTGTCTTTCAGTGCTTATAGGAAGTTTGTACTCCTCTGTCTTTGTTAGAATTAAAAACTGACAAGTAGGCAGCAGTAACATAGCTCATTCTCTCTCTCTCTCTTCCCCCCTCTTTATTCTGGGTGAGCATTCTGGATGTACTGGCTGCACACAGCTGCCCATCACCACTGTTGTGGCAGCATCCTAGAGAAATCTGTATTTAGTTACCCAAACCAATTAAACAACAATAACAACAACAACAAAAGTTGATTAAACTGTTAATTGTGACTGAATTATTTTGTGACCTCAGCAAAACATCAATACTCCTAAACAATTGGTCAAATTAAGAACTTTAAAGCACACAGGACAAGACTTTAAATTGATTTCTAAATTCTGAGAACAATATACCCTATAATCTCTGGAGTTGTCTGGACTGCACTGCACAACTACAATAAAAACCTAATTAATCACTATGTCACTATGGTGTTACGCCTGTTTAACTGTAGGGTTTCCAGTGAGTTATTGTGATAAATCAAGATCTCAAAAGACACAAGTGCAAGATACCACAAATGTCCGTCTGTTGGACCAAATTACACCCTCTACAAAACAAGAACAACTGCTGACTACAGAAAGTTATTTAAAAGTCTTTCAACATTGTACTGAGTTGACTCCTGTTAAACTGTATAGCAAAGCAAAGGTCTCTCAAAGACTTTAATCTGGGATTGGGAAAACATAACAGAAACTCAGATGAAGCTGTAAGTACTGAGATGAAATGACAAGGCTTGAGGACCCTTCTCTAGGACAGTAACTAGCACCAAAATGTCATGTGAGTGAAGCATAATAATAATAATAATAATAATAATAATAATAATAATAATAATAATTTAAGTGGAATAAAAACACTATGCATCATCATTTTGACTCTTGAAAATATTAAACAAATTACACAATAAGTGAAAATAATTTAGAAATTCTTTTTAAATGAAAAAATACCTTTTATAGATATACAGTGGACACTCACTAACATAGGAAACATAAATTTTCGGAAGTTAGGGAATGAATAAAAGCATAGGAGTCTTCAAAGCAAATTCAAGGTATTATGAGAAATTGTTAACAGAGCACTACACCTGAAACAGAGTAAATATTTTTCTTTCAAAAATTCTGGTGGCTAGCAAGTCAAACACAATCATTTAAACAGGCAAAAGTCTTTTAAAAGTCTGACTTCCACTAAGAACTTTAAAAAATAAAAAGCAATATCAGAATCAGAAACTTGATTATTTCCTTGTGCTTTCATGTGAAGCCAATCTTTGAGTGTGGCACATAACTAATTTTTATATGTGCATACTTCATAAAGAAATAGTTATTAAACTCCTTGCTAATTTAGGGTTTTAATAACACATACAGTAAACAAAATCTTGTATTTGATAGGTATGGTCACAGACTATAGACCAACATAACAACCAGTCAGGTATTCATAGGATTTCTGTAATAAACATTCCTTCTTCATTATTATGCAGCAAAACAAGTCCACCCTATTGTTCTTTACATTAATGTTATTTCTACCATTACTTGAAGTCACTAAAAAAGTAAAAAGAGGCCTTGAAATTAAAATTGAACATAAAATCTGGATGTTTTAAAATCTCTTCTTCTGCATGTAGACAACAAACAAAAAAGTCATGAGCTGTGACTTCTTAAGTACATATCATTTTTCTCAGCATTGTGGTCTAGCTCCCCCTGACATCTCACACCAGTGTAACACAGGTGGAATACAGAAAAGTCACTCTTGCCAAAGACTCCTATTAAAGGTCTAGGGCAAAGAACCATTATTAAACTGAATATTACAAAATGTTCTGTAACAGAAACACTATCAAGAACTAACAGGACTTATGTTATCTGTTTAGAGCATCAGACATTCACAGAAAACTTAAAACAGCTCTTTCTACCACCAACAGAGTTCAAAATTCAAGATTCACACAACTCCTCTGAACAATAACTTTAAAGAAAAAGTTCATGAGATCAGGAGTGTTTCAGTCAAGATTCTATTAAGGTCCAGTCATTCTTCAAGTTTCTTCAGACTTACCCTAATCTACACACTGTATTTTAGTAGAAAGAAGGGGGGGGGGGAAATTCAACTCAAAAGTCTACACATTTATTTAGCTAAAGCACTACATTCCCAATAGTGCCATCACAAACACAGCCTTTGAGCAACCAAAGGTCAGTCTGACTATTGGTAGGAAGAGAATTGTATGGCTGGAGATTCATGGCAAGAGTGTCTACAGGTCTGGAAAAGAGAAGGTTACAACGTTTTGTCTTTTATCTCCTTATATACTGCTCAGTCTTCAAACAAGAATATCCTCAGGATATCCAGTCTCTGATTCAGAAAAAGAACATCCTCTTCCACTACTTAGCAGATTGCATTTAGTAATAAAAATGAAGACATGTTTTAAGTAAAATATATATATATTAAAAACAGACAAACAAAAAACAAACAACACACATCAAATCCAAGCAGAAAAAAAAAAAGAAAAAAAGAAAAAAAACAATTTGATAGAAAAAAAAAAATTTGAAAGTATGTTTTACCTAAAAAAAAAAAAAAATCCAGGCCCTTTGGAAGGAAAATCAATACTAGGAAAACTCCAAAAACAAATGTAGCTGTATCTTGAATCTACATAAATGTAACAGACAAAATAGTGTCGAGAAGATCTATTATTAATTATCTGGTTCTTACAAGATATCAAGACTGTTCTGGAAGTGTATAGGTTTTCAGAGCATTCACTCTTTGTTGTCATATATTTGGAATATTTGGTTTACCACATTCACTCGAATCACTTAAAATAAATAAGAATTTATCAGTGTTGCATGTTGCACTTTATTGTGTTGCTCTGTTAAACAGCCTTTTGTTGCACAGTCAAGATAGCTACAAGAGTGCTTTTGAATGAAAGAGAATGCATAAATTTGCTGAAGTAAATTTCAAATAGTAGCAGAAGATTTTTTTTTTTTCAGGTTGTAATACCATGTGACCATGTGCTCATCCTTCTCTGTGAGTAGTCTGTTTCAACAGTTATTCTGGACTTGGCCTACAAGCATTTTAGAATCTTATGCAGATGTGGTTTAATGTCCCCAGTATTTAGGATCAAAACAAATAAACAAACAAGCAAAACAAACAACCCCCCACCCACAAAATTTCTGAACTGCGTTATTTAAAACCTGTATAGTCAGTTTCCCAAAGACTTTATTTCTCCACATAGCACCAAAAGTTATGTAACTGTGGATCATTTTTGTTAGGGTAATTTTTATTGTACACAGAGACTCATATAGTTAGGAAATATATAACTTAAGTGCAGAAGGACTGAATTCCCTAGAGAGAAAGAAAAGTTTTAAAAAGGAAAAGAAAAATGTTCAGAAGCATTTGTTTTTCTCCTTTAACTAGGTTCCTTTTCTGAGACGACTTTTCATAGAATCATAGAATCGAATAATTTGTTAAGTTGGAAAACACCTTCAAGAATGTCAACTAACACTACCAAGTTCACCACTAAACCTTGTCCCTAAGTGAATCCACAAATCTCTTAAATACCTCCAGGGATGGTGACTCTACCACTTCCCTGTGCAGCCTGTTCCAATGCCTAACCACTATTTCTGTGAAGTTATTCTTCCTGACAACTAAAATAAACCTGCTCTCCTCCTTTCCAGTTGTAGTAGAGAGCAATGAGGTTTCCCAAAATCCTCTTTTTCTCCAGATTAAGCACCCCAGTTCCCTCAGCTGCTCCCAATAAATGCTGTTTTCTAGATCCCTCACCAGCCTCATTGCTATTCTCTGAACATGTTCCAGCAACCCAATATCTTTCTTGTAATGAGGGGCCCAAAACTGTACACAATATTCAAGGTGGAGTCTCACCAGTATTGTGTACAAGGGGACAATCACTTCCCTAGTCCTGCTGGCCACACTATTTCTGATGCAGGCCAGGATGACATTGATCTTCCTGGCTGTCCTTGTTTCAGCTGGGATAGAGTTAATTGCCTTCCTAGTAGCTGGTATCGTGCTGTGTTTTGGATTTAGGATGAGAACAAGGCTGATAACACACTGGTGTTTTAGTTGTTGCAGAGCAGTGCTTACTCAGCACCAAGGACTTTTTAACTTCTTGTGCTACCCTGCCAGTGAGGTGCTTGGGGTGCAAAAGGAGCTGGGAGGGAACAAAACCAGAACAGCTGACCCAGACTGGCCAAAGGGATGTTCCATAACATATGGTGTCATGCTGAACAATAAAAATAGGGGGAGTTGGCTGGGATGGGGCAGGCAGCTGCTGCTCATGGTCTGGCTAGGCATCAGTCTGTGAGCAATTACATTGTTCGTCACTCACTCTGTATAATATTATTATTATTACTATTATTATTATCATCATCATCATCATCATCATCATCATCATTATTATTATCATTATTATTATTATCCCCTCCTTTTGTGTCCTATTAAACTGTCTTTATCTCAACCCACAATTTATACCTTTTTTTTTCTTATTCTCTCTCCCAACTCACTGTGGGAGAGGGAGAATGAAAAAATGGCTGTTTGGTGTTTAATTGCCTGCCAGGTTAAACCACAATATTGGCCACCTGGGCACACTGCTGGTTCATGTTCAACCAGCTGTCAACCAGCACCCCCAAGTCCTTTTCTGCTGGGCAAATTTCCAGCCACTCTTCCCCAAGCCCATATCACTGCATTGGGTTGTTGTTACCCATGTATAGCACCTGGCATTTAGCCTTGTTGAATGCCATACAATTGGACATGGCCAACAATCTAACCTATCCAGATCCTTCTGTAGAGCTTTCCTACCCTCAAGCAGTTCAATATTCCAGCCCAACCTAGTGTTTTCTGAAATCTTAGGGTGCACTCAGTTCCCTCATCAAGATAACTGATAAAAATGTTAAATAAAACCGGCCCCAATACTGATCCCTGAGGAACATGACTTGTGACTGACCATTAACTATATTTAACTGCAGATTTAACTTTGTTTCTTCATTTGGGGACATCTGCACCAATGTTCAAGTGTCCTGGTTTCAGTTAGGATAGAGTTAATTTTCCTCCTAGTAGCTGGTAGGGTGCTATGTTTTGGATTAGGATGAGAAGAGTGCTGATGACATACTGATGTTTTAATTGTTGCAGAGCAGTGCTTACACCAAGCCAAGGACTTTTCAGCTTCTCGCTCTGTCCTGCTAGCGAGCAGGCTACAGGTGCAGCAGGGGCTGGGAGGGGACAGACCTAGGACAGCTGACCCAAACTGGCCAAAGGGGTATTCCATACCATCTGACGTCATGCTAAACAATATATAAGGGTGGCTGGCTGGGGTGGGGGGGCTGTCTGCTCGGGGATAGGCTGGGCATCGGTCAGTGGGTGGTGAGCAATTGCATTGTGCATCACTTGTTTCGTACACACTATTATTAGTAATAGTATTATCATTATTATTATTATTATTGCTATTATTATTTTCCTGTCTTAATAAACTGTCTTTATCTCAACTCACAGGCTTCACTTTCCTGTTTCTCTCCCCCATCCCAGAGAGGGAGGGGGGAGGGTGAGCGAACGGCTGTGTGGTGTTTAGCTGCCAGCCGGGTTAAACCACAACAGTAAGGAAAAAAAAGAAGGAGGGAATGAATTTTTATTTGCTTGACTATCACTCTCAGAATAATTGCAAGTGAAAGAAAATAATCTGATACTTTAAATGAGAAATTTTTCTCATGAGGAAGCTGTCCTGTTAAGATCCAGCAGTTTACTATTGCTCAATGGAAGGATGATCTTTTATTAAGGGAAAAAAAAATGAAAAAGGAAAAAAGAAAAAAGAAAGAATAAAAAAGAAAAAAGAAAAAAGAAAGAAAAAAAGAAAAAAGTGGAGAAAAAAAGGAGAAAGAAAAAGGAAAAGGAAAAAAAAAAAGTAAGTCGTATTAGAAATGATTTTTATTGCCATATTCCTGCTCTCATAAATCCGTCCTCTGGAATTTCTTTCTGAAAGGGATAGCAAAAATAAGAAGGAAGGAAGGAATAAGGCAACATTTGCACCTGCGTCTAAAAAGCTGACAGTGTTTTCTTAGTTGTACGTTTGAATTTTATATCACAATCAATGTACTCCCATTGTTAATAGAGATGTTCTGTGATTTCCTTCCCTTTGTGAAGGAGCTCTACTCCACATAGAGCTATTTCCTTCTTGGTGGTGGTGTTTTCTGTTTTTTTTCTCTTTTTTGTTTTTGTTGTTTTTTTTTCTCGTTTGTCTCAGTTCATAGTTCATATTCAAAAATTTCTGCAAAATCTCTTTAAATTTACTGAAACTGTGATAGAAATTTACTGAATTGTGAGTAACCATAAATAAAGCCCTCTTTTTCCAAATGTATGCAAATTACAGGAGTACTTGCAGGCCTAAATACTTATTTTTCAAATTGTGAGTCCATGTATAAAAGACTATTTAAGTGAAAAGAAGTGTGTTTGTTTGTTTGTTTTTTAATAGCTATCTGTTAAAAAGAAAGATCAAACAGCATCTTGAAAGAAAGAGCAAACAGCATCTGCAGTTACTTAATATGTAATCTACCTTAACCTTAACAGGAATATCTATTTCTGTTAGATACATGTGTATTATGTTGGTGGAGTCACGTCACCTGAAACTGCATAGGGCCTTTTGTTTGGCTGAGAATTATTTAACGGTTTTATCAGAAACAGAATAATTTCTAGTGATTTTGGTTTGTTAGTCATATTGTTGATGTACAAGATAGATTCAAAGTATACAATACCGAGCTATTGAAAAATATCCTCACTTTTGCTTTTAAAACTACCACAGTTTTCCTTGTCTTTACGACAAAAAAATTGCATTGATATGCATACCATATGTTAGATGTGTATTTGTTCCTATCATGAAAATGTAACAATCTTAGGCATAAGGCGACATACATTATCAGTCTCCAGAGATTGATAGCTAGCAATAATATATGGCTACTAGAGAAGCAGCAACTTTATGACTTTAGTGTTTCTAAGTGTATTTACATAAACAAATACAAAGATTCAAATAATTCAGGTTCATCAACAAGAAAATTAAAATCCTATGAAATTATATCATATAAATGAAAATCCAGATTATGCACAACTGTTAAGTCCTACACTAATTTCAAGACAGCTTGCAAAACTATCTTTCATTGGAATTTATGGTGAATGGTTTACTTTACTTTCATTTTTTCCTCTTTTTTTTACACCAGTTTTTCAACTGGTTTCTCAGACATTTAACAAATTTAGAATTAATATCTGGAGTAAATGGGAGAGAATACTCTGAGAAGTATCCCCATATATCAGACAACACTGATGCATTTGGCATAAGTTTATACACAATACAATTTAATTTTAATGCTATGAAAAAATACTGCACTGTCATAATCAGAAACTGTGGGACCACGAGTGGTATGATAATTATGGTGGATGCCTGTTAGTCACCATTAATTATATTGCTACTTATCTATGTAATTTAACCTTGATGTGACAAGGCCACTAGTCTCCAAGAATAGGCGGCTCAGGAATAAGTGACAATTTTTATTGCATTTTGTGATTAAGACATTTGTCAAATGGGAGTTAATGTGAGATCTTCCCAGTCATTTCACTTAGGTGACCATTAGCCAAGAGAGTTCTGTTGCAATGGTGTAGTACGACTTGTGAACAGAGTATATCCTATATACAGATTTCAGTTGCTGTTGTGCAGTTTAGTGGTAGTTGCATTGACTATGGCTCAACAAGTATATCATTACTACTCAGTGATATGCCATTTGATCACACAGATTGTAAACTGTACATTTAGGGTAAGAAACATAAGGGTGCTTTCAAGCACTTCAGCACTTCAGAGATGAAATGGGCTGAAGCTGATCAGGCTTTTCAACACAGGCAATTGTTGCATTAAAGGGTAAAGAAGTTTGGCAGGTGCTAAACCTCCATGAGCTCCAGTTTGTCCTCAGATATCAGAGGAGCTGGTGTGGCTGGGCTTAGATAATGAGTGATGCCCAATTCATCAGTGTAAGTCTGGTTGCACTCAATATCTTGAATTACCACAATCACGGATGCATGAATAGTGCAATGCACCTCAGTCTCGTATATTAATAACTGGTGCAGTTTATTGAAGCAACAGGAGTACAGATTCTTTTGGATTGCTGGTGATAAATACACTGTCTGCAAAGCACACACCAAGAGCAAATACCAAGAATATGACTAACACAACCAACTGCAAATAAGTTAATTTTTGAAACAACTCTATAGAGATTGTTAGGTTTCCCTGGGAAGCACTTATTATAACCAAAGGTTCAAATCTCACCCAATAGGTGTCCATAGCAGAGTTAAGAGAGGTTCATCTCGTTGACTGATCCCAAAAGTCAGCAATGTCTTCCTGACATGTCTGCAATGATATATTCCCTAACATTTTTCCTCTCTTGGGCCATTTTAATACTAGTTTCTTACTTTTAGGTGGAGATTGAGTAACTCTAGTTATATATACCTTTGTTATTATTGGTATAAAATTTTCTCCCTTTGACTTAAAGGTATAGACTTAGAGAAATTCAGAGCACATGCTCAGTGAGGGGTGGTTGCACCTTGAAGGTAGGTAGTCTGGAATGGATGTGTGTTTTGGCATTATAATGAGATTATAGTGAGAAAAGTTCACCCAGAGGACATGATTTTGACAAAAAAGTGGAAAACTGCTGTCTCAGGGCTAGCTGTGCAGTTTATCAGTTCACTTCAGGACTGGCTATGCAGTTTGTTATTTCCACAGTATCATCACGTTCCCATTCCCTGCAGTGATTTCACAGAGCCTGGCCACGGTGTCTCCATCTTGCTTCACCCTCTCTGTTATTTCTCTTAGAGTCAGCACACCAAAGCTCACCTGGTGTTGCCAATAACTAAGGTTGCAGGTTACGTTGCCAAGGGGACCATTGTGGAACAGATTCCATGCATATCTGCTGCATCTCACCCTGGAAATTTCCTCAACACCATACCTTCTTTTAAGGTGTGGACATACTTTTAGTCTCAGTAAGTCACCTCCAGCAATTGTTCCACAGAAATCACATCCTGCAACTTCTTAGCAATAAAAGAGTCTTTGACATACCCCTGACCTATTCTGCAGGAAGCTGCTCCTCCATCCCACATTTCAAACTTGCTAATAACCAAGGAAGAAGAGAAGTTACAGAGAGTACAAGACAGAAGGTGAGTCTGTAAGCCTGCATTTGGCTATGCCTTCATGAAATATATGGGAGCTCTCCTAAAATAGGGTTTTCTTTACACTCTGCCCTGTTTGCTCCTTCCTGTATCCTCTCCCCTTAGAGCAGACAGTACTCATCTATGATACATTAAAAATAAACAAATTAATAAAAATGTAGTGTAAGAGAAAACTGAAGTTACTATCTCCAGAATCTATTTCTACCCTTATTATACTACCTGGAACAATACTGAATCTTTAGAGCTCTAACTGCAAGCCTTAGAAAATTTAGGTAGTCTTCATGCAAATTGTTGGAATATAGTAGACTATGGTGTATGGCTGGAATAGAGTAAACTTGAATAACAGAAAACACTCATTACAAAGAACATTTACATAGAAATAAGTACTAAGGGTCATATAAAAATCTTCAAATACTCAGTTTATCTCTTTTGGTAATTTAAGCAGCTTCATGTTCTGCCAGGTCAAATGACATAACTCTTCCTTTCCAGTCCTATGAAAACCCATCATCTAAATCCCTCCTCCTCCACAAGAAATTTTCATTGTAATGGTGCAATTTTTTAAAATAAATTATTTCAAGGGTTTTACCTTCATTATTTTGTTTATGCACCTAAAATTATCTTATTATAAAACTCCAAGTGTGTCTAACATCTTTTATTTCTTTCTAAACCAAAAACCATTGACTGCAAGATTTAGTTCTAGAAAAAGAAAAAAAAAAAGACGAAAGAAAAAAAAAAAAAAAGACAAGATTCTAAAAACAAAAACACTTAAAAAAACTCCTGCTTATTTCCCAAATGGGTTGATAAACTTAAATATGATGATCTTATTGGCTGTTTTGATAAATTGAACCTTGTTTACCCTAAATGTTAGTCCCTCCATCTGTATTTAATTTATAACTTTGCTGAAAGTTGGGTAGAAAAGAGGGCATATATATTCTATCCTACTGATTCACTCATTTGAAACATAGTATTTTTTGTAGAGTTATGCTACTCTTAACTATTAGATAAGGACATTTAAACTACAGTATTAACAAACTGGTTGTAGGAAAAAAAGATAACATATTTAATTGATTTCAAGATATTGTTTCAGCTTGTTTGTTTTCCAACAAGACTAACAAATTCTAATAACCTCCCAGAAATCTTTCTGTAGCCTAAATATTTGTAGTATGTATTATAAGATACATACGTATCTATATGTATTGTAGATAGAGCAGTATTACATGCTGTAGACAAACTTGATATACAACTTAATCTATGGCATAACTAATGGATGAGTTCTTTTTGTATGGAGAAGCTACAGGAATTGCTAAGGCAATAGGCTTATGTATTACAAAGTGGTAGCTTCGGTCTCTCCTTTTCAAGAGTGCAGCTGAAATGTTATTACATTTCTAATCTTTTTATGCATTATGCTTATAGATGGCCATGTCTAAATCAATACAGTCTATATAAATTTTGTAAAGACAATTCACATGATGTACCGCAGGATGTGAAACTGTCATTATGCAGTGATGGCAAATAGGAGAAACTGACGGCAGCTGAGCTTTAGAATTATTGTTACACTGAAAGACAATGATCTTTTTGTCATGACAGATACCTATTTTGGAAGATTTATAAAACATTCATACTGCAGACTTTTACATTTTGTAAATTTGTACATAAT
Source organism: Cygnus olor (assembly GCF_009769625.2). Classification (NCBI taxonomy): domain Eukaryota; kingdom Metazoa; phylum Chordata; class Aves; order Anseriformes; family Anatidae; genus Cygnus; species Cygnus olor. The sequence continues at coordinate 83,607,031 of NC_049170.1, read as the reverse complement.
AGCATTACATATTTTGCAAACGGTAATGAATTAGAACATAATAACTATTTTTTGCTAAACACAAAGAAGTTACCAGGAGACAACTGGTAATTTAACAAGATCTGTATTGAGTGAAGAAGAACAAACTGTGATATGAAGTGATCATTCAGAGACATTCAGCAGTTTGGTGTCAGCTCTGTTGGTACTCAAGGAAAGAAACAGTGAGTGAACAGCTGCATGAGAAACTATATTATTTTGTTCTGCATCTAGTGCAGAACTTCAAAGTTTAAGGGCTTTCCAAACATGATTGACTGCTAACTGGATTCAGCATCTTTATTACAGTCCTGGTTTGTGTACACTTGACAGTTGTCATCCAAGCTCTCAGTTCATATTCTGCACTCTCGTTCTCTGTAATGTCAGGGAAAATAAGTAGTCTGTTCACTAATAAGAGTTCATTAAAAAGCTGGGGCTAGCTATACCCAAAGATGTTCTCTCTGCTCTCCTTCCACTTTGATCACTGAAGTGTTTTCAAACACTAAATGATTTACTCCTTATCCATTGCTTCTTTGGGCTTTCACAGTTTTGTGCTCCAGTGATTTTCCTGCTGCTTCAGTCCTACTTAAGTAGTGCTTGCCATATTCCTTCAGCAAGACCCCAAAATTTAATTTACATTTTCCTTCTCTCCATTCCACCCATGCAGAACTTTATTTGCTGCCATACTTTTGATGCTTTATGTCAGATTCCAGTGAAATCCCTGCCCCACCTCCCACACCTCTGCCCTTGACACATCCAGTGTCTTCTCCTCATAAATTTGCAGTTGTTTCTGGCTATACGCAGATAAAGTTATTTGCTACAGATTCAGTTCTTTGCTTTTCCAAGTAATTTAACAGTGAAACTGACATTTTTGCAAATGTTACTGCACTGGTTGGTCTTAGTTGATGTCCTTCCTCAATGTGTTCAGCACCTATCATTTTCTATTTATTCCTACTTGATAATATTTTGGGATCTCACACAGACTTTTACACATAGGCTGTTCAGGCTGTTTGTCAAACACCCATGTCACTTGCTATGAATCACTGTATGTACATAGTTCATGGACTTTCAGTCTCTTCAAAGACTCCCAGGAACACTGTGGTACACTTGCTGGGTATGCTTCTTCCTTGGTCATTTCCCAAATCCAGCATCTTTTCTTCTGATACTTTCTATGTTTTGCATATTCATATATATAACGTACCTTTGTGAGGAGAATGAATTTGCTTTCTTTCATATTCATCCACAGAATTGTTTCTGTTTTTCATCTACCATATATTGCTGCCTCCTCTTTAGGTATTATATCCTTTCCTTCTCAGAAACAAACAAGATATATATTAGCTACGATTTGAAAAAGGATCTGAATAGATGACTAAGAGTAACTACAACATAGAATCTTTTTGGTGCGGTAACTATCACTTTTCCTGACAGTTGCCCTACCTATCTCTTTAGTCAGGTCACATGTCATATCTAATTTTGAACTCAAAATAATATTAAATAAATAAAACCATGAACACTTTAAAAACAAGAATATCAACTGCTATTGTACTATATACATATAATAACTGACATTTGGAACCTTACCAAGGAAGACATTTTTTTCTTTCAGTGAGGTTCTAACCTTCCCACAGTTGAAGTAGGTTGGATTATTGGCACTGGTTCATCTGGAATAGGCTCTGAGTCAGTTCAAGGCAACGACTGAGATAAAAGAGCTGTGCAGTCTGTCAGATGAATTCTCTCTAAAGAAGATAAACAGCAGTAACACATTATAGTAATAGCTATTATTAGAAGCCAATGTTAAGGTGATAATGTAATTAGTAGTGTTGGGAAATGTGAAACTTTATATGCTGCATATTGATGTTTCTTCTCAGGAAATCCGTGATGCTTACTGTTTCTGTTAGATGAGGTAATGTGATTGTATATTTCATCTGACAGAAGCAGCATCTCTGCATAAGCAGTTCTACAAAACAACCAAACTGTGAAAAAGGGGCAGCAAAATATTTTTAAGTGCTCATAAAGCAAATCCACTCTGTCAAGGAGATGTAAGACTGACTGTAAAGGCACCCTAAACTCACTTGAGACAAGCCCAAGATATGAACACAGAGAAACAGAAAATACACAGAAAGGGGGTCAAACTAGATCAGTTTCCAAAACAACTGAGCTTCAGACTTTGCTATGAGAAGACAGAAATTATTGAATGCTTCTGCTGCTAAGTAACTGTACAAAATGCAAGCAACACTGTTTTCCATGACATATAAAATGAGATTATTAACGTGTTTTTCAGTTCAGCATTTATGCACTATATTGTACTGATCTGTTTACCATGGGAAAAAAAAAATCAAACTTTGTCTTAACCACCTTCCACTGGGTAGGCTATGTGCTGTCATAGTTGGGGGCACAGATACAAACATCCAGCTGTCTTCAGATTTCTGGAAGATTTAGGCACAGTCAGGTTACATGTAGCAGAAATAAAACCCTTGCTTCAGTGCAGCAAACATTATTTTTTGCCTTGGTGTTTATGCATAAAGAAACTATTTTTCAGCCAGCTTCCCACTGATTGTGAAGGCCAGGTCTTAAGAGGGCACTGATGGCCATAAATTGTATACTACTAAAATAATGGGGAGATTATATATATATTCCCTTATAGTGCACATAAAATTGCTGGACACAAATCCATTGAGCCCTTAGGAGCAGTGTGTCAGCAATGAGAGTTTAGGTTTTAGAAGAAGTCCAGCATTTGTTTTTTACTATGAATACAGTTAAGCTCTTTATTTGAGAACCCAAACACTACTCACTAGTATTCCAAGTGAGAGAGGTGGCAGAAAAGGCAACAATGTTCTTACCTTAACCCAGAGAGACAGTGGGAAGAAATAGGAGTCCTGAGGAGCTGCAATAACTACATTGCAGTAGAGTCTTCTAAGTATTCAAACAAGGCTCTGACACCTATATAGGAGAGAAAGAACTCCTTGAGAAAGAGAATCTCAGCATATAGTAACTTTAAGTTAAATAAAACTAAAAATGCTATCAGGTTTGTCAGTGTGAGAGAGTTCTGAAATTGTAGCTAGTAAGGTTAAAGAGTATAACACCCTCAACAGACATATGAAGTTTTTTTTATAAAATACATGCTTGATAGACACTACATAGTCAGGCAGAATCCTTTGACTAATTTGTGACCTGAAATAATGATTCAGACCATTGAGTATGTAACATTGACAGTACCTGATATAAGACATCAAGCAGCAACCAGTACTGGAGATGCAAGACCACAGAAGAGATTACAGCACAAGACAAACTAAGGAAACTAAGGAAAAGCTATATGTCTCTGTCAAGCTACAAAAGGAAAAAGAAATAAGTCCATGTCTAGAAAACAAGCAATTTATATCTGCTGTCAAGAGACTGACCAGCAGGAAATTGGAAACTAATAATAGAAGCAGAAGAATGAGGAATTGACTCCCTAGAGCAAGTATCTGTTAAGGGAAGTTGAGAGGCCTCTGGTAGGCATTCCTTCCTTCTGCTGCAGACACCCTTAAGAGCCCCACCAGGAAAGTAGAGTCACAGGTAGTTAAATCCTTCTCTATCTATTAGCCAAATATTTGGAATCCACCTGTGCTAAGGTGGTATACAGAGGGCAGTGCAACAGAAATATAAATAGACAGTTGAACATTTTATTGGAAGAGTTTCTCCAAACAAGGTAAACAGCAGAGCTATCTATGGAGTAACAAATTCTTGGCAGCTCACCATTTTCTAAATTCATTTTTCTTTATTATTATTATTATTTATTTTATTTATTTATTTATTTTTGCGTTGTTGAGTACCACAAACTGCTTTGTTGCCTTTTTCTCTCTTAATGTGGAGTATTGTACTGGACAGGTCAGATACTGCTTTTATAGATCTGGTAATCTCAGGCAGATGCAAGAATAAGTAAGCTTGATTTATGTGTGTTTAAAACAAGATCAGTTCAATTTTCTAATTTGCTTACTCAATAGGATGTGTAAAGGACCTATTTTTATTCTGATTGGTTAGAGATAAAAGAGTAGATATTATCAATTCTGATATGGGTGAATAATCCAAGTTATTTCAAGTGACCTAAGGTTATAAGAAAAAATAATAAATAAATAAATAAATCCAACCAACGGTTTCTTGAAAGGAGAAACCCAAAGGATATTTTGCTTTTCCTTTTCTGTTTTAAGGTAGATATACATATATCACTATCACGCTTAGTCAGCATCTTCTAACTGGAGTAATTTCCAAAACCAGCAATAGAATAAATCCTATAGTTAGTTTGCACAGTTTCTCTGGAGGGTGGACAGTGAAAAAAGATGTGTCTATGCTTACTTTTAAGTTGCGCTTTCGCATATCTGTGGTTTATTATAAAATCAAAGTTTGCTGTTAATATATTTAATTACAATACTGGACATTGTTATGCTCTGAACAACTTTAAAAGTTAGTAACTGGTACCCCTAGATGAAAGAACCAAGAAAACCTCTAACAGTTTTAGAGCAGATGTTACATATCAGTTTGTGACACACCTAGGAAAATCCTCTAGGTAGAAAATATTTTTTTTTTTCTTTTTTTTCTTTTTTTTTTCTTTTCGCTGTTCTATAAATGTCTGATAATGTTGGATTGCCTGAAGGGAAAAGATGTGCTTAACACACATATAAAGAATGCTTGCAGCTCTTAAAAGACAGCATACTTAGATCAGAGATTTAGTATTTGCTAGCTTAATACTCATTTAGAAGGATGTTAGATATCCATATTACTGGCTAAGCTTTGCTATAGCAACAGACTAAGTGACAGCATAACAGCAAAGTTTGACTTTTTCTGAAAATTTCCTTTGCTTGTGTCCTTTTCTCTTTTCAGTGTTTTATACTGATGTCTAAAGCTCGTAACTTTGTTCTCAGTATAATGAAATCGTTATCAAGTGAAATTTGCATTGTTTCTATCACCAATACAAACACAATCTGCTATGTTAGAACATGTTTTTTCTTTGGTTTTATTACAAGATTGTTCCACCCTTTGTCATTTACACATTGTCCCAAGGTACTGCAGTGAGCTTCAGACAAAACACCTAAGCAGAGGTCATCTGCCAGTGCACTTCCTTCCCAGCCATGACTGCAATTAAAAACAGCATTGAGTGAGGGTGGGAGACATTACTTCCTGTGCTCAAGAGGATGCTCTTCACAGCACATCAACACACTGTCTTATGAACCATATGCCTCACTGTTCTGTGATGACTGGTATTCTCAAACCCTGACAGATGCTTGCTAGAATATCCTGAGAACTGGAATTGTGTCTTCTTATTGGAAATACTGAAAATGTTGCAGATTTCTCATTCCTCCCATGCTGAGAAAGTCACAAGTTTCTGTGTAGCCTCTTTTTTTCTATAGCTCTGCTAAAAACCTTGAATTAGACTTCAGAGAGAGGAACTTAGTAACCTTGGTATGCTGTCTTCATGATCTAGCTGTGTCTGATATGTGATTGAACTAGCTTAAGGAGCTGACACTCAGAACTATTGTAGAGCAATTCCTATTAAGATTAAAAATATCTTAAAGGCTTGTCTCACAGCTTTAGGAACACTTCCAGTGTCACTGCAACTGCAGATTCTTTGCTATTCTCAGACACACTCCAAAACAGTGAGATGGGAATTAATGCATAGCTCCCACAGCATTCTCTGTTAGCAGGAAGGCAGCTATTAGAAATCACTCTCTCACACCAGAAGTCTGAGACAGAAAAAATAGTTTTAAAAAAATGCACATGTATATTAATGGAAGTAATTATTTGAAAGCAGAGTAAGAATTTAAGAATAGTCGTGACTGATCAGTCAAAGATGACGTTTTTATATTCAGTTCTGATGTATTCCTCTTCATCATTCTGTGCAGCTGACTTCAGTATCTGCAACATCCCATTGACACAATTCTCCTGTTTAAATACCCTGTTTTAGGGTGCAATGTTTTGTTTCTTTTGAACCTTTTAGTTTGCAATTTTAATTTGGTACCTTCTGTGTACTGGATCAGAAGACATTAGGTAATCTTACTAAATTATTTTACTCCATGCACTACCTTTAAAACCAATGTGTGGTAAGAAGAGCAGTTTCCAAAGTCCTGTGTCCAGTGAAATACTTTTTCTCAAGGATGTTGAAGATTTTATTCATTCATTTATTTATTTATTATCTCACAGTATACAGAATGGACGAAAATTGTTTGATCTCAAAATTTCAAAGTTGACATTAACCCGAACATTGCAGCACATAATATATTACTACATCTATTTTCCTATGATGGAAAAAAATCTACATTTTCTCTTATAAGTAACAATCAGATAAATTAATATCGCCTATAGTAAAACAAGAAATTAACACACTAGTAGAAGTATTTCAGTGACAGAAAATGAATATTTAGTAATGAAATGATGGTGAATTCTAGCAGGCAGATTTTAACAACAAATAAAATGTAGGATGCACTGACAAAAGTTTCGACCAAGTAATTCCTCCCTCCCTCCCACTGCTATAAACAAACAAACAAACAAAAACACAGAACCTTAATTTAAATATTTGGATATGAAGATTAAAGGGCAGATGTAAGCTTAAAAGCAACAGATTTGGTGATTGCTTAGGGCAGTGTGTTATCTATTAGCTCAACACTTTTCAGGAATGTAGGAGATAACTGAAACAAACTGTTAACACTGAGAACAAGGTGGGATATACAGAAGCTGACATGCTCAGTGTTACAGCTTATTACACTAAAATATGTTGAGAAATATTGTTAGATATTGTAACTTTGCATTTGTGTTTTACCCGATTTCAGCATGAACATCACTTGAGTTTCCTCCCGAAGATGTAATGTCTTAGAGCAACAGCTTTTAGAGCAAGATCCCTGGATACTAGGAGTCTGTGCTAGAAGGAACTCCTGTCCAGTCCAACAGAATTATCATTCTGAGATAGGAGAAAATATCTGATCCCCTCTAATGTCCCCCAACAGCCTCAGAGGACACTCCTTTTCAGGAGGAAGGAGATTGTTTGATGACATTAGATGAGAGCTTAGAGGACAATAGCAGAAACTGAGTAGGATTGCACAGAGTTCTCAGTCATCTCTTAAAGCAATGTTGCCTGAAAATATAGTTAATTAATAGCAAGTTTCTGAGTACAACAACAACAAAAAATCCTGTAAATAAGTGATACAAAAGACAATATGTAGCTTTAATAAAATTCAATTTTTAGCTGGTAGTCATATTTTCATCCCCCTTAGAAATAGGATAGAAGACCAGGACAGCTGTATAATTTAAAAGTTTATATCCTCATGCCTAATGCACTGCAAAACCTTCTTTCTCTCTCCTTTTTTTTTTCTTTTTTTTTTTTTTTCAGCAAAATTCAGTTCTTTATTACAATCTAGTAACATCTTGTTTTGCTATGACAGCACTGTTTGCTTCTTGCTTTTTTGAGAGACCCTAACATTAACTGGACTGAAAAATCCCTGAATCTCTAAGCGAGCACTATCTCTTCTGTATTACCTTTCTGATCTTTTTCTTGTTGTTTTAACTAAGTATGATGCAATGGGAGACAGGGTGCAATCAGAAAAAAAAAACAAACAGTTTCAAAGCCTACAGATGATTTCTCCATATCACTTTCTTTCACTCCTTGTGGGCCTTCTGTATTAAATGTTTTAATTTATCATGAGACTTCATAAATGTACCTTCAAGATCACAGTTACAAAGAAATACAACACCTTATGCATATGGTAATTATTTGAAATACTTTCATTTTAAAAGTACTTCAGTGACTTAGACTGTTGAGTTAAAGGTTAAATTAATTGGGAGTGATACCCAATTAGCTGTTATAAGTCTGGTCGCATTCAAGGTACTGGACTATCATAATTACGAATTTACAGATAACATAATACACCCTCAGTCTAGTTGCGTTCCATGAACTACCACAGCCACACTTAAAGATTTTGGTCGCGTTCAGTGAGAATTGTCATAGCTAGATTTAATGAGTAGTGCAACAGGTACACAGGTTCTTTAGATAGCTGTCATAAATTTACTGTGTGCAAACACAAACAAATACCGAAAGTGTGAGTAACACAGCCTGGCTATAAACACAAAAAGTATAAAGTGACTCTATAGAGATTTCTAAGTTTCCCTGGGAGGCACCTGGTATAACCAAGTGTTCAAATCTTAACCAAAGGTGTCCCAATGAGCCAAAGGAAGAGAAGTCCAGCCTGTCAACTGATCCCAGAAGTCAGTAAGTATCCTTCTCAATGGTATCTTCCCTAACATCCTCTCTCTCTTAAGCCAAATATATTATTTTCTATCTTTTAGGTGGAGCCTGAGTGACTGTAGTCATGCATATCTTGGTTATGATTGGTGCAAATTTGTCTTGCTTTTGTTTAAAGGTATAGGTTCAAAGAAATTCACAGCTCATGCTCATGAGGGGTGGTCACACTTTGGACGTGAGTAGCTTTTGGGATGGAGGTGTGTTTTCCTATTATAATGATATTATAATGAGAAAAGTTCACCAAAGTACAGCATTTTGTCAAAAACATGACAGGCCATTGACTCAGGGTAGTAAATGTTCAGCTTATCAGTTCTGGTGTGCACAAGAACAATCAAGTTCCCATCTTATCACAGAGCCTAGCCGCAGTGTCTCCACTCCTCTCCACAGTCCATACATTTCCTCTTAGAGTCAGCACACCAGGCTTCCCCAGTGTGATTAACATCTAAGGTTGGAGACCTAGGGAACTAGGCCTCTATGTAGTGCAGCTACACTCCAGCCTGGAAGTTTCTGCAATGCTGTACCTTTTTTTTTTTTAAATGTGAACATCAGTTTAATTTCCAAGTCACCTCAGGCACTTATTTCACACAGACATCCAATTTACAAGCTAAAATTCTACAAAAAAATGACCACTTTACTCTTTTAAGTACATCTTGGAAACCATAGGCCTACCACTGTATTCAGATATACTATGATGAGCCTAGTTCTCTTTTACAGTAAAACTTTTTCACTCTTTTCAGAGAATTCCAAGTTTCGGATAAGAAGGTCTTTGCTGTAATGTATGTTTCTTACTCAATTTGTATTTGATCTGAACAGTCCAAAACATGAATAAAATTAAGACAAGCCACAGGTTTATTTTTTTTTAAAACCAAATTTGAATAATTAAAAAGCCTCAGTGGGAACCTCAAGAGCCTCAACACAAATTTCCATGTTGTAGTTTCTGACTGACCAATTTGGCAAGATTAGTCCTGCATACCTGAGCCTTCATCAGGAAAGACAGTCTACATTAATGGAAAATGCATGCATATTATAAATGCATATTATAAATGCATGTTATAAATGAAGTCATATTAGAAAATCCTTTTTAATCAAAATAGTAACATATGTGGCATTGACAACTTAATGGCAGATGGAGCTCAATGATCCATGGAAGAAAACATTGTACCTACAAATTCAGAAAAATATGACTTTACATGAGGTGATGTTAAACTGAACAATAAATAGCATGATGCCAACTTTAAACTTCATAAGATGATACAAGCATATAAAAGAGATCTGTAGAGTATGTTTCATATAATCATAGAATGGTTTGGGTTGGAAGGGACCTTAAAGATCATCTAATTCCGACCCCCTGCCATTGTCAGGGACCCCTCCCAGTATATCAGGTTGCTCAAAGCCCCATCCAGCCTGGCCTTGACTTCAAGGGGTGGAGTATCCACAGCTTCGCTGGGCAACCTCTCTCACCACCTTCATAGTGAAGAATTTCTTCCTAATATCTAATCTAAACCTACCCTCTTTTAGTTTAAAGCCATTACTCCTTGTCCTACCACTATGATCCCTGATAAAGAGTCCCTCTCCAGCTTCTCTGTAGTCCCCCTTTACGTATTGAAAGGCTGCTATAAGTTCTCTCCAGAGTCTTCTCCAGGGAGAAGACCCCAACTATCTCAGGCTGTCTTTATAGGAGAGGTGCCCCAGCCCCTTGATCATCTTTGTGATCCTTCCCCAGACTTGTTCTAATACTTCTTTGTTCTTCTTGTGCTGGTGGCCCCAGAGCTGAACACAGTACTCCAGGTAGGGTCTCACAAGAACAGAGTTAGAGTGGGAGAATCACCTCCCTCGACCTGCTGGCCTTGCTTCTTTTGATGTAGCCCAGGCTTTCTGAGCTGCAAGTGCACTTTGCCTGCTTATGTCAAGCTTCTCATCAACCAGCACCCTTAGGTACTTGTCCTAGGGCTGCTCTCAATCCATTTTCTGCCCAACCTGTATTCGTGCTTGGGATTGCCCTGGCCCAGATGCAGGACCTTGCACTCAGCCTTGTTGAACCTCATGAGGTTTGTAAAGGCCTACCTCTCAAGCCTGTCTGGGTTCCTCTGGATGGCATCCCTTCCTTCCAGCATGTTGATCGCAATATACAGCTTGGTGTCATTGGCCAACTTGCTGAGGATGCACTCAGTTTCATTGTCCATGTCACTGACAAAGATATTAAACAGCAGTGGTCCTAATACTGACCCCTGAGGAACACCACTCACCACTGATCTCCACTTGGACATTGAGACCGTTGACTGAAACTCTTTGAGTGTGACCATGCAGCCAATTTCTTACCAACTGAGTGGTCCATCTGTCAAATCCATGTTTCTCCAATTTAGAGACAAAGATATCATGTGGGACGGTGTCAAACACTTTGCACAAATCCAGGTAGAAGATGTTAGTTTCTCTTCCCCTATCCACCAATGCTGTAACCCCATTGTAGAAGGCCACCAGATTTGTCAGGCATGATCTGCCCTTAGTGAAGCCATGTCGGCTGTCATCAATCACCTCTCTGTTTTCCATGTGCCTTAGCATAGTTTCCAGGAGGATCTGCTCCATTATCTTGCCAGGCACAGAGGTGAGACTGACTGGCCTATAGTTCCCAGGTCTTTATTTTTCCTGTTTTTAAAAATGAGGGTAATGTTTCCCCTCTTCAAGTCAGTGCAAACTTCACCAGTCTGTTATGACTTCTCAAATATGATGGATAGTGGCTTAGCAACTACCTCCATCAGTTCCCTCAGGACCTGCAGATGTAACTCATCAGGTCCCATGGACTTGTGCACCTTTAGGATCCTTAGATGATCTCGAACCTCATCTTCTACACTAGAAAATTCATCATTCTTCCAATCCCTGCTGTTGCCTTCTGGGGCCTGAGACATGTGCCTGGAGATCTTGTCGATGAAAACTGAGAAAAAATAGTCATTAAGTCCGCCAGCCTTCTCCATATCCTGGGTGACCAGGTGTCCCATTTCCTTCTGGAGAGGGCCCATAATTTTCTAGTTATCCTTTTGTTACTGATGTACCTATAGAACCATTTCTTATTGCCCTTGATGTCCCTGGCCAAACACAATTCTAAAAGGACTTTGGTTTTCCTAACATGATCCTGGATGCTTGGACATTGTCTCTCATTGTGTCAAATTGGTATGATACTGTGATGGTCAATGTACAGAAAAAGTGAACTGAAAGTGACAAAATGCTTGAAAGTGTGACATTTAATTTTGTCTGAAACAAATCTACTGGTCTTATATGTACATTGCATATGTTCATGCACACAGCAGAATTCTGAGTGCATTCAAACCTTTGTAAGGCTACTGTAGGCTGGTACCACATAATTTTTAAGAGTTTGAATAGAAGGACTAAATATATATGTGTGTATATATATATATATATATATATATATATATAATATGACAAGATATACAATATATAATGGAATCTAATATTTAATTGCATATAATTTAGTACAGCTTATTAAATAATATATATTATATAATAAAAGTTTATAAATAATTAATAAATAATAAATAAAATAAATAGCTTATTATATAATATATATTATATAATAAAAGATATATTGATATGTATGTATATCAACATATATATTTAATATATAAAATTGCATATAATTGTAATATATATTTTTATTAACTATACATATATCACACACACGTATATATAAAGAAACAAACCCCAAAACAGGGAGGCTGCATAGCCTCCTGCTTTTTGGGAAGCTGTTATGACAAAACATACTGGATTGAGCAGTATTGATACTTAGTATCAACTGAAACAATTTTTTGGATGTTCTATAAACTATCATCCTTGATTTTGTGAATCCAATGAATTTATTTTAATTTAAATTGACATCTATGCCAATATCTCTTTATATACTTTATTTGTAAATACTTTTTAATAGTATGAAGAAGTGAAAACAGTAAATTCTAGCAGGGGTGAAAACAGCAGAATCAATTTTTTTTGTACTTTGAAAAGAGTAGTAGATTAACACACTAAGCTACCTTTGAAATATTGCTGTTGGTAATGCAGAATTAATACCTGTTGGTTTTGACGGAAATTGTACATAAAAAATCAAAATCCACTTTCAGTTACTTGTGTCCTTCAGGACTGCATTTAATTGCCCTTAGGACAGAGAGTAGGGATATCTTTCGCATCTCATACACCAGCTGTGGTGCTTGTTCTAGCAATGACATGTTTCAACCTTCAGGAGAGAAAAAAAAAAAAAAAAAAAGTAAAACAGCACTGTTAAATGCTCTTGGTAATATTGTGAACAGGATTGTCACTGAGTGCCTCATGTGACACTGGGATTCTGGCACTGAAGTATAATTTACCATGAAATAAATTACTTTAACTTCTACCCAGGATATCAGAAAGATCTACAGTAGTTGCCCTTGAGCGAAAGGGCAAAAAGGGAAAAGGGCATTTGATCTTAATAAGGCCTTGCTAATTCTCATTAATGAGTATGATATCCTTTGTGAATTATAACAGGAATAATGAGATGAAAGAAAAATGTATTGATAAAAAGCAATTAGAATAAATCCCAGAGAAGACCAACTCATGAGAATATGAAGGTTGGTTTAAGCTTGAGTAGTTAGAGCAACCATATACACATTTGAATCACTGCATTTTTTTTTTTTTCAACTTCTAGATTTGCAAATAGCCATGGGATAGTTAATAAGGTCATGCTCTATTCTTCTATTCTTTTTTTTTATCTTATTTGAAATTTCAATAGCTATACCAGTGTTTCAATTTATTTATTTAAGTTTTTACAAAAAAAAAAAAAAAATCACAAAGCCATTTGGAATTACTTCTGAAAGAAGTAAATAATGCACATAGAGCAAGTACTTTTTAGCTACATTCTGAGCACTGGAACTTGTGAAAAAAAAAAAAAAAAGGAATCAGAATCACAGAATTATAGAATGTTTGGTTTTGAAGGGACCTTATAGAGCGTCCAGTTCCAACCCCCCTGCCATGGGCAGGGACACTTTCTGCTAGATTGGGTTGCTCAAAGTCCCATCCATCCTTGAGCACTTCCAGGGATGGGGCATCCACAGCTTCTGTGGGTAACCTGTTCCAGTGTCTCATCACCCTCATCATGATTTTTTTTTTCTTATATCCAGTCTAAATCTACCTTCTTACCGTTTACATCCATTGCCCCTTGTCCTATCACTACAGGTCCTAGTAAATAGTCTCTTCCCATCTTTCTTATAAGTCCAGTTTCAGTACTGAAAGGCTGTAGTAATGTCTCCCCAGATCCTTCTCTAGGCTGAACAAGCCCATGTCTCTCAACCTTTCTTTACAGATGAGGTGTTCCAGGACTCTGATAATTTTTGTGGCCCTCTTCTGGACCTGCTCCAACAGCTTTATGTCTTTCTTGTGTTGAGGACCCCAGACCTGAATGCAGTGTTCTAGGTGGGGTATCACAAGAGTAGAGTAGAGGTGGCGAATCACTTCCTTTGACCTGCTGGCCACACTTCTTTTTAAGCAGACCAGGATATGATTGGCTTTCTAGGCTGTCCAAATTTTCATTCACCTAGGTCCTTCTCATGGCTGTTCTCTGTGCATTCTTACCAAAGTCTGTACTGGTACGAGTGATTGTCCCTACTCCTGTGCAACACCTTGCGCTTGTCTTTGTTGAACTTCATGAGGTTCATGTGCAGCCACTTCTAAAGCCCGTCCAGATCCCTCTGGATGCTACCCCTTCTATCTATCATATCAACTGCACCACTGAGTCTGGTGTGGTCTGAAAACTTGTTGGACAGTGTCAATATGGACCCCTCAGGAACACTGCTCATCACTGATCTCCATTTAGACTTTGAGCCATTGACAGCAACTTTCTAGATGCTGCCAATTCCTCATCCACTGAATAGTCCATCCATCAAATCCATGTATCTCCAATTTCAAGGATATCTGATAATAAAGTGAGAGATGGTCAACTCTGCAAGAATCAGGAATAGCTAGAACTGTAGCATGACTATGTCTGCCAAAATCTTTTGTAACAAGTTGAAGTACTATACATTTCTTTTATTCTATGGAATAAAATTGGGCTACTGTTGTGGCTTAACCTCAATATGCAGCTAAGCCCCAGACAGGTACTCACTCACTCTCCTGTGATGGGTTAGGGGAAAGGATCAGAAATGCAAAAATGAGAAAAAGAAGTATGTTGACAAAAAGACAGTATAATAAGTAAAGCAAAGTTGCACATGAAAGCAAAGCAAAATAAGGAATTCATTCACTCTTTCTTATTGGGCAGGCAGATGTTCAGCCATTTCCTAGAAAGCAGTGCCTCAGTATGTGTAATGGTTATTTGAGAAGTACACACAAGAATGTATGACAAACACTGTAACTCCAAATGTCCCCCTTCATCCTTCTTTAGCCCACCTTTAATTGCTCAGCATGACATCATATGGTATGGAAATCCCTTTGGTCAGTTGGGGTTATCTGTACTAGTTCTGTTCCCTCTCAGCTTCTTGTGCACTCAGCTTACTCCCTGGCAGGGCAGTATGAGAAGAAAAGTCCTTGACTCTGTGTAAGCTTTGTTGAATAATAGTTTAAACATCCATGTGTTAGCAACACTGTTTAGGCAAAAAATTCAAAACACAGTACCACATGAGCTGCTGTGAAGAAAATTAACTCTATCTCCACCAAAAGTAGAACAGTCATTTGCCAAATAGAGAAAATATTAGAAGTTGCTCACTCAAAATTGGAATGAAATAGTGTCAGCATACCACAAATTTGTGAACATATACATACTATATATATATACTGTATATAAAATATATAAAAATGAAATAAATTTTAAATATATACAATTTGTATAAATATATTTATATAAATAAGGTCTTTAAATAATGCAAAACCATCTTGGATTTGAATTTTCGGTAAGTCCATAAAGATACAGGCTGCTAATAATGGACTTTTCATTTTTTTAGCCATTAAGGAACTTATGATTATTCATGTCTTTGTTATTCTTTCAAAATGTGCCAGTTGGTCTTCCTGTTTCATCAAATTTGATCTTTCCTACAAAAACAAACAAACTAACTAACTAAGTAACAAAAAACTGTATTAATATTACTGAAAAATTATATATATATATATGTATTTTTTTAATAAGTTCTCATTTGAAATCAAAGCCAGGATATGGCTGATGAAGCACTGGAACAGGTTGCCCAGAGGAGCTGTGCATAACTCATCCTTGTTCAAGGCCAGGTTTGATGGGGTTTTGAGAAACCTGGTCTAGTGGAATTTGTCTCTGCCCATAGAAAGGGGCTGGAACTCGATGATCTTTAAGGTCCCTTCCAACCCAAACCATTCTATGATTCAATATTTTTGAATTGGCCTCAACTGAGAAATAATTTACATTACCCTTATTTCTGATGAAGCCAAAGAAATGTTCTTTGACCAGCCACAAATTTCAGCTATTCACATTTCAATAAAAGGTAGGGCTACAAAGTAGAGGATGTCACCCATGATGTACTCTTGGTAAATGTCCATGTCTGTTATATTAGCATACCCTTCTCAGGAAGTTATGAAATCATGATGAAATTTAATGAAAGTGGAAAAAGATCATGCATTTTATGCCAGTGAGGCAGACTTCAGTTATACACAGATGACCTAGTTGACAGGGACCTATTCATAAAGAAATGCTACAACAACATGTTCAAGTCATTCCAGTCTAGCAATTTAAAAGATAAGATATTTTGAACGATCATGCTACATAAGTGTATGATTACGAAGCATAGAAAATAATATCTAACAAGGTTAGTTCCAGATCACAGAAATCTACTCTATTTAATGGTAACAAAGGATTAAATCTTTTAAAATGTTAAGAGTTGTATTTGTAAAGTGCTGCTTAGCAGTTTCAAGGAAGATTTGGAGCTACTGTAAACGACAATGAAGGTAAAAAATAAAAGCCTTTTAGCATTAGGCCATGAAAATAAACAAATCACATCTCATTTGACTTTAAGGGTATCCAGTTTTGGAACTCCTGGGTAGTAGAATTCAACGGTACTCTTTGGTATAAATTATTTGAAATCTTTTAAATGAATTATTGAATGGTGTAAATACTCAATTTTTTTTCTTGTATTTATGACCCAAATACTTTAGATAAGACAAATTTCAAGTCAGATTTAACTGGCTAAGCAAATAAAGCCTGTATTTATTTATTTATTTATTTATTTTAAGATTATGTCAATAATGAATTGTGTCCATGGTGAAAAAAAAAAAAAAAAAAAAAAAAAGAAGCTTCAGAAAAATGGTTGATGAAAGGCTGCACATTCCAAATATTAGAGTAGTTCTGTAGTAGCTTTATTAAAGAGAACAATATTAATCAGCTCAGGGTAGATTTATATACTATTTATTTGTAGCTCAGCACACACCCATAACATCCTGGTTGATATTTTAAAAAGAGATTTCCTGATTTAATCACATTTCAAATTGGATAATTCTGCCATTTAGCTTATCAAAATGTTGGGTTAAAATCTGCTTACTGATGTTTACTTCATATGTATAACAGTACCAAAAAATTCACCATGAAAAGATAGAGAAAAAAAAAATGCTGTGTTAGTAGTAGTAGTATTGTAGGCAGATTTTTCCAAAATGATCCAATCAGACCTGTTGTTCCATCTACTCTACCAGAATGATAGAATGATGCTACTGTTTATTCATCTGCTCTTTGAAAGGGAGAGCCAATTTTTTAAAAAGGAGGAAGGCTGAATAACTTGAAGGGAAGGGGCTCAGGTCCCTCCCCCGTAGAGCAGTATTGCATGTGAGTACAAAGAATGACAATGCTGGAAGAAGATGGGATGGGAAACTGTATGTCATGCAGGCACTATCATAAATCTGTCAATCTCACCCTCCCTCAGCAAGTTCCTACACTGAAGGCACCTAATTTAAACCTTCTGGTAAGTAATAGCACAAAGAAATCACATGCAAGTGTACCAAGTTCTTCACCTTATCTCTCTCTGATGTGTTAATTACAAGTCTAGTAAGCTCTTAATTTACTGCTGATTCTTCCCTGGACCAGCATAGCTTAATGATTTTACTGTCAGGTAATTCAGTTTTCAGAAGGCAGCTTACTCTAATACTTCTCATGTCCCCCTTGAAGCTAAGTCCCCTGAAAAATTTGTCCTGCAATACTGGGTTTGACATTCAGCGTTGTTAGCTCCTAACTCCTTGCCAAGACACTTCCTGCTAAGTTATACCCATTGACAGTCTGCCCAAAGTCTTTGCTACTGTCCTGAGTCTAACTAAAATCATTCTAGTTCCGTGCTTAATTGCTAGCTGCAGAACAGTGCCTGTTTACTTACAAGAGCCTTTCTCCATACTGCAGTGCTTTTAACTATGGTCTCAAACATTTCTTCTGATCTCAGCCACACATGTTCAATTTCTAACATATATCAGACCCAAATTACAGAATGTTTTCTATATCAAAGCCAGAGACTTGGTTATCACTGAGAATCTGTCTGGAAGCCAACAGCACATCAGTTTCCTGCTCTGCAGAGAAACACCAATAATAGTAGCAGTATACTGCCAGCAAAGCTTAAATGCTAAATTTCCATCAATAGAACGAAGCAATGAATAGCCACATCCAGGTGTTAGATCACACAAACACAGAGTTTTGAAAGGCTTCTTGAGGCCTATGTAAACATGGTTTATTGAACAGAGTATGGTTTTGTTCAAAATTTACAGTCACAAGGAGCTCTGCCTTGTTTCATTTTATGTAAAATCTCAAGTAAATACTCTAGGTTGTCTGAGTCAGTTCAGACACCATGAACAATTTGTTAGCCATGAATTTTGGTTTTGTCATGCATTCTACTACACTCTATTAAATCTAGAATACAAAGAAAAGTTTTTTGCTGTGGTACCTGGTAAAACACTTCATTTTATTTCATTTAATTTCCCCGCAGCCAAGTGACATTCAGGTTTCAATACTGACATTCACACATAAGTTGCTGCCTGAAGATGTTTTCTGAGGGCTTGATATATTGCTTTGAGGGAAAAGTGAAGGAGTTTTAATACCTATCAATTCCCAGATATTCTCCAAATATAATAGTTAAATTGGTTAAATTCAGTGAAAGAGCTTATTCCACGGCCCAAACATGGGCTTACAGGAACCCTAAGCCTTTATCTTCATGTAACAATTTTCCTCCTCTTTTCACATTTCAGATGTGTTATTTGACTATGCAGATAATCTGATTATATAGTTTCATTGACAGTGAGAAAGATACTTAGCAGCCACTATGTAGTTGAATCTTCCCTGTAAAAAACAACTAAAACCAACATTAATAGACCATCCCACACATTTTTTCAATACGCTGCCAATAACTATGACTCTTAGATTTCAGCACTATTTGAATAGTTAACTTTAGCTGTCAATTAGAAGATTGGTACAGCAATACTGATCTCTACTGTGATACTTATAATTAATCCAATGTATGTGTATATGTATATATATACACATTCATATATATATATGAAGTTGCAATACATTGCATTACAGAGATCACATTATTTTTCTGTAAGGTAACTGTTGCTGTCTTTGCTGAATAGTGTTGAATTGCCAAGATTTGTAATACATTCATATATGTAAATATATAGAAGAAATTAAAAATAAACCTTCCTTTTAAGACGCCCTGTGACTTGCTATGACCAGTCTCCTGTGAACTGCTGAAAGAAATAAAATGTGTATGATCAAAAAAATTGAACATGTTTTGACAGATTAAAGGGAAGGATCATATTTTCCAGGTCCTAAAGATTATAATTATGATTTTATCAGTGTGAAATACATATAAGACATTAATAAGACAATCAGAATGAATAATCAGAATGTTTATATTACATAATAGTATCCAGAACGTGTATTATGTTCCTTCAAACTAAAAAATTATAGCAAAACGTCTAGACAAAAGTCATATACAGATTGACCTTTGGCACCATGCAGAGTGTTGTGGTCTTAGTTTTTGTGAAGCATTATACGTGATACTATACTTTTTGTACTAGGAATCTCATGGTAACCTTTACTTAGAGTAGTAATAATCCAATTCATTGGAACAGAGCAGCCGAATTCATAGCAAAAACTCAAAGTTCTACCATGCAGCCTCAAGCTGAAGAAACCTTTTGTTCACAAAATTGGTAATTTATAGCAGTGCTCTTCCTGTTTGCCATTATTCAAACTTTGATAAGCTCTTAATGGACTAATAGATACCATCCAGTAACAATGTTGGAAACTGCAGACATAAACTTCTATTTTCTTCTGAAATGTTGTAGTACCAAATTCTCAGATACTGTAAATACTTGAACATTCATGCTGCATAGATTTATAACGGAAATAGTGATGTTTGTATGTATGTACAATGAATGAAAGGTACATGTGTAAGCAATCAGAAAGAACAGCAGAAAAAGGTTTAAAAAGGTGGCTTGTACTGAGAAGGAAAAGGCACCCTTCCCCAGGAACTGTTCTTAAAGGTAGCACTGAGGAATGTATTGCTTATAGCAAGATGAAAAGGTCTACACTTTCCTTAGGCACAGATATCTTCCCAGATGAAAACCTCTACACTCACACAGTAGAGATGGGATCTTTTTTTTTCTGTTGGCTTATCAGAAAAGCAGACTATGGAAATATAATTCAATCATAAATCCACAAAGTGAGGAAAAACATACAATACACATAAAATGAGCCAAAGTTTTATAGAAATGGGAGCATGTTTATAAATACATAAAATGCACTTTCTTAAAGACATCATAAATAAATACATAAATAAATAAACTGAGTTTTACTTCACTAATTTCCCTATCACACCATTCCACTGTAGTGTCACATTATCAGAGTAATCAAGTCTAAAGTTTAAAGACAGTATGGCTCCAGTTGATTCAAATGTATTTTTCACGGTTATTCTCACAATGAAACAAGGAAGAAGCTGTTGCAAGGCTATGTAAGAAAATATCTTAAAATAAATACTACAGAAGCAATTCAGTATTTTTCTTCTTGCCCTGACTTCAGTCACTGAATTATTCATGTTTATTGGAAATATCCTTTGGTAATCTGGAACTGTTAAATTTCCCAACCAAATATTTCGCATTTGTTTCATGTTCTTAAAGTAAAATTTGCCACTTATTTGTGTCTCCGCAGCTCTGTCTTCCAGAAATCCAATTTCTTCTCTCTAGCTTTGATGCAGCTGGATTCAGTTCAGCACTCAGATGCAATAAAATAGTAGAATGAATGAAGTAGATTCTCATTTGTGTAATTCCCCTGAAATACAGTAATTACATTTAATCTTCAACAGGTTTTGACAGAAGTTCAATGAAATTAAAAATACTACTGCTTTGTGAAGTTCTCAGAGTTTGGAGACCCAATGGTCACCATAGTCCTCAAAGGAAGGTTAGCACCATCAACATTTCAAAATCCTACTTAAGCAAAGAAGAAAAGGTAAAAAGTGTTGTCTGTATCCCATTTTAATGAACGTACTACTACATGCTACTGTGGATGAATGTTTTTAACGACCTAATATACTAAAGCTATAAATAAAACAAAACAGAACAAAACAAACAAACAAAAACACTAGCAGTAAATCAAATGAAAATATTTTTCCTTTCATTAGTTAAAGCAATGAAATTTCTACTTTGGTAACAATTTACAGTAATAAAAAGTCCCGATCTCTGCATTTCTCTTGCCTTCCTTATTTTAAGAATATTTTTTTCTCAGTTATATTAGTGAATGGATCAAAAAATTCATTCATACAAAAATCTTTGACCTGACATAGTTGACATAGGTACTAAAATACAATGAAAAGGTCACTAAACCTAAGTGAGTTTTTAAGGACCGAATTGAAATTATAGAGGTGAAAAGCTAGTTGTGTGTAGCAAAGATGGAAGCTGGGCTTGGATATCAAAAACAAAAGAAACTAATTTTCCATTGAAACAGCAAGACCAAAATTAAAATGCTTTGGAAACTGCCAATCTTCTTAAAATTTCAATTCATAAAAAAGTGCTAATCCAAGTGAATGTCTTAAGAGCTCTTTCTTGCAACACTTAGGAATAAACTGTTTCATTATTCTAATTTTGATACACATTTTCTTTAAAAATCTTCCAAAAGGAAATTTCAGTTCCAAAAGGAAATTTACAGTTTCAGTGGTACTTTTGGAGTCCCCAGCCTGTTAGATGACCACCTATCCTGAGGTTAGGTAAGGGAAAGGCAAAACAGCTACCAAGTGTTCCCTAAGCATTTGTAATAAATGTGGCAGTCTTAACCAGATGACTATTGCACATCAGGAAGTTAGTGGTACACCTAACAATTGACCTGAGTAGGTGGAGACCTGTGCTGTGCTCATATTACTTGGCCTTGTGTTGTGGTTTAACCCCTCAGGCAGCTAAGTACCACACAGACTCATTCCCCTCCAGTGGTGTGAGGGAGAGAATCAGAGAAAAAGCAAAACTCATGGATTTATATAAAGACAGATTAATAGGACAGAGAAGAAAGTGAAAATATTTACCATCATCATCATCATAAAAGAATACACAAAACAACTGATGCACAATGTAATAACTCATCACCTGTTGACCGATGTCCATCCCATCCTCAAGCAGAGGGTGCCTGCCCCACCCCAGCCAACTCTACCCAGTTGTATTGTTCAGCATGACGCCATATGGTATGGAATAACCATTTGGCCAGTCTGGGTCAGCTGTCCTGGTTCTGTCCCCTCCCAGCTTCTGATGCATTCCCAGCCTCCTCATTGGAAGGACAGCATGAGATGTTGAAAAGTCCTTAGCTCTGCAACGGCTAAAACATAGTGAACTATCAGCATTATTCTCATGCTAAATTCAAAACACAGCGCCATCCCAACTACTAAGAAGAAACTTAACTCTATCCCAGCCAAAATCAGGACCTTGTGTACTCTGTTGTGCTATACATATGTTTTGGTATAGGATAAATTGATCCAGAAGAGACTACAGCTAGTTCCCAGCTGGCATAACTGAAAACATCACTGGCATGTCTTGATATGAAGGAACATATTTCCATAAATAGATTCTCTTGAAGAAAAGACCACAATAGCAGTGAACTTCATCATGAATTTGCGCACTGTCATGTTCTGACCAGAGATCTGTGTGATGTTGCATCATCCCAGATTTCCATCATCAGGGATGTAATATTCTATAACTTGCTGTCAACTTTGCTAGAATATTAATGTCTGGCTTTCATGTTGGAAACCAAAAGGAACCAGCACTTTCTGGTGCAAAGCAATAAATGCAAATGTTAATCCTATGCTAAAAAAAGGGTATAAAGCCTCATTTTCCTTTATTGTATACCTAGCACTGTTGCCCCTGTGTGAATGATTTACGAACAACAAATTCCTCACAGGATATTGCTTTTCTTTATATATATATTTTGCAACTTTTTGGATTCACACAAAAACGATATATGAACAATAATTCCATGAGTGTATTTCTTAGTTCTCTATTTTATTGACACCAAGGGCTTCTCTAGACATGCATTTAGTTTTAGCATTTCATGGTATTATCCATTGCTAATGTTATGGCAGATATTTTTTCAAATCATTTCTTAATACATAGTTAATTATTCTTAGCATGGTGCAACACTTTCAAAGAGGAAAGCAACAACAACAACAACAAAAAGAAACCCACCCTCCAAATAATTTCAAATGTTTTTGTTGTTGTTGTTGTTGTTGTAGTTTTTTGTTATAGAGGGTAAACAGTTCAAATGACATACAGATATTTTTTTAATAAACTTAATGGTGTTAGAATCTTATTAATAACGCTATAGAAGAATAACACAGATTGAATGAATAATACAGGGACTTAAATTATGGGTAACCATATAAGGTTCAGAAATAAACACACACACACTCAAAAAAACAGACATTTGTCCACTTGTATGGAATGCTGCCCCATTAATAGCTTTCAGACAATCAAAGATCTGGTAGAGATGGTTGAGTCTGGGACTTGTCACTCATTTTTTTCTTTAGTTTTGTCTTCAAAGATCCCCTTTATCTGTTTCTATTGGTTCAAAGATTGTGGCAGTAAACAACTAGAAGTACATAAATGCTAGGATAGATCACAAGGATATAATTCCTGCTCTGATTATGTTATTTTATTTTCACTGATATCGTGAGGTCTCTGTAGGTCATATTTAATTCTTATTGCTTTGTTGCTTGCCCCTATGAGATCTTTATCTGATTTTGGGCTATGCAGTTTTATTTCAATTCACAATCCTAATTTCAAATCAGTCCTGAAAGATCATGTAGAATGAGAGAATATCTGTACCATTCTGTTCTTTGATCTCTATTATCCCCATTGATATAGATGGTATTAAATGTGTATAAATGTGTATAAATACACTGCCACTGTTGATTTCCTTCGGTCTAATAGTTAAGCTGCATTATTATTAAAAGAATCAGCAGCCATTATTGAGCATTTTAGCAAACAAAGCAGAATAAGAAGGTTTGGGTTCATAATGTTACTAGTGGCACTGATAGTAGAAGTAATGAATGGTTTATGGATTCAGACAATCCATTAAAACTCATGAGACTAACACTTAATTACCTTATTGTAAAACAAATGTTTTCTCTTCTTTCAAGGTCTGCCTTGAAAACGTTTTAAGTTAACACATACAATACCGACATGGAACTTATCAGATATCCACAGAGAAAACAAATTGATCATGGCATAAGGGGCATCATATCAGCAAAATCTATTACGTGTTGTTTATGTTTTTTTTTTCCATCTTTGTTGTTTTTGTTGTTGTTGACCAAAGTTTTCAAGCTTGAAATGCAAAAAAAATAGAGGTTTGTAAAAAATATGAGTACATATAAAAAGACCTTTAAAGGCTTTAAGGTTTAATCATTCTGAAGTCTTGAAAAAAAAAAAAAAAGTCACAATTATATGAAATTGTGTGTAAAATTCACCTGTTTCTTTTACTCAGCTATGGTGAAATCCAAATCACATTCTAACAAAGCATAGCATACACACGATTCCCTGGTGTTCTATGGATTTACTAAGAATTCGGATAACTTTACTTTATGGCTTTATGGTGGAATTTAAGATGAGGTAGACACAAGAACAGAACCATACCACTCAGTAACATACAAAATTTATTTAGTCAGTGGGATGGGTAGGGTGGGTGAATAGCAGCTTAACACACACACACATGTGCACACCCCCCCCATACTGTACAGAGTCACACATGCACATGAGTCTAGGTCTTTGGTTCAGCTGTGACCAGCACCACAGACATAGTGGAAGAGGACACTCGCTGCTGCTGGCTGAAGTGCTCAAGTCCTGGTGGTTGGCCTGGACTCTACACATGGCACTACCCTCTTGGGCTCAGCCTTCTGCACAACACTGGATGATTGTGGATGTATACTCTCCTGAGAGGCTATTGTGATCATTGTTCTTTGCTTTCTAACTTGGATGGTATCATGAGCCTTACTAGTTATATTATCAAAGGCCAATCTCTCTGAATTTTACTATATCTAGATCCACTAAACATAGTTTCCCAGGTCACTCATGTTAAATGGATGCAAAGATTTTTTGCTTTCTTTCCCATTTGTACCTAAGCCATTAGAGCAGAGCAGATGTAATCCAGAGGAACAGGGAACCCCCAACCCCTTAACAATTAGCTGTGATTTACTTGCCTTCTCAGCACATACCAACATCATCTAATGAGACACAGCTGGGTAGTGTAATCAAGGTCTCATTTTATCTGAGGTATACTTGTAAGACGGCTTCATCCTGTGATACTTTAAATACTAGGTCAATTTTTCATATTCACACACCGGAATTTTTCATGATTGATAAGACTCTATATATTTTTGTAACAGTTTCATATGTTTTCAAATAAAATGTTATAACTTAATTTGAGAAATTTTAAGCTATGTATACCATGCATTATCTGTAATTGCTTAGATGATTAAATATTTAATTATCCTGCATGGCATCAAGAGTTTCAGAAGTTTAATGGAATTACATCAAAAAACATGTACAGTCACAGTCGGGACATTTTTTTTTGAGATAATTACTTTTTTTGAAGTAATCATCTATCTTTATTCTCAGTTAGACCAATATACTATTTATTTTACCTATCCTGGTTTTAAGATTTAAGATTTACTAAAACTATCCAGCTGATATAATCTCAGTTTTTCATTTTCTTTTTAACCTACCAGTAAATCAGTCTTATTCAGAACCCTCACAAAATTACTGCTAAGATCTGCCGCTTGAAACATATAAGATTAATTATATAATGTATATCATTTATTATATCAATGATATATCATTTATTACACCCTTGTGGGGGACTTCATCTGGCCAGACATTAACTGGGAATATCACACAGCTGACACAAGCAGTTCCAGGAGACCTCAGACTGCCCCCCCCACCCCTCTACCTCCAGGCCCTGAGGACCTCAGCAGCCCTCCCACAGACTCCCCGTGTTGTGGCGGCACAGCAGCGCAGAGACCAGGCTCTCTCCTGCCCCATCCCTTGGGGCACAAGCGATGGCACCTCTTCATGCTCTGGGGGCAGGGGTAGGTGTAGGAGATGGCCCCTGAGAAGGGCTCCCACAGCACTTGATTGTCAGCAGAGCTTTTATTGACTGCTGGGAGACCTGCCGCCGCCTGGCCATGCCTCCCTTGCCCATCTGCAGGATGTCTGAATGCTTTGCCCCCTCTCAGCTGCTGTCAGCATGGGGAGCTGCACCACTTGCAGGGAGCCCAGTCGGTGGCAGTGGGGTAGTGGAGGCTCTGCCCCTCCGCAAACACTGCTGCCACCATCTTGTGGCACAGGGAGCCCAGGCACAGGATGAGGAGGGGGCTGGAGGCCAGGGCACAGGAGGGGAGCTGGAGGGCAGGCCCTGTGCCCGAGGGGCAGCCTGTCTCTCTGGCAGTCAAAATGGCCAGGGAGAGCCATCCCCAGGAAAGGGGCCCTCTGCCCCCCGACCCTCCTCCTCCTTCCTCTTGAGGGCGTCTTTCAGGCCACAGACACCTCTCCCAACACAGCCACGTTTGGCCATGCGTTGGCCACCATCACAGAGGCTTCCTGATGTCACAGTGGCATCTGCCCCCCGTATTGTTCCGGGCCCTATAAAATGCCCCTGCGCAGGGCCCACCACTCGCTGAGCTTCCAGGCCCTCTGATGACAGCCATCATGGATGGGAGGAAGAGGACCTGGAGCAGAGGCTGCCCACCCTTGCGTGGCTCAGGAGAGGATTCATTCCTCAAAGCAAAGAGAAGGAGGCCAGTGCCTGTGATGAAGAAGAGGAGGAGGACCGGCGCCCGTCGCAAAGGAGCAGTGCCCTGCACTGCAGCTAATGCTGTGGAGCCCATGGAGGTGGATCCACCTCCAGATGAAGATCCAATGGAGGTGGATACACCTCCAGATGAACCAATGGAGGTCGATGTGCCAGGGCTCCCTGCCGTCAAGACCCATCAGCGGCATCGCAGGAGCACCCGACCTGCTCCATATGCATGGCCCGGCCTCCGTGCCTCAAAATAGCATGGCCATCCTGCTGGCTCGCCTGCAGGGTGGCCTTTTTCCTGTCCCCCATCCTCCATCCCCCACCCCCACCTCGTCCAGAGGTGTCATCTCTTCTGCACGGAGTTCCAAGGAGTGGGCAAGAGGGGACTTGGCTTCCTCTGGGATGCTGCACCAGGGCGGCAGAAGGAACGCCTCAGAGAGCCACAGTGGGCCTTGGGCCCTGGAGCCCGGTGATGTCTCCGTCTGCGGACAAGAAGGCTGCCCCGTGGCTGCTTGAAGAGGAAGCCGCACCTTCCATGGCAATGCACAAAGAAGAGCAGCAGATCAGTCAAAACTGTTAAGGAGACAGTTGCTCCTCTGAAGAAGCAGAAGACTTCGTGTCTGCTGGGAAGAAGTGCTGGAGTGCAGCGCTACTATTCATTCAGAGAAGAATGAATACGAGCTTCATTAGGAGCTCTTCCAAGACCAGGCAATAAATAGAAATATATAAATATATATATATATAGTAATAAAAAATAACAGAAAACCATTTTCCTCTCTTCTTTGGGGACAATTTAGTGACTGCATCTGGACTCCCGCATCCCCTTCTGGTGTTCCCAGTACAGGAAAGATACTGATGTGCATGTAGTATGTGTAGTGTGGTGTGTGGTGTGCCCAGCTCAGGACATTCAAGACAGCATGGGCCCGGGGCACACGGCATACAAGGGCAGGCTGAGGGAACTCCTTGGGTCAGAATTAAGGAGAGAAGGCGCAGGGGTGGACCTGACTGCTGCCTACAGCTGCCTACTGAGAGCGTGTAGAGAAGATGAAACCTGAGACTTCTCAGTGGAAAGGCAAACACCCCCAAGGCCACGCTTGCAGACGGAGACATCCGCATGGATAAAAGGAAAAGGTTGTCCCCACAAGAGTGCTCAGACAGAAGAGGTGTCCAGAGAGGTGGCACAGTCTCTGTCCTGGGGGACACCTGAACTTGACTGAACAAGGTTGGATGTTCCCAGAGGTCACCTTGTCCTTGGTGTGCCGCTCAGGGATCTTCAGGCAGATGTAGCCCCTAGGCTTCCCAGATAAGGAGGGGAGGCTGGTCAGCTGTTTGCTTCTTGGATCCTCTGATTTGCCTGTCTTGAAGATGGCCCCAATGCTTGCCTCTTTCTAGTGGTCAGGAACCTGCCCCTGCTCCACACGGGGTCCCTCCCACGGGATGCTGTCTACTGATCACTACTGATCTTCCAGATAGGTGGGAGAGGATGCTGCCTCCCATAGTCTGAGGGGAACGAAGAAAGATTTCAAGGCTTTTGGTCAGTTGGTGAAAGAGTCTGGGGCACAAATCATTTTCTCTTCCTTCCTTCCGTTATGGGGTGATGACGTGGGACGGAATAGAAGGATCCAGTCCATAAATGATTGGCTCTGTGACTGGTGCTACAGGCAGGGCTTTGGGTTCTTGGATAATGGCTGGTTTTATAAGACACCAGGCCTGACAGTAAGATGCAGGAGAGGTTTACCTCACAGGAGCAAAAGGGTTCTGGGACAGGAACTAGCAGGGCTCATTAGGAAACTTTAAACTAGATCCGAAGGGGAATGGGGTTGTAGCTGGGCTTGCACCACTACATCACTGCATCACTGCCCTAGCAGCGATGAAGACTGAGAGACCTCCCACCCCCTAGGGTGACATTGGCATGCTCAGCTCGCTCCCTGAAGTGCCTGTACACCAATGCATGTGGCATGGGGAATAAGCAGGAGGTGTAAGAAATCCATGTTCGGTCAGGAGACTATGATCCAGTGGCAATTACAGAGACATGGTGGGACAGCTCACATGACTGGAATGTGGTCATGGATGGGTATGTCCTTCTCAGGAAAGACAGGCCAGCAAGGCAAGGTGGCAGAGTTGCTCTTTACGTGAAAGAGCAACTACATTGCATTGAGTACTGTCTGGGGTGGATGAGGAGCAAGTTGGGAGTCTGTGGGTGAGGATTAAGGGGCAGGCTGGCATGGGGGATACTGTTGTGGGTGTCTATTACAGGCCGCCAGATCAGGATGAGGAAGTTGATGAGGCCTTCTACAGGCAGCTGATAGCAGCCTCGCAATCACAGGCCCTGGTTATTGTGGGGGATTTCAACTACCCTATCATTTGCTGGAAATGGGAAGCCATCCGCAGTCCAGGAGGTTCCTTCAGTGTATTCATGATAACTTCCTGATGCAAATGGTGGATGTGCCAACTAGGTGAGGAGCGCTGCTGGATCCTGTCCTCGCTAACAAGGACGGGCTGGTTGAAGCAGTGAAGGTTGAGGGCAGCCTTGGTTGCAGCGACCACGAGATGGTGGAGTTTAGGATCTCATGTGGCAGGAACAGAACACCAAGTAGATCTGCAACCCTGGACTTCAGCAGGGCTGACTTTGCCTTTTCAAGCATTTGCTAGGGGAAATCCCATGGGACAAAGGAAGGAAAAGGGGCCCAAGATAGCTGGTTAGTGTTCAAGGACTGCTTCTTCTGAGCCTACAAACAGAGCATCCCAACAGGTAGGAAGTCAGGAAAGAGAGCCAGGAGACGTGCATGGTTAAACAGGGAACTGCTGGGCAAACGCAAGTGGAAGAGGAGAGGCTACACATCATGGAAAGAGGGGCTAGCCACTTGGGAGGAATGTGAGGCTGTTGTCAGAGGATGTAGGGAGGCAACTAGGAAAGCTAAGGCCTCCTTAGAGGGGTCAAGGACCTTGTGAGAGGGGTCAAGGATGACAGAAAGGGCTTCTTCAAATACATTGCAGATGAAACTAACAGTAGAGGCAATTTAGGCCCAGTAATGAATAAGGTGGGTGCCCTGGTGACAGAAGATAAAGAGAAGGCAGAGTTACCGAATGCCTTCTTTGTCCTTGTCTATAATGCCGGAGGCTGTCCTGAGGAGACCCGTGCCCCTGTGGCCCCAGAGGAAATCGGAATAAAGGAGGAGTTTGCCTTGGTTGATGAGGGCTGGGTTAAGGACCAATAAGGCAAGCTGGACATCCATAAGTCCATGGGTCCTGATGGGATGCATCCACAGGTGCTGAGTGAGCTGGCAGAAGTCATTGCTAGGCCACTCTCCATCATCTTTGGTAAGTCATGGGGAATGGGAGAGCTGCTTGAGGACTGGAGGAAAGCAAATGTCACTCCAGTCTTCAAAAAGGGCAAGAAGGAGGCCCCGGTTAACTATAGACCAGTCAGCCTCACCTCCATCCCTGGTAAGGTGATGAAACAACTTCTCCTTGGTGTTGTGTCTAGTCATATCAAGGATGATAGGGTAATTAGGGGCAGTCAACGTGGCTTCAACAAGGGGAAGTCGTGCTTGACCAAGCTGATAGCCTTTCATGAGGATATAACCGGATGGACAGATGATGGAAATGCAGTGGACGTGGTGTATCTTGATTTCAGTAAAGCCTTTGACACCGTCTCCCACAGCATCCTCACAGCTAAACTGAGGCAGTGTGGTCTGGACAATCAGATAGTGAGATGGACTGTAAACTGTCTGAAGGGACGAAGCCAAAAGGTTGTGGTTAAAGGGACGGAGTGGAGTTGGAGTCCTGTATCTAGTGGAGTCCCTCAAGGGTCGGTACTGGGACCAGGGTTGTTCATTATATTCATGGATAACTGCGTGTGATGAGGAAGTGGAAGAGGTCTGGCGCCTGTCACAAAGGAGCAGTGCCCTGCACTGCAGCTAATGCTGTGGAGCCCATGGAGGTGGATCCTGATGAAGATCCAATGGAGGTGGATACACCTCCAGATGAGCCAATGGAGGTCGATGTGCCAGGGCTCCCTGCCGTCAAGACCCATCAGCGGCATCGCAGGAGCACCCGACCTGCTCCATATGCATGGCCCAGCGTCCATGCCTCAAAATAGCTGAGAGGCCACCCACAGCCATCCTGCTGGCTCGACTGCAGGGTGGCCTTCTTTCCTGTACCTCATCCTCCATCCTCCACCCCTACCTCATGAAGAGGTGTCATCTCTTCTGCACGGAGTTCCAAGGAGTGGGCAAGAGGGGACTTGGCTTCCTCTGAGATGCTGCAGTACCAGGGCAGCAGGAGGAACCCCTCAGAGAGCCACAGTGGGCCTTGGGCCCTGGAGCCCGGCGGTGTCCCTGTGTGAGGATGAGAAGGTTGACCCATGGCTGCTTGAAGAGGAAGCCACACCTTCCATGGCAATGCACAAAGAAGAGCAGCAGATCAGTCAAAACTGTTAAGGAGACAGTTGCTCCTCTGAAGAAGCAGAAGACTTCGTGTCTGCTGGGAAGAAGTGCTAGAGTGCAGCGTTACTGTTCATTCAGAGAAGAATGAATAAGAGTTTCATTAGAAGCTCTTCCAAGACCAGGCAACAAATAGCAATAAAAATGTAGTAATTAAAAAAAAAAAAAAAAAAGCTTTCCTCTCTTCTTTGGGGACAATTTAGTAACTGCATCTGGACTCTGATGATATCCATCATGGATGGAAGGAAGAGGAGCTGGAGCAGGAGTTTTTAGAAGCATTTGGACTGTGCTCTTAGTCATATGCTCTGAATTTTTGTGTAGACCTGTGTGGTGCCAGGAGTTGGACTCCATGATCCTTATGAGTCCCTTCCAACTCAGGATATTCTATGATTCTATGATTCTGTGATTCTGTGTGACATTCCTGTAATGGAAACAAATTAACATTATTGCCCTCTGCTTTATATTTGAACAGAAAATTTTCAGTACTTTCTATCCTCTCCTTCTGTTTTCAGACTCTTAACAAAAAAAGGTCAAGCTTCAGTGAAGAATTGATATTACTAGAAGAGACTCCTTTAGAAAAGCAGACCTGTTTTTGTGGTCCACAGTATCTTATTGAAGCAAATGTCTGAGCAATTTTATACAACCAAAAGCAAGCAAGCAAGCAACCAAAAACAAAACAAAAACAAAACAAAACAAAACAAAACAGGAGTCAACAACTGGTCCATGAAAACTATAGAACAGTAAACTAAGCAGCTGAGTAGATAGTTATGTTGGATGTACTACATCTCATTGCTTTAATTTGGGGAGTTCATATTTCTCCAGGGAAAGAAAAAATATATACATATACATATATTCATATATATATATATATATTTAGTAGCATGGAGTAATCACTTCCAAAAGGGCTTGGTTGAAAATCCCCAAGATTACTAGCTAAGAATCAAGAACACTTGTCTTGTCCATTTTGCTCTTTAATCAAAAATTTCAACTTCTTGAAAATTATTCTGAAAGACTGCTTCATGACTATTTGCAGTTAAGACATTTATTATGAAAAAACTTCATTTACTCATTTACTACTTAACAGAACTTATTAACATATTAACTTTTAATACTTAAACATGAATAAATTGTCTACTTTTCAATGTTACTGTGATATTTCAGGGGTAAATTGGGAACCACTTACCTGCTGCTCTCCTGTTTTCATTACGCACTATTGTAATAAAGAATTGTTTGGTTTTGAGTAGTATCTAAAGCTTTTCAAGGTCATGTGTCTTTTATTACGTGGTATTTGAGACTTGCATAAATCCTGCATGGTAACAAATTTAAAAGATTTAATTAAGTACTTCTATTGCATGTTCTTAATGAAAATTCTAGCAGTTTCTTTTTAAATTTTGAAAGGTGTTTTCTATGCACATTCTGGAGTTGCATTTGTACTTTAAATACTGTGTTGTTGCCATGAGAACCACAATATTAATGTCCAGCCAGTGCATCAAGATGGCTGAGTACTGACTACCTTTCACTTTGTAAAACACTGTCTCCAAGAGTTTATAGAAGACTAACCTAATCTGCTAAAATTTAACACTGAAATTTTACAATTTGCTGTATATTGTACAACACATTGCACTAAGGCTCAATACTGAGATGCTATGTTTTTTTTTCCCAGTAAATTAACATGGACTGAAAATGCTGAGAATCAGCCACTATGAGTTAAAACCTTTCAGAGGGAAAGGCAAAGTGTCTGCATGTAAACCACCTGCCTACTACTAAAGAGAATTTTAAGGGGTTCCCATACCTCCTGGCACAGCCCTAGCCTACCTTAACACTTTTCAATTTGCAGGAGCTGAGACTGCTTCTGCAGCCTTTGCTTGCTTTGTAATCCAACGCTGAGGCTGTGATTACTCACATTAAAATATACTGATAGTTGTGATCTCTCCCATATACTCTAGACAGGTAACCTTTAGACACAGTTTGTTGCTTGACAGTGGTCCCTGTACTTGATGGAATTCCTTTGTCTGCACAGTGTCACCTACAGTTTCGAGATATTGACAAGCCACACTGGTTAGAGGACACATGGAAGATACTGAACATCACCAAGGTCTGCTACTTTTAAAAACAAAAAGAATCAAAGTGTTTTTTTCTCCAGAAATCTCAAACAGCAATTTGCTCCACAGTACATCTAATAGCTCACTTTCTCCATTCAATGAAAAATAATGGTCTTTTATTGTTTTAAGTGGAGCATATATAATAACCATGCCTGGAGATTCTTCCCAGGACTGAGAATTAAACCTTTCTTCCAGTTCCTCTGATTAGGCACCTCTGTTTCAAATGAATAGTCAACTTTACTTT
This sequence comes from Cygnus olor, assembly GCF_009769625.2. NCBI lineage: Eukaryota > Metazoa > Chordata > Aves > Anseriformes > Anatidae > Cygnus > Cygnus olor. The sequence goes on along the minus strand of NC_049170.1, from coordinate 83,573,679 downwards.
TAGCATGTTCAATTAAACAGCCTTCATTCTACTTCCTCACTGCCTTAGGCAGTGGGTCTCCAATATTTCTCAGTTCTGAATAATGACTTTTCAGTGACATCTCAGATAGAGCAGACGAAGCTACAAGTCAACAGCCAAAGTTAGTTCCTTCTTCAGTAAAAATCATCAATCATTCTTTCCCTATTATTATTGAAAAAGGGAGTCACATTAATAACATTTTCATATATTTGATATCTACAATTTATTTCCAGGAATAAACAGCATTAGAAAAAAAAAAAAATTCATCCTTCACAAGACCTGATATAATGATACATTTCTTACATTTTTTTTTTTAATAAAAACTAATACTTTCCAGTTTTGAGTTCCAAAGTTTGCCAAGTTTGCCTCATATTATCCTTTAACTGATTAATTCATCACCTGACATATGCCGCATGTAGTTAAAGAAGATAAAACATCTGTTCAAAGGTGAGCAGAATAGCATTTTGATTAGAAATTCTAATCAAAACTTGCATAGTAATTGCTGAGGGGGAAAGGCCCATACCTCACCTCAAACATGGGACTGCGCTTTGACAGAAATAAATGAAGTGCTTACTCAGAAAGTGTTCAGGCACAGTGTCTGTAAAGGATCTCTGAAGAGTTTGTTTCTATCAGCTGCAAAGCAGGTGCTTCTGAGTTCTGCTCCCAAAACAGACTATGATGGGAATGGACTCATGCACAACTGTTTCTTCCTCATGGTTGTCCATTGCCTAAAGAATGCTTCATCAGCAATTGGTATGCCCGTAAGTTTTGTGGGCAATATTGCTACAGTGTATGATTTTGTTAATTACCTATTACTTTAAACTGACCGTTCGTTACTCTAGTACCATCTCAAAATTGTCCTCTTTCTTCCATTCTTCAACATTTTGACATTTGTAATGTTTAGACAATTAGATTTTTTCCCTTGCTCAAGCAAGAGCAGCGGTTATATATGAAAGGACTACTATGAAAAATATGTTTTGCTAGTAAGTGTGAACTTGTCTTTTCAGGTATTCCACATCTATACAATAAGAATGAAAGGAACATTACTGTGACTCTTCCCAGGCAACATGCAAGAGTTTGGGAGCAGAAAATTCATACTAGGCAGGATTACAACAGATGGTACAAAGATCATGGTGTAGATCATCTACCCATGGTTGGTCTATGTCCATTATGTCAGCAAGGCCAAGCAGGCCTAGCGCGAAGACTTCACACATTTCCAGCCACACAGGATTTTGAAAATGGGCACACCAGTAAACTCACGGAAAACACATAGTCGCTCTTCTCTCCTCTTTGTAGCCATGGGCCTCTGCAGAATTCCTGTAGCAACTGAAGGAACTTCCAGTCCCTCACACTAAAATATACTGTCAAGTATACTGTCAAGGAATATTCACAGATACTGTGGTTGGCACTGCCTGAAACTTGCAGCCATTCAAAAAACAACTATAATGCCTGTGTATGGATCTGGACCTGCAGTCCTGTAGCATATCATTGGAGTGTTTGGCCAGTGGATTTTGAAATAGAAAATGCTGAGGGATGGGCTAGGCAACAACACGTTTAGTGCTGTGCAAAACTTTCACCTGGAGCACCTTATACAGTCTGCATGAGAATGCAAGCAAACTATTTTAAAAGCAGAATTCACAGCAGGATCGGATTTTTTAGCTCCAATATATCTTGCTTGACCTCACTGTCCCTATCTAGTTCAGGGCTTTTCCACCAAAATATTCATGAGCATTGCAGCAACATTCCATCAGCCATACCCCAAGGCAAGTTTTAAAAACAGATCTGTCGTCTTTCCCATGTTTCACATGGCCCCAACATATTATCCTGCTGTACCTCTGTTGTTTTCACTTAAAAAAAAAAATCCAGAAGAAACAGATAAACCAAGAAACCCCAAAATCTAAAACACGCATTCCCTCTAGCGCCTATTATATAATATGGACCATTTGCTTCTAACTATGCCTCTTTCTCCATTGCCACACCATCTGCTTGTAACACAGACCATCTGATAAGTAGTGATGAAGTGCAACTTTCATTCTGCTAAATCAGAGTCGACTCCCAACTGTTCTAGCCCTTTTCCTGAGTTGGCCTCCACACTTTTCTCACACACAGACTTTCTGGATGAGCCCTGTGCACCTACCACCCACACCCAGCTGAATGGTTTCTTGGTCCCACTGTTTTGAACTGTCTGTACTGTACACTAGGAGCTTGCAGATGCTGAGTCAGACTTTGCTTGCACCTCTATTTTAACTGTCTTAATCTTTGCTATTTCTCTGCAATATCTATCCATATGACACAGAGAGACATTTTCATAAAATGTTTTATTTCCCGTTATGGTGTTACAAGGGCTCTGGGAAACTCCCTTCTTTCCCCACTTTATTACTTGAAAACATGCCACTGAAACCCAACACATGCTATCACGACACCTTAATCTCCTCATACATTTAAAAGACTGCTACAGTATATATTTCATTTTATTCACCAGGTAAAGGAAACCTTAACAACAATTAGAAAGGGGAAAAGGCAAAATGGTTCACAATTAATAAAAATACTAAAGCTTGTTTGTCTGAGGTAAGAAAGCTTGAGGGCTATATTACCTGGAATTTTCCATGCCTACACTTCAGGGAATGTCATGGACTAGGGGAAGAGGCAGGAGGGGAATCAGGAAGCTAGAACAGTTTGTAGTATGAGCATGAGAGATGCCCAGAATGAACTGCTTATCCCTTTCTCTTACTGCTCATCTTATCTGTTTGGCTGCTCTGCTCTAGGTGAAGGAGAATGGCATCCCACCTTCACATATGGGTTAATCTCAACATAGGTAAGGAAAGGGGATCCACAGAGAACTGCACCCCATCCACTCATGGCCAGTCTCCTCACAGACTACTACTGCATTGTGCTATCCTTGAACCCCAGGTTGCTTTTCCCTGCAATCCTACCCTGCTGTGAGATCAAGAATGGAAATACATACTATGATATTTTAAGTGCCCATCCAGTGTGAAAATAGAGCAGCACAACAGGATGAAGGAGTTACAAAGCCTGCCTGGATACTGTTGGAGGACAGCAACAGATTCCAGAGAAATTTTAACTGCTGAACTGAAGCTGGGAATTGTTTGGGAAAATCAGTGGTTAGCATGGGCCAAGCTGACACAGGTAGGATTTCTAACAACTCATTTGCGTAGATAACCTCATTCTACATATAAGAAATGTTCCCATGGAAATTTAATTTACTAGTATAGCTGCAGCCCTTAAGTACATGCAGAGACAGTGGTGATTAAACTAGGACTTTGTTTCTTTTCCCATCTGTGCTAGTTTTATGCTGGTAAATCACCGCCTTTGTGTCTTTGTGAAATGGGTATAGAAATTATGTGCTGCATCAAAGACTTACCTAGAAGGAAGATCTGTGGAAAAACAAACAAGCAAGCAAACAAACAAACAAACAAAAAACTTAATGTAACTAACACCACTGTATCTATAGATCCCTCTTATGGTACCTGTTTTAAAATAAGAATCAACTGGGAGAATTAGAGCAATGTAACTACAGCAGTAAAAACTGTGCCAGGTAGACAAAGACTAGAGTATTCATTTTTCCATACAAATGTATGCAGGTTGCAATATTCTTATGACTTAAGAGTCTTGAGAAATTGCACCTATGATCATGAATATAACAATATTTTAGTTGCATAGCACATGATTTTCTCAAAGGGAGTTTTATGTAACATGACCACTGTATTTAGATTTTGGATTGGAAAAAAAATGCATGCTTTGTTTAAATCAGATCTTTGTTTTTGCTATCTGAAAGGTTCAAACTACAATTTCTTAGAGTTGTTTGGACCAGGTAAGGGGGATAGGAAAAGGAAAATTAGCATTAGGAAAACAACTGAAGTAACAGTTTTATAGAATCTTTTCCTAGTGGAAAAATGTGTGCATAATGATATTTAGATTACTTCAGTACCAGTAGTTTGTAGCATAAAAAGAAAAAGAAGTTGGTTGAGAAGAAAGAGATGAATCTTTAGTGGTCACAAAAGCTCCTTTGTGAAGTCTCATATCTTGCCAATATTTATTTGGGTTCCCATATGCAGCATTTGTACATGCTTGCAAATAAAATGAAATTCAACCAAATGTTATCTAGAAGCAAACAAAAGAGGTCATGAATAAGAATGAAATGATGTGGAAGGATCTATTTATAACTATAGTTACCAGACAGCTTTAGCTGCTATATACTTAGTAATTAAGTGGATGTTTACTCCTATTATCTGTAATCAGACAGCAGGCAATGGAGAGAAATATAGATAATAAGGTTCTCATTCTGCTACCCCTACTGATACTGATTGCAAAGGAAGAAGGGAAGTAGTCAGAAAACTCTAATACATATCATCTATAAGAACAGGATAAATGGAATTTTGAAGAAAAACAAAACAAAACAATGACAAAATATTTGAAAGAAAATAATTGTTCCAGTGGTATTTTGTGAAAGATTTATGTTACTCTACATTTGTTAATAATAGAACAAAGACAGAATTCCTTATTTGCAGGTGGACATCATTTTACATATTTCTCAGAGAAAAAAAAAAAAGGAGGCCATTTAGGTATTGAACGGAACACACATGCACAAAGTGCACACATTTGATCACAAGGAGCAACTCAAATGTCATCTGCAGGTGATGAGTACAAGGCACAAGGCTTTCTTGCACTAAGATCAAGATGTTTAAGAACTGTACAAATATTTCACAATAAACTTTTGACAACAGGAAAAGCACTGGAATTCTGTTTGATGAAAAAGAATTGCGAGGAATAAGTAGAAAGATGCTAGTGCTGATTGAATAAGCCCAGCTGCTGCCTTCTAGATTGGTCATTTCTACAACTCTCTCAACATGTTGTTTGTCAGATTACCAAGTTACAGCTCCAGTGAAATAAACTGTTTTCCTATGCAGGGAGGCACATATCTGGAAATAAGCATAAAATCTGTGCACTACGGAATTTAAATTAAACCTTATGACCAATTATTCTGTTACCAAAGTATTTTCCATTATTTTGTACAATAAATTAAGACCCCTAAATAGCACCCCTGTGGGTGGCACTGAGAGGAACTTAAAGAATATTATCAGGCATAGACAACATGGGTTCATCAAGGAAAAGTCCTGCTTCAGTAAGTTGATCTTCTATGATAAAGTCACACATTTGGTGGTTGAAGGGAAGCTGGTGGATGTAATCTTTTTGGATTTTAGTAAGGTTTTTGATGATGTCCCTCACAGTATCCTTCTGGAAAAATTGCCCAACTATGAGATAAACAAGTTCATGCTATCCTAGGTAATGAACTGGCTCAACAGTCGAGCTCAAAGGGTTGTAATGAAAGGGGTTATATCTGACTGGAATCCAGCAGTGTTCCCCAGGACTCCATTCTAGGGGCATGTTCTGTTCAACACTGTTGTCACTAATCTGGATACAGGAATTGAATGTATCCTTAGCAAGTACACTGACAGTACTAAACTGGGAGGTGCTGTTGACTTCCTGGAGGGATGAGAGGCCTTTCAGAGAGATCTAGATAGACTGGAGTACAGGGTGATTAGCAACAGCATGCAGTTCAACAAAGGAAAATGAGGAACTTTCCCAAAGGAAAGTTCTCCACTTGAGATGGAGTAATAGGTACAGTCTGGGAGATGAATGGCTGGAGAGCAGCTCAGTGGAAAGGGATTCAGGGGTACTGATCAGCAGCAGGATCAACATGACCCAGCAGTTTGCCCTGGCAGCCAAGAGGGCAAACTGCATTTTGGGGGGCATTAAACACAGCATAGATGGTCAAAAGAGGCGATTCTCCCAGTCACCTCAGGGTCTCAGAGAAAAGTTACTAACAAAAGAAATTTAGATTTACTATTGAAAATCAGGAAGTGTCCTGATCCTCCATACGTAGAAAATATTTACATCTGCTACACTCAGTGTTAAAGTTTTACAAGCAATTTCTCTGTGAATGCGCTTATACAAAAGTGAGCCTCCTGACTCATGTTCTCAGCATCCATACTGTGATGCTCTTTGTCATTTCATGATGCTTACAGCTCCACACACTTTCTGACAACAGACCTCAGAATCAGATGGTATCAGTCATGTACCTTCCAGGATTAGATAAATGATTTTATGATACATGACTTTACTACAGTAAAGTTAGTATAGGATATGTGGTAGAAGATTCAATAAACTAGATATGACCATGCTAACCCATCCACATTATACATGCAGTTATTCTTCAGAGAGGCATAACGCAAACACATGCTTTCTTCCTTGCCAGTTTCTAAGGCTTGCCTGAAATATCCTTTGCATGTGCTCACCTTCCCTCAGTTACCTCATACTGAAGAACTCTTAGGCAAAAGACATAACTCTGTAATTAAATAATGTTTATAGGCTCTTTTTAAAAAGATTTTTAAACATATCCAGTAGATGACTAATTTATGAAATTCTAAATCATTTATACAGCTTATATTACTATTCTTGCAATATTTTTGTTTGAAACTTTTCAGGCTTTGTTTGAAACTTTTTCAAGCTTTGGAAAGAAGCAACTCTTTAGTGGTTATAAAATGAGTTTGAACATGTCATGAAGCTGACTGAATTTGTCAGACCATAATAGTTAATGGGAATTAAAATAATTATTTCAGAACAAAAGAGTCTTCTGTCAGACATTTTACATAGTTGTAGTTAGCATGCAATAGTCATCCCATGACAGAAAGACAATCATTTTTCTCATCTAAAAATTCCTAAGAGCTTGCCCGTTTTGGTTGTGCTACTCTAGAGGTAGTCTGTCTTAATAAAACAGTATTTCATTGGTCTTTACACTGATTCACAGTAAACTGTAGTTGCTTTTAGTAAAGGTAACTTTGAAATCCTAGAACCGTTACATGATTCTGATTTTTCAGTTCTGATTACCAGGATTGCCTGGGAAAATATGTTATAAATAGATCTTATCTGGTTTCTACGTATCCCTCTGGGCTTTGAGTTAGTAAAAAGTTTAAGTTTTTTTTTTTTTTTTTTTTTTTTTTTAAGTAAGAAATTAAATAATGTGAGAATAAACATTACTACAGAGAAATAAACGGTAGAAAAGTGCTTTTATTGTCAGTGCCTCTTTGCAATGCTAGATTATTTCAGCAAACATTTTTGATGGGTATAAAAATATAGCCTTATTCAAAATTAATTTTGAAACACACTTCTTGAGGGTAGTTTCTCATAAATTTTTTCAATGTGGAAGGGTTCTGGTGATGTTTATATGGTGCTTCAGGTATCTGTGATGGACAGGTACTCAAATCTTACTGAAATTCTCCTGCAAGTCCTTTTGAAAAATCTCAGGTCAGGAAGGTTACTCTGGAAATTATGTTCACCTCTGCATTTTAAACTGGGAAGATTTCCAACAATTCTTAAGAATTCTTTATTAAACTTACTAAGGGGACTCTGAAGGTCACCCTTTTGGAGAGAATCTTCAAGTAGGTAGGCAAATCATGCTAACCATTAAGGTACAACAAAATGGCCTAGTTTTGGCCATTTCCTTCTTGCTTTTATTTCCTAGAAAAAGAATACACTTTCATATCAGGAAATAAAGGCAGATAGGTATGGGATCAAAATAGAGGCTGATCTGTTAAGCTGTGTAAGTGAGAACAAAAAAGGAGCCAGAAAGGGAGCCAGAGGACATCCACTGCCCCAGAATATTTCCGTGTTCATAGTCACAGGTGGAAAAATAGGCTTCTACATAGCAAAAACACCACTGAGAGCAGCAGCAGGCTGAGTGCTGAATGCTGAACCTGCTGGGTAGAGGGCATTCAAAAGAGACAGAAAAGGCAGAGGAAAGGGAAACATGGGTAATGGAGATCAGAAAAAAAAAAAAAAGGGAAATTCTAAACATATAACACCTATCAGGGTGGTATAAATAGTGAAGTTATTTAGTTGGAATGAGAATTTAAAGGATCTTTTTGTGCTGGAAGAGAAATTAAGGTGTTGAAAATAGAAATATTTAAATTCTACATTGGATATTGAAAGATTTGAAAGTTTTCTGCTCAGTCTTTGTTCATTATTGTACAATTAACAAGTAAATAACTTTGTGTTCCTGATGAGACAAGGCTTCCATACACTATCAGATTAATAAATAGGGATCTATTTCTGAAGACACCTTATTTGTAAACTTCACATTTCAGAATCTCCTATGGCTGAGTTTCACTGATGAGACATAATAAATACATATGTGTAGAAATATATATATATCCACACATGTATATACTTAAACAGTAACAGTCCTTTAGGATTGTATTTCAGTATCATTTGTGGAAGATTAGAAAAATAAAAATAAAAATCATATGGCCATCAAGAAGCTGCAAGAAGTAAACAGACCTTTCAAAGTGAAGCCATTATTGAAAGGTAAGGGATTGTGGTTTGTTTGTGAATTGTTGTATGCAGAAGTGGATAGGCACACATCTGAACTACATAAAAACACAAAACCTGTGACATTTTAGACAGCAGATGGACACATTAAGCAAACAGGATTTTTTTTTAAGAACAGAAGACAGGAGCATTTTTACCTGAGAAAGCTGCTTCAAGAAGGTAAATATACACTAGATTTCAGACAGTTTTGAAGTAAAAACTTAATTAAAAGTTACTTTTTTTTTTTTGATACAGAGTAGTCTTTTCTGTCTTTGATTTAAAATAAAACCTGTTTTGGCACTTCTACAGATATACTTCATTGATGACAAAAACACAAAATTTACCTGCTTTTATTATGTAAGTAAACGTAGCAGCTTGCTGTCTGTACTCAAATGTAAGCTGAAATGTCTGAGTATTACATAAAAAAAGAACAAGTGTGAAATTAACATTAAAGCAATCATAATTTCATACTTCAGTGGGACTTGCAAAGTATATTGAGAAGTCCAGCTGAGTTAAAGCAACACTACAATACAATCCTATAGTACTTTTCACAAAGAACCCCTGGGTGCTCTTCAGCTTAGCACCATTCAAAACACCTTTAAGTAAAATTTTTCTCAGTAGCTCTATTTTTAAGTAGTTTTCTGAAAGCTGGTAAGAAAGAGCTTTTCGTATACAAAAATTGTACTCCTTCTGCCGAACAACGATATTCAATAACAATTCTAACTTCAAAGATGCCCACGGTAATAATTAATGTTTCCTTTAACAAAAGTTAATTAATAAGATGACGGTATATTAGATTAAGTACTGGTAAGAAAACGGCATAATTTCATGAAGAGTCAACGAAAACTGAAATAAACAAACAAACAAAAACCCTGTTCCAGGAAAGACATAGAATAAGAAGTAAGTGCAGCACTGTCAGCCTTGATCTCCAAACACATTTTGTTGGAGCAAAAGAAAACAATGAGCTGCAATAAGAAACACCTGGATTGATATATTGATATAACTACTAAAAAACCCTCAAGTTACTTTTTCTCTGTTTTGTTTTGTTTTGTTTTCCACCATGGGTCCGTGATCCAAAATAGCAAATGAACCATTTTTATTTGAAAAGCTCCTGTAGCTGCTTCTCAAGCAGCCTGTAAGCAGTGGTCAGAATCATTGAGAAGACATCATTGATTGGTTCTTTCTTTCATCCCATTCATGCTCATCTTTTTTTACTCTTAGATCTTTGTACTTTCTTGCCACCTTCAGCATATTTCTACATTGTCATTAAGGTTACCTTAGATACAGGGTAATCCCTGTTCTACTTCAATTAGTACCATCACATTATCACTTCTCTTGAGAGCAGTGTCATCCAGAGGAAAAAAATGTGTATAAATACCCGCGTTTTCACCACAGTTTTCAGTTTGTTTTTACTTACAATCTCTGCTTTAGTAGTGCATTGATAACATGGGAGATGAATAACCTAACACATTTCTTCTTTTTAAAGAAGACCAGAGGAAATACAGCAAATCATAATCTGTTAATGTTCCTATAGGTAACTGATGATAAACATATCAGAAAATTAAAGTACCAAAAAAAGGTGTAAACAATAACAGTTCCCAATTGCATGTCTCAGCTTCCAAGCTGAAAGCCATACAGAAAAAGTTTGATTCTCGTTTCTCAGAAGTGTCCTTTTATGCCTGGACAAACATTACAAGGTGACATTTAAAAAATAAACAAATAAAAACAAACAAAGAACAAACTGGATTGGGTTTACGTGGCAAGGTTTTGGTAGCAGGGGGCCATAGTTGCTTGTGAGGGACCCAGGCCAAAAAGGGCTGTGGTGGTTTTACTCAGGTGGGCGGCCACAACCGCTCTCTCACTCCCCCTCCTCAGAGCGGAAGGGGGAGAAAAATACCATGCAAAGGGCTCAAGGGTTGAGATAAGGACAGGGAGATCACGCAGTAATTATCGTGATGGGCAAAACAGACCCAGCATAGGGAGATAGAAAGATTTATTGCTTATTACTAACAAGCTAGAGAAGTGAGAAACAAAGGAAATAAACCAAAAACGCCTTCCCCCTCATCCACCCTTTTCCACCTCCTCCCCCTGAGTGGCGCAGGGGAACGGGGATTATGGTCAGTCTATAGCGCTTCTTCTCTGCCGCTCCTTCTCGGTCACTCTTGTCCCCTGTGCTGTGGGGTCCCTCCCACGCGATGCCATCCTTCCTGAACTGATCCGGCATGGGTTTCCCACAGGCAGCAGCTCTTCAAGAACTGCTCGAGATATGGGTCCATACCACAGGGTCCATCCCTCAAGAGTAAACTGCTCCAACCTGGATCCCCCACAGGCAGCAGCTCCTGCCAGGTCACCTGCTCCTGCATGGTCTCCTCTCCACAGGCCACAGCTCCGGCCCGGAATCTGCTCCCGCGGGGGTCCTCCACAGGCCTCAGCCTCCGTCGGTGCAGGTCCACCTGCTCCACCGTGGTCTCCTCCATGGGCTGCAGCGTGGAACCCTGCTCCACCGTGGTACTCCATGGGCTGCAGGGGGACAGCCTGCTTCACCATGGTCCTCACCACAGGCCGCAAGGGACTTCTGCTCCGGTGCCTGGTGCACCTCTACCCCTCCTTCTTCACTGACCTTAGCACCTGCAAGGCTGTTTCTCATTCTTCTCACTCTCCCAGCTGCTGTCTGGCCCAGGGTTTTTTTGTTTGTTTGTTTGTTTGTTTGTTTTTTCCCGTGTCTTAAATATGCTCTTACAGAGGCGCAAACAACATTGCTTATTGGCTCAGCTCTGGTGGTCAGCAACTTATCTAACATGGGACAGCTTCTAGATTCTTCTCACAGAAGCCACCCCTATGGTCCCCTGCTACCAAAACCTTACCACGTAAACCCACTGTACAAACAAAGCTCAATATTTTGGAAAATTAAATGTTATATCTGTGAGGCTATCGATGAGAACATAAGGAAACAAAAGGCGTGGTTCCCATTTGGATTCCATTTCAAAAGTCTGGGGGAAAAAAAAAATAAGACTTGTTTTGCTAGCTTGGAAACAAAGAAATAAAAAAAGAAATAAAAGTTCAGCAGATGTCGACAACAACTTTGGAGAACTCTATATATTGATGGTAAACACTGCTGTCGAACTGCACTTTAGTAAAAGAATGAGTTGCACTCTTTTGTAATAGATATCAAATGCTCAAATACTTCAGAAGTAAAAAGAGTAAAAGAATACCATGTCCTTCGAAATTCCTCTAACGCAATACCTGTTTGTGGAATCAGTAATATATTTAAGGAAAATCATTATCAGAAGAAGCACGGAAATTTTGCTTTATTCCAAAAAGCAGTGAAATTATCAGAAGCATTAACAATAGCAAAAATATAAAAAACAAAGTTTAAGTTATAAAATGATGAAAGTAGATGAAAGCAATCTTAGATTCTTGCAGAACTTTTTCTAACACAAAGGTTTAATTTACAACTTTTTTTGTAAATTTAAGGTGGCAAGATGCCACTATGTAAAAGCAGATAAGCAAAGAAAGCTTTGAACAGGAGACCAGATGAACCACTCAGAAATGTTTGTGAAATATCAAAACAAGAAAAAACATTTTATCTTAATGGTGAAGGAACAGACAGTAAATTGAATCCAGCTTTCCATCTTGTATGGAAACATACATAAAGTTTACATACATAAACATACAGGAGAGGTACCTTCAGATGCCCTTATCAAAACAGTTTTTCTCAATTGCAGTTTTTGCAACACTCAGCAAAAGCTGAATACTCATTTGTATAACAGTGATCACTAATCACTACTCCTTTTGTTGAAGAGGGAAAGATTTGCTGGTTGCAAGATGCTGTTCAGCCTCAGCCTCCTAGGACATCTGTGCTTCAAGAAATGGATAACTAAAGCTATGACTGTCTTTGGAAAAGTTGTTGTGCTAGGCAGCCTGGTGTGAAACAAGAACAGTTTGAAAGAGATTTCTTGTTCATTTTTGGTGGAGTACAAGACATTTCCAAAAGAATTAGATACTTATGAAAAAAACTATCTAACCAGGGTGCCAGAGTAATTGCTATTAGTCATATCACTTGTCGTTAATTGTCAGCATTATAGATATCATAACATACAAGACATAGGAAATAAAATTCCATCCCTGAAGATTTTACAGCCTTGAAGCTAGCCACTCTGTTGCAAATAAGTAATAAATTAATTTTAAAGATATTAAGACTATATATGCATTTTAGGATAGAAGGTCCCCATATTCTTGGTGCTTTTTGTTGTTTGTTTGTTTTGCTTTCTTTTGTTTTTATTTGCTGTACTTCTGCCTTGAGGCTTCCAAGATAGAGTATGCAATACTCTGAAAGATAGAGTCTTTTTTCAACAATTTAACAATCATTTTTTTCCCCTGCATTTCCTCAGCATGCTTCAACATGAGGCTAAATATGACAGCCTGTTCTGTATGGGACTAAACAATATGGATGCTAATCTTATTTTCATTTTGTGTGAGAAAGCTGACAGCATGGTGTAGAAATAAGATGATACACAAGTATAAACACATAAAAATTCAGCAGCTAGAAGATGCAAATTATGCCATATCAGCCAGTTTCTGCTGAGATATGAGAGCATCTTTATCTATCCACTTCCTATTTTCTCACTGCTTTCTACTGATGAGCCACAGTTAAACCTTACTTTGGAAAAAGGGGAAAGATTACTTTTAGAGAGTTTGATTATATCCAAGCTAAGTCATGTTAAGCATGAACATAGTAATACTCAGCTTTGTTTACATTAGGAAAACACAAAAAAGTTTCCCCTAGAACCATTATTAAATCCCATTCTATCTATTCCTTTCTATATCCAACCACATATAGAAACAAAAATAACTACGAAACTGGAGTAATAAAGGTAAATATAAAACTGTAGAATCCACAGGAAAGGGCATTATTACTACTGTTTTGGTGCATGAGTTTCAAATTTTATTATCTACTATATGATTTTAGAGGCAGTAAAGACCGCAGACATCACCACTGCATAAAAAAAAAAAATCATTGACTGCCAGTCCATGCCATTGTTCTATTTTCTTGAAAGTAGAAAAAAAATTTAAAGAAAAGTCAATATACTTTCTGATATTAGGTGTGTGATATACTGCAAGAGTGGATAGTTAAAACTAGAAAATATTTTTGATCTTCATATGAAGTACATACTATACTACACTCTAGTAACAATACTGAGACAACCTGTCTTCCTGTTCAAAACAACAACAACAATAACAACAACAAAACTTTAACAAAGCAAAACAAATTAATAAATGGCTTTCAAACATACAAAATTTACTGCTCTGTGTGTAGCTGTTTGCAACCTCTTGCTGTTTGAAGAAACACGTAGAAAACTGGATTGCAGGGATGATGCATCATCCTTAAATTATATTTCTATCCAACAACATGGTATTGATTCCACTCACTAACAGAGAGTAGAGAGTTGATTAGAGCATGAGAAGACAATCTTTTTCACATTTCCTATGACCTTAAACATGAGAAATGAGGAAACAGGTAGCTTGTCTCAGCAACTCCCACTGATAGTCAAAAAACTCTTCATTTTGACAATTTTCTTTTAACATTAGGTTATTTTATATGGACTGTGCAAAGTGGGAAATAACTGGAAGAGAACAGAGGAAGGAAGAAATAGTTGTATTTTGGTAAAATTCAGTAAAGGCTGGTAGGAAATACTGGTACAAGTACAAGACTTTGTAGTCACAGCTCAATACTAGTTACACTGAAAAAATTTAAAACAAGCAAATGTGAAAAGAACAGGAAAAAGAACTTTCCACTTAATCTCCTTAAATATAAAATGCTTGGACAATTCAAGCATTTTTGTTGTTGTTGCTCCTGCTACTGTTGTGAGCAGTTATTACTGTCTAAAAATTCTCTCGCTGATCAAGACCAAAATGCTGAATTGAAAGATGTCTAAGGAACTCTGTTAACATGTAGAAGAGGTCTGATGGATTTGCACTTTTTAAATTAGAACAGGGACTTCTGTGCATTAAAAGCTACTTTGGGATAACATATTTTATAGGTTGACTATGCTTCACAGGTTTATATCATTTTTCTGTCCTTATTCGTGTAGAAACTACCTACCTACCTTTATGTCAAAGACAGACCCTGAACAAGGGTGAAGAGTATAGCATTTTTAAATAGTCAGAAAAAAATACAATGTAATGACATACTTGCTATGAAATGATTGATTTATGCTAATGGAATCTTTATTTGTCCATCATTCTTCTGAAAAATTATGTGACTGTATTGGGTTTACATGGCAAGGTTTTTGGCGTTGGGGGGTGGGCTGCAGGGGTGGTCTCTGTGAGAAGAGTCCAGAAGCTGACCCATGTTAGATAAGGGCCAGTTTCAGCCAGCTCCAAAAGGGACCCGCTGCTGGCCAGAGCTGAGCCAGGGGGTGATGCTGGTTGGGCCACTGGGAGAGCAGATTGAAGAAAGGGAAAAATAATAATAATAATAATAAAAAATGCTGTGCTACAGCAGCTAGAAGAGAGGAGTGAGAACCAGCCCTACAGGCCCCAAGGTCAGTGCAGGAGGGCAGGAGGGCTGTGAGCGCCAGAGCAGAAGTTCCCCTGCGGCCTGTGGAGAGGCCCCTGGTGGAGCCGACTGTCCCCCTGCAGCCCCTGGTTCCCACATGGAGCAGATCTCCATGCTGCAGCCCGTGGAGGAGCCCCCAGTGGAGCAGGTGGATGTGGCCTGGAGGAGCCTGCGGCCCATGGAGAGCCCCTGCAGGAGCAGGCACCGGGCTGGAGCTGCAGTCTGCGGAGAGGAGCCCACGCAGGAGCAGGGGAGCTGGGGGGAGCTTCTGCCCATGGGGGACCCGTGCTGGAGCAGTTTGCTCCTGATGGATGGACGTTGTGGTATGGAGCCATGTGGGAGCAGTTCTTGAAGAGCTGCTGCCTGTGGGAAGCCCACACAGGATCAGTTTGGGAAGGATGGTATTCTGTGGGTGGGACCCCAGGCAGAGCAGGGGCAGAGAGTGATCCTGAAGGAGCGGCTACAGTGAAGTGTATGGACAGATCAGAACCCCCATTCCTTGTCCCCCTGCTTTTAGTTTGCTTTTAGTTTCTCACTGCTCTAGCTTGTTAGTAATAGCTAATAAAGTATGTTAATCTCCCTATACTGAGTCTGTTTTGCCCATGACGATAATTGTTGAGTGATCACCCTGTCCTTATCTCAACCCTTGAACCTTTTCAATCATATTTTTTTCCCCCTTCCCTTTGAGGAAGGGGAGTGAGAGAGTGATTGTGGTGGAGTTCAGCTGCCCAGCTGGGTAAAACCACCACAGTGACTAAAATTTCTGATATACAAATAATAATAATAATAATAATAATAATAATAATAATAATAATAATAATAATAAATTGTAATGTAGAAGTGGCTCAGAGATGAGCTTGACAAAATGTGATTTGTTCTAAAATGATGTTATTGTCACAGGGTTTGGAGCCATGGATTTTTTTTTAATTTATTTTTTTATTTTGTTTATATATTTAAAAGAACACAAACAAAAAACCTACTATGAGCAATGCCCTCATAGTAAAGTTTTTGAGAAGCCTTGACATACTAATCAAAACCTCTTGAATCTACATAAAATTTAGGAACTAATTAGAAGAGAGAGAGACATTTATTGTTCAGAACTTCATATATCTATTTCAACTTATCCAAGTTATAATAAAATTTACATGATTTTACTCTGTATTGTATATATATATATTTCTCTTGAGTATCACAGTGAAAAAATATGACTGCATGTTTCACATCAGTATCTGTGGTCAGTTCAATAACATTACAGGACAGCTATACTGTATTACTATACAGCTAGACTTTGCTGTTGCTCATATAATTATGTTCATGTAATTGCCAATAATATATCCTTGAGATCATGTACTGTGAACAATCTCTTACAAAACTGATTTAAAACTGAAGTATTTCATTCAGGTTAAATTTATGTTACTATTTCTTAGGATTAAAACTAAGCCTGTGGAATGAACATTTTGAGATTGGACAACTGCAAAACAAAAATGCACAACTTCAGGATGCCTCTTACGGAAGATGTTAGACTGAAGACAAGTTATTCTTAATTTCACCTTCAAACAGATTAAATTTCAGGGTTTACAACAGAATTTAAATTTTAAAATAATTTTTAACATATACAGTACTAGAGCTTGAATTTAATTTTAAAACAGTGTGTTTCATAATTTAGACTTCTTACCATGGATTTTTCATAAATGGTAAAAAAAAATCTGCATTTATGTCATGTCAGTATAAGCTTTAATATTTGATCAACCTCAGAACAAGACCACAGTAACTGACATGGTTACTTTACAGTAACTTAAAGAAATGGTAATGAATTCCATGACCTTCCGCATAGTGCATCACAGTTTCTAAAAATGAGTTCTACTTGTGTGACCTCAATTACAAAGAACCTTACTATCATGAATCAAACTAAATTCATTGTCTGAATTTATAACTTCAGTTTTGTTGTCCCAGTCATCTACACAAGCAGCCTTGTCCATTTTACATGGTTACTGTTTATGTCAGTGTAAGGCAAATCGCTTATTTCCTATAAGTCCTTCTTACAATCATTGTGGTTACTTGCATTTTAATGTTAATCCCAAACTTTGATTTCTGTAAATATTTTGTGTACACTTCGGTGGTTTTACCAGAAAAAAAAACTTTTTTTCATAAATTTACTTAGCTCATCTTAAAGCGTAGAAACAGATAGCTATACAACTGAATACATATTTCAGACATTAACTGTCATTGCATGACTGAACTATAGTCTACAAATTTCACTAGACACATGATTTATGCAATTTTGTTTTTATTTCTTAACTGTTACAGCTTTGTTAGAGTTAATCTAGGATGAAAACAGAGATGAGCTGACAGGAAATAAATTTAAGTCATTGGAAATTGATGTCTTTGGTTACTAAATTTCCCTTATTAAGTCCCTTCTTCACCTCTTACATATATTATGGCTTGATATGACAACTACTTGCCAGGACATTACTTAATGACCAATGCTAGCTCGTTGCTAGGAAAAAGAAAGCCAACTTTTCCAACATTCTTCAGTGAAGAAGCTTTACAATTTCTTTGTAAAATTGTGAATCCAGAGGAGATGAAGTAATCCAGATGAGATTTCTGATGTTCACATTTGTGACTAAATGTTGATCTTAAGCTTCAAAATCCCTTCAAAATCCCTTCAAAAACATCTTTATTTAGTCAGCACTTAGAAGTGTGTTTTTAATCTTGCTTTTTTGTTTGTTTGTTTGTTTTTTCTTGACCCTTCTTGTGACAGCACAATGGTGTTCTGCCCTGCTGCTGGTCAAAAGCAATACTTTTTCTTTCAGAAAAAGAAAACAATGTAGAGAAAATACCTGCAATTACTGTCTTATTTTTAAAATGGTAATAAGAGCAGTTTAAACTTCTGCCTTTGTCCCCGATGTCTCCTTTTCAAAACAAACATGCACATTTGCATTGCTGTAATGTCTATCATACGTGTATCTTACAACACTTCATAGTTATTCCATCATAAAAGATTTACTCTACTCCTTTGACAGAGGCACAGAGGAGAGGAAAAAAAATGCTACAGCCTGATACTGAATTATAGTTGGAACAGTGCCTAAGTTTCTGTTCCTCTGTTACAGATCTCTGATCAAAAACAACTGCTACCAAGAGAAAGAATTTAGATTTCTGATATAGATTTTGGAATCAGGACCTTACCAAGTCCATATATCTTCTTTGCACCAAACATAGGAATGCTCAGCCTGAAGTTCTAACACTGAAGATCCCAAAATTGTTGCTGCCAGAGACCGTGTCTACAGTATGATGTTGGACATTATAAAACTTGAGAAATTTAAGATACAGAAAAAACTCTTTAAACAAATACATGAAACTCACAAAACTCTTCATGTCATACTGCTCAGTAATTTGTGAGCCCTCCTGTTAACCTGTGTTCTCATGTATATGTGGTTCAACAGGACTCAGAAAACAAAAACAAAAAACAAACAACAAAACAAAAAAAAAAAAGAAAGGTCTGTGATAAGCTACATGGTAGAAAATACTTGAGGAAATGGCACTGACACTGACTCCATAATGTCTGCTTTGGCATCCTTTGTGGCTGACAGAAGGGATTTTTATTGTGCTCTATGTTCAGGAATAAAGTAACTCTCAGGAGATAACAGGTGACACTCTTCTCTGGAGAAGTTCATGCTTGAGAACTATTCAATAAGAAAGTTGCCAAATAGGTTTTTCTCGAGTATCTGAAAAAGCTGCATTTGTGCAGAAAACATTAGAGTGGGAGCTTTAGGTAAACTAGATGAGAGATTATAAATTTATCTGTGAAGGTCCTTTAAATTTGCTATCCTTCTGTTTCAAAATGATTGTGAGGTTGCTACAGAATATATGGTACAGTGTTCTCAAAAGAAGGAATTTGATTTGCTAAAACTAAGCACAGTAAATATCCCGATGCTCAGTCTAAGGTATGAATATCCTTGAATCTAATGTCATGATTATTAAGAGAAAGGGAGGATTTAGCAATTATCCAGATGACAAATGCACCAGGAATTACTTTATTGATAATATATTTGTTTTCTCTATGAAATTGTTATAACAACAGGTAAAAAATATTTTAGAATCATGTTCACCAACGTTTCATTAACATTTGGGTAACTAGCAGGAGCTGTAAACAAAACATGTTTAAGTCTGCACAGGAAAACTTGAATTGGTGAATCAATATTCTCATCTTCCTATAACTTTCTGTTATAATAGAAACAAACAAATCTTTCCCCTCCCCCCAAAAAAAGCAGTACATCTAGTTGGTTTTGGACTGAGTCATCAACAATGGAACACATTGCAGGTATCTGCAGGGTTTTTTTTTTGAAGGTTAGTCATAGTATCCACATACAGAAGTTCATAATAATGAAACATCTACTATATTGACATCCCAGAAGTAGAAAAAGAATGCAGTCTATAGAGTGAGAATACCTTTATTTAGAAAATATCAATGTCTTATATCTTTATTTTGGATGCTTACAGCTTACTTACATCATTTTAAGATGAGATGCAGACTCACTTGCACTAAATCAATAAAGAGTTCAGAGCATTTCATCTCCTCCTGTGCAAGATAGTGAGCCTCCAAACATGTCTTTCTGTGAGAATAAGGAATGGAGTTTCTAGATATCAGTTGACTGGGAACAGAAAGGGTACTGATAAAGGGATGGGCTTTGGAGCAACAATGGCTATTTTAAACAGAATACTGAGAAGTTTTATTCTGTTACAGATCTTCTCTGACAAAAGTGCAAACTTCCTGGAAATACTTTATTTTACTAAGCTGCAAAGCATAATTATTGAGAGCTTTTCAGGGAGCACTTCCAGTCCCTGTGACTACTGCAATTTGTCGTTACAGAAATTCCAGAGATGGGAATCTCAGAAGTGTCCAGTGGTGGCAAACTCAATGTAGACAGGCCCATGGAGGACACCAGGTGGCAAAAAGGTTTTCATTTTTTAGCAGACAGATGCAATCCATTCTCAAGAATCAGGCTCAGCAACAGAGGGATATTGTATTTTACATGGATGCAACACACATTGCTTACACTTCTTGGCATCAGAAATCTTGACCCTGGCACTTCTCTGTCAGGTGAATGCCCACTGAAAAGACAGTCCCTGTGGAGACTGGTTGTGGACAGCAAAGGACTGAGATTTGTTCATATGTTGTCACTATGCTGCACGGAAAGGGCAAGCTTAGCACAGGGCTAGAACATACTCAAAAGCTCTTCAGCACTTCAATCACCCCAGATCTACAACAGTTTATAATCTGTCCTTTTGGTTCTCATTTTCTGTCTACTGAAAACTTTCTTAATGCTTCCGTGTTATTTTCTGAATTCAAGACTTTAGAAGAACGAAGTGCTCTTTCTTTAAAAGAGACATGAGAAATATGCAAGTCCATATGTTTGATGATAAAGTGGCAGACAGAAATTATGCATGAAAACCAGAATCAAGAAACCCCCTCCAAACTCTATGCCATAAAAAAGAATGAACAACAGGAAAGTCATGCAGAGCTTCTGCCATTCACTCTACGTGTCTGGAATATTACAGTCTCTGTGGAAAAAAAAAAAAAAAAGTTCTGCCATAAGGCAATTTGCTGTGCAGTCTCATCGAAAGGGCCCAGATATCCAAACAGGAAGTATCATGAAGTTTATTGGCAATATTTCAGTAAGAGCACACACTGGCAAAAAAACACTTGAGCAACAGCATTGACAGCTGCCTGCCAAGGGAGAATTCTGCTAACAGAACAGCTGGTTTGAGAGAGGGAGGAAAATAACTTCAGGGACTGGAAGCCAAACGTTTAGTTCTTTCTCTGAACCAATCTCTTAGAGTCACAGTAAGATGACATATTGGGAGACACCACAGAAAATGAAATAACTTGAGCAGCAACAGCAAGACTTTGGAAATTGCTCTTACTCAGGCATAGTAAAAGAGCAACAAAGTACAGTGAAATATGGACAAATTTTCTCTCCCTAGAACTGCAGCCCATACAAGCTAAAGCCAAAAGAGTCGCCTGTTTTCAAACTTTGTGAAAAAATTTGATTCTAACCATTAAGGTTTTATGGTTTTAACTGGAATAGTTATCCTGGCTTGTATCAGGAATAGCGCAGCCAGTAGGACCAGGGAGGTGATCATCTGTACTCTGTTCTGGTGAGGCTGCACTTCAAGTACTGTGTTCAGTTTTGGGCCCCTCACTACAAGAAGGACATCGAGGCCTTGGAGCGTGACCAGAGAGGGGCTACGAGGCTGGTGAAGGGTCTGGAATACAAGGCTTGTGAGGAGTGGCTGAGGGAACTGGGGTTGTTTAGTCTGGAGAAGAGGAGACTCAGGGGAGACCTTATTGCTCTCTACAACTACCTGAAAGGAAGGTGTGGGGAGCTGGGGGTCAGCCTCTTCTCACAGATCACTAGCAATAGGTCAAGAGGGAATAGCCTCAACTAGCACCAGGGGAGGTTTAGGTTTGAAATTAGGAGACGTTTCTTCTCAGAAAGAGTAGTCAGGTATTGGAATAGGTTGCCCAGGGAGGTGGTGAAGTCACCATCCCTGGGGATATTTAAGGAAAGGTTGGACGTGGTGCTTGGGGACATGGTTTAGTGGGTGATACTGGTGGTAGAAGGATGGTTGGACCAGGTGATCTTGGAGGTCTTTTCCAACCTTAGTGAATTTATGATTCTATCTTGGTTGAAAGTGAAGTGTGGCAACTAACTGGTAACGACAAAGCCTATGAAATGGCCAATCAAACAACTGGAAAATCTTATTGTGCATTTTAGATTTGTGGTGTATTGCCTGCTATTTCAAAAGGAAGACATTGTGGCCCTTATTTGAGCTTTATGGAGAAGAAAGTACACTAGAAGAGGATAAATTTCCATCACAATCTGGTACATGCTCTGGAGTGCATACTTGAATTCTGAAGCTCACAGGACCCATGGTGTGAAAAAAAAAAAAAAAAAAAAAAAAGGAAAAAAAGATAAATGGAATGCTTACATATTACATTTATCTGAGAAAATAAAGAAAAATGCTGCAGTTGCAGGATGTATTTGCTTTCTGTGGCAGCTGTTCATGGACAAAACTTCTCTTGGGCCTACCAGAAAGTTATAAAAAATACTACATGATGGATATTGTCTTTTAAAAGGACGAATAATCACATTAGATTAAAGTCAGGCATCTCTTTACTACTAGTTCAAAGAGAACACACAAAAAATTGCACTCATTTTTTCAGGCAAGCAAAACCAGAATATTTTCATTCAGAGCTTTTCTAGCTACTATCCTCTCTTTATATGTCTATGTATATATATCTATACATATTATGAGGTTAGAATATCAAACTTGTTATTTTAAAACACAAGGAAAAACAATGACAGAAGGATTCACTACCACTGTGGATATCATAGTAGTTAACAGCAGTTTTTTCTTCTGTTCTGTGATTTGTGAATGAATGCCCAGTTTCCTGGTTTGACCTGTGCTAGATGCACGTCATTTGGGCTTGAAAAAGAATTTGAGATGTTTCCTAACAGTGATCTGGGTAAAGGAGAGAGGAAGAAAAATAGTCAAAAGATTAGACAAATAAGTAGATAAGAATATGCTTACAAGTAAACTTAAAAAGCAAGTCCAGTTTTATTAGTCTTCTTGTCTTATTAAAATAATAAATGCTTCCTGTTCCCAAATACTTCACTGACATAAATCTTTTTTCTTTTGTTAACCCAAATGCTAACATTCTATGGATAGAACCAGTTTATGTCACTCATTCCCCCAGGGGTAGATTTCATTATGCTTATTCATAGCAGCTAGTAAGTTACTCTGCGTGAAGATTAAATTAATCTAATGAGACCATTCACAAAGCAAGCAAAAACCAAAATGAGTGAATGTGGCAGATTATGACCTCTAAGAAGCATGGAGACCATTTAACCCAGTGTTTCAAAATTTGTCTCTGCTTCTAATTGCAACCCTACCTACCCCATACCATCTTTCAATAGCAATCTATTTTCTACTCACTTGAATAGAACAGGTATGAGCCACTTTAAGATGTTCTTAAAACAGATGACCTCAAACAAATATAATAGCTGAACATTGAAAAAGGAAGTACAAAAATCAGGGTGAAAGACCAGTACAGCTCTCACATGAACACAGACTAAATTTTCTGTTCTGACAGCTATTTCCACAGTAAATACACTTTTAGAATAATATTAACAAAACAGTCATCCATTCTGGATAGCATTTAATTAGTCCAAACTTAAATGAGCATCTTCAATGCACATATGGAGACTTTGACTTATGCAATAATTTCTATTGTCCCCATGCACATAGCATCACAGAATCAGCTAGGTTGGAAGAGACCTCCAATATCACATAGTCCAACCTCTGACCTAACACTAACAAGTCCTCCACTAAACCATATCACTAAGCTCTAAATCTAAATGTCTTTTAAAGGCCTCCAGGGATGATGACTCAACCACTTCCCTGGGC
Source organism: Cygnus olor (assembly GCF_009769625.2). Taxonomy (NCBI): domain Eukaryota; kingdom Metazoa; phylum Chordata; class Aves; order Anseriformes; family Anatidae; genus Cygnus; species Cygnus olor. The sequence goes on along the minus strand of NC_049170.1, from coordinate 83,550,242 downwards.
AGCCTATTCCAATGCCTAACAACCCTTTCAGTAAAGAAGTTTTTCCTAATATCCAACCTAAACCTCCCCTGGCGCAACTTTAGCCCATTCCCCCTCTTCCTGTCACCAGGCACGTGGGAGAATAGACCAACCCCCACCTCGCTACAGTCTCCTTTAAGGAATTTATAGAGTGTGATAAGGTCGCCCCTGAGCCTCCTCTTCTCCAGACTGAACAATCCCAGCTCCCTCAGCCTCTCCTCATAAGACTTCTTCTCCAGATCCCTCACCAGCTTCGTTGCCCTTCTCTGGACTCGCCTGAGCACCTCCATGTCCTTCTTGTAGCGAGGGGCCCAAAACTGAACACAGTACTTGAGGTGCGGCCTCACCAGAGCTGAGTACAGGGGGACAATCACCTCCCTAGACCTGCTGACCACACTGTTTCTTATACAAGCCAGGATGCTGTTGGCCTTCTTGGCCACCTGAGCACACTGGTGGGTCATATTCAGCCGACTATCAACCAATACTCCCAGGTCCTTCCCTGCCACTCAGCTTTCTAAACACTCATCTCCCAGCCTGTAGCGCTGCTTGGGGTTGTTGTGCCCCAGGTGCAGGACCCTGCACTTGGCCTTGTTGAACTTCATACAGCTGGCCTCAGCCCATTGGTCCAGCCTATCCAGATCCTCCTGCAGAGCCTTCCTACCCTCGAGCAGATCGACACACGCATGTAACTTGGTGTCATGAAGCTCCCTCATTCATACCAGCCCAGATATTTACACTAGCTTCAGATTTTCTTGCATATTCAAAGGGCAGTGGCAATCTTGGTCTCGCTTGTGCAGTTTTCCCAGTAGCTTCCACTGCTACTTTTTACAGTTTTATACATTTAACTCCCGCCAGCTGAGGCATTGTGAGCATCAAAACATTTTTGCTGTTGCTTTCCATGTCTTCCCCTTTACCAGCAGAGAAAATGGGGCTACTATATGTTTTATTCATTTTTGGTTCACTCTTTATTTATGCAGTTCTTTCTTCTCAACAGGGAGTAACTCCTGTAGTAGCTAGGACTGTGACTGGAGGCTGTATATTCTGGGATTTTTTCTTTATTTATTTATTTTTGGATGTTGTTTTGCTTTCTTTCTGCTGTTATTCTGATTTTTTTGATGTCCGATATCATCTCTTTCCAGATTCATAACCGTGTCCATGCCGTGAGATATCTAGCTTTTAAGCTTACAGTATTCTGCTCTTCACTGATTCACCTTTCTCTTCTTAGCACCATGATTTCTTATTTACAGGTATTAATGCACTGAAATCTGTTTTGCTGTCTTACCTGCACAAGTTGACAGTAAAATTGAAGGACAATACATTTGCACCTGTGATCTTTCTCATAAATACTAAGCTATTTTTCTGCAGCACCTTTGGGTATTACACATCAAAGTCAAATATTCAGCTATATTTCCATTCATACTGGAATTATATTGGAATGATTGAAGCAATCCACACTATACCCAAGTCACACAGCAAATACAGCATGTTGTGGTTTTTTTTTTTTTTTCATTCTTTTCTCTCTTTCTCTTTTTTTTTTTTTTTTTTCCATTTTTTTATGGAAAGTTGAGTCAGCCTAATATAGCTCATAGATGTCAAAATGAATAAGTCTTTCTCTCACTTCTTTCTCCTCCCCCTCACCTTGAACCTTATTCTGCACTAATTTGACCCTTCTGTAAGCTTCTTTAATGATATCTAAAAAGAAAATGGTCCCAATTTTTCCCCTATATAAAAATATATTAAAGCAGTTATGAAACTGTCTAATAAATGAAGAAGCTGGCACAGAATATAGCAAGAATACAAGGCTATTGATAGAGAAAGACTATCTGAAACAGCTTCTTAAGGAGCAGTGAACGATTAGATTACGTGTCTGTAGTTTATGGAACTGTATCCTCAGACCGATGCTCTTTCTTTATCAAGGGTGTGTCAAGATAGTGTTTTCATATAGAACAGACTGAATCAGTTCTATAAATGGCCCATTACCTCGCTGGATGTATGACAGGGCTGACCCACCCACACAACCTTGAAACGCACAGAAAACGTCTCTGGACCAAGAAAAAAAGATGACCTTTTTCCTTCCATAACCTCAAGTTCATATATATCAGCAACCTCTGCATCAACAGAAGTCACTGTCATACCAAGTAACATTAATACAGCATGGGAACAAAACCTGAACTATTCAGATAGTTACAGTCAGATTGGCCACCTCAGTGGATCCCAGATGGGGTGAGTTCTGTCGTTTCCTACATGCTGCTGGGTATGTTGTTTACGCATGTTTCTATTCTGTGACATAATTATTTGTACAAATATAATATTGATAACAGTAACATTTCCAAACACAGATAGAAGTGTGTAAAGGAACCAAATTTAAGCAAGTCTTTTCATCTGAACATGCAATGTGTGTGTCTATGTACATGTGTGCATAAATAAACACACGTGAATGCTCAGTTTCATGGCACATACTTATCAAAGCCTTCATTTTATTTCATTGCCAAGGAAATGGTCCTGAGATATGTTGACTACATTTAGGTAATATCATGTTCTGTTCTATGGGTACCTCACTCTACAGATCTTATGCATGTCGTGTGTCTTGCAAAGGTGGTTTTAATCTAAATTTATTTTTGACTGTGAATGCTGAATCTGTAAGCTGAGAAAGCAGTTAATTAAGAGGTCTGTTGGAACTCATAAACTAACAATAAAGGCAAAAGGGCAAGTATTACATCTTGACAATTGTCAATGAAGTTACCTTGACTCATTCAATAGTGAGTTCAGGTAACCTCTGCACTCCTAAAGTTATGTGGTTAACTTCAAGGATGCACTTTTGTTAAAAAGCTCTGATCTTATACCATTTCCATTTGCTTTGTTTTCTACAGCAAAAATGTTTTTGGTTTCCACGCCTGAAGCTGGAATATCCCTTAAAAGCATACAGGTACAATGAGACTGTAGGTTTTAATTAATTTCTGCAAACATGTATATTAAAAATAAGGTAAAGTTTTCAGAAGCAAACACGTAAATATAGATAGAGCTCTAAGAAACGAGAATCCTTGGATATAAGTACTTGAAATCATACTGGGAATTTTATTATCACATATTAACATTAGAAACTCATTCACCTCCCCTTTAACATGATTCTGGTGTACAAAGCGTCATTAAGTGCCATTAAACACATCATTGTGTTTGCCAATTTACTATTGATCAAGTAAAGTTCTGGGTTTTATTATCGTTCTATTATAATATTTTGTTAAAAGTCTAAAACTATATAGCAGAAACATTTTTCAGATCTAACTTCTCTATTCAGTTTATTAGCTAAACTATTTTTTAGTATTTGATTCAAAAGCATTAGTTTATTTGTTTTATAATAAAGTATAAAGGCATAAAAAGTCATATTTATGTGTAGCATCTAATGGCTATTTTACTCAGGTGCAGCATTTTCTTTTCTCCCTCAGCCTTTCAAAATGTATGAAGAAGACAAAGCTGCTGCTGACTGTCTCCATAGAGACACCATGACAGTATCATGAGAAAATATTTTTACTTCAGTGCTTAACAGATTTGCCTCCTGAGCAAAACCACTCAGTAAAGGAGATGCCAGGAATAGAAAAGCCATTCATTACAGAGTGCAACTCATTGTGATCTGCATTGGCTTGGTGTGCGATAAATGATTTAGCACAATGTTTAGAAATGTTAGAGAAATAGATTTATTTTTTTTTTCAGATTTGTTTACTTTGCCAAATTCAAGGCTTATTTAAGTTCAGTGTCTGGTTTAAATGACTCAAAAGAGCAGTCTATTTCTCTCAGTCTAGGAAAATTACTATTTTACTTGGCCCTGGAAATAAACTTGGTTAAAAAACTCCACCACCACCACTGCCAACAACAACAAGTAAGCTTTTTATTTGGAGAAGTATTCTGTGTAGTTTCAATGATAACTATCAGAAGGCTTTTTGATTCAGAAAGTAGAACTGGAAATAGAGTGATGACTGCTTGCAACATTACCATTTTTAAACTGGAGTTTGCATGTGAAGTCATCCATTTACAAGCTATATGTCAGAGGTGTAATTTGTGTTCTAAAAGACAGGCAGTTCACATAGTCATAGTAGTCTTCACTACTTTAAATACACAGATATTTAAAAGAAGTTCATCACATTGAAATGTCTTCCCTATTAAATATTTATAACTCTACCCCAAAAAAATACAGTGTGGAGTTATATAGTGCATATTAATATAAAGTGGAGCTGTATAGTACATATAATGCAAGTCAATTTAACATGGGAACATAAAAAAAAAAGAAGACAACAAATCAAAATATACACCACCACCACCCAAGATAATTTAGTCAACTTAGAATGGATTCTGTGAGACTACGTCATCTGGAACTTTGGATTTTAAATTGGATTTTAACACAGTCAATGAATGCTAAGTCTTATGAGATATCAATTCTTATTTTGCAAGGAGTTTCAGGCAAAAAGACATTTCAGACTGGTATTTCTATAGTTATATTATCAAGCAACAATGCCACCAGAGTGATCTCCTGGTTTTTGACTAAATACACAGTGATTTTGACAGAGGATAACTACCATTTAACTCTACCTACTCTTTAACTCTAGCATTACCACTGAAGTTACATATCACTCTGTTCACTCCCACTCCTCCTGGATATGAAAAGGCTTTCATGAGTCTTTTGATTGAACAAAAAAACAAACAAATAAAACCATACATCATCATCAATTCAGAAGTGCTGAGATGACTTCTTTACATCAAATTTGCATAAAGTTCTGTTCCTTTTATGATAATGGAAAATATACCAGGTTTGGTATATTTTCAGATAGAGAAGGAAAACCCTCTCCCTACTTTTCCAACTGTTTTAGAATAAAGATGGATCAGAGCATCTACAGTAATAATGATAATGATAGTGATAATGATGATGATGATGATGATGATGATGATGATGATGATGATAATAATAATAATAATAATAATTAATAATAAATCAGAGCACTAAGCAACAAGATTTCCAGTAGCACTAAGCTATTTGTTAAGCCATCTAAAAACAAAGCATGCTCTTATTTGTCATCCTATTATGGTAACACTGGTAGACCTGATGGATAATATAAACCAATTTCAGTGGGACTGCATCTCTAATGAAATTCCTATCCAATCTTTTTGTGCCGATTATGTCTTCATGTGCCAGTAATCTTAACACGTACGTATCTGTTTGTACTGGCCACAAACATTTTTAGATAAAGCCTAATAGGGTCATATCTAGAAAAAAAAAATACTAGCAGTTATCTTGAGTCATATTAAATACTTTCAAATAGAAAATTCTAGCATGAATATGGCAAATTTAAAATCAAATTAAAACCAACCTATCTTGAGGTTCTTTCTTATGATTCTTTTCAAATTAGCCAAAAAATTAGACCTGCAAAAGGGGAGAAATGATATTTTATTACACAGAGAGGAAAAGAAAATTAATTAAGATTTCAAGTTTCAGTTAAAATTGAATCCATAGAATATTTAACTATAATCCATATATAATCCATATAATATATACACATATATATATAACCATGTTTATAATTTTAATAAAAGTATATTTATTTTTATGTGATGTAAGATTTCCGTATTCCTACAATATGCCATTTTGGACAAAAACAAGATTTTTTTGAACCTTGAAGGTGAAGAATACTGAAAGTATATCATTATAGGTTTCTTTCAATATTGTAAAAAACTTTAGTTTTATTACTGTATGGGTTGTCAAATGGTGTAATAAGCTTCTCAGGAAACAGAAAAGTCTCCATCCTTGGAGACATTGGGTAAAACCCAGCTGGACATTGCCCTGAGCAATCACCTGTAGTTAATGTTGCTTTGAACAGGGTGGGTTGGATGAGGTGATCTCCAGAGTTTCCTTCCAACCTCATTCATTCTTTTTTTTCTTTTTTTTTTTTTTTCTGTGATTTCTTCCAAATAAGCAATGCTCTGCTGATTACTGTTATCAAAGGGGAAGGAGGAAAGAAATTTGCTCATCAAAGTGTCTGTTAATTGGTCAGAACATGAAAAGTGTTGATGGGTCTGTGTGACTGGGGAGGAAGGAAACACAGCCTCTTCTTGGTAGAAGCAAACCATAGCCAGCTGGTCGAAAGAGGTGATTCTCCAACTATATTTAGCACTGGTGTAGCGTCACCTTGAATATTGTGTGCAATATTCTGTCTAGGCTCCACAACATAAAAAACTATTAATATACCTGAAAGTGTCCAGCGGAAAGCAACAAAGTTCATAAAATGGTTGGAAGGCAAGTCCTGTGAGGAGAGGCTGAGGACACTTGGTTTGTCTAGTCTGGAGAAAAGAAGTCTGAGAGGCAACCATATTGCTTTCTACAGCTTCCTGAGAAGAGGAAGTGGAGAGGAAGGACCCTGGTAACCATTCATATGGTGTGAAGGAACTGCAAAAAGCTACACCAGGGGAAGTTCAGTGCAGTTTTATGTAGTTCCATTTGTTTCAAGAGGGTAAAGACTCACAATCTGATGTGAGATGAGAACAGAAGAAATATTTAAGTTTGAATCATTGTGTTGTACTTGCAAGTTGATCTGTGAGAAGGGAAGAAGTAAATGAAATATACTGCTATTTATTGTGGTATCAGATTTTATTTTAACTACAGAATTCATTATCTGGCCAAGAAGGTGAAGTGCCCTGTTATAAGATTAATTCATACCTGCTTGGTCAAGTTATAATAAGATAACAAACCTACTAAAACTAAATATTTAGATTCTGAAATTTCCAGGAGACTATGTGAAGTGAGTTTTGGGAGTGGACATTAGCAAAACTAAGAAGACATAGCAGTACACTTAACGGAGAAAAAAAGCACCAAAACAAATTGGGCAGAAGTGTGATAATACTAGCAAATTCAATAACAAATAACAAATTCAACTTCATTTCATTGCATTAAGCTTATACTTTAGGCATAAGGCAGGTTAAAAGCTAAATGGTAATAAAAGGTACTATATAATTAACTGGAAAAAATGTAGCAGTTCTATATTCATTTTTAGTGGAGAAAAGAGTGCAGAAGCTTTGAAGAACTACTCAAATGGATATGAGCAGGTTGTTTATGCTCACCTTTATTACACTACAATAAGAAGCAGAAAAAGGAGAACACTTCAATAAATCAAGACTGAACTTGTTATATGGCAATAAAAGAAGAGTATTTGACCTTGTATTTTGCTTAATTTAAAAAGAAATAAACAAAAGCCTTCAAGTATTAACTCACCAAAGGAGTGGAATTCATGCATTAACATGTAAATAAATATATTATTTCTCTATCTCTTTCCACCACTTGCTCATCAGCCCAGAAGCATCAGGAAGAAACTCAGATTCTCTTCTAATGATCATTTATAACATTTTTGGATATTAATGCCAAGTAAGAAGAGAAGCTGAGTTTCCAAAAGTATCCAAAAAATTTATGCAAGATATGCAGAGGATACCTATCTGGAGCCAAAAGAGCTGAAGGACCTCAAGACCTTAGGTGGCAATGCTAATGTCTGTCATGTAAATGATAGTCAAGATTGAAAGATGGAGCTGAGGAAGACTCTGACCTGTTAAGGTGCTGAATTTGGCCCTTCCTGATGTTCTTCACTTAGCATTTGTGTATCAAAGTTTGCTTACAAATTGTTTCCTTCTGTCTTAAGTGAGCAAAAGACTATTGAAAGTGATACTAGTGATTAGAATTACAGGTTCTGTTGCCAAGATACCTATAGTCTATATTCTTATATATCACCTACAGATCCCTTCATCCACCAAAAGCAGACTTTAAGTTCCTATTATTTAACTCCAATAAATACATGAGTTATGTTAAAGAAGTCCAGTATAGTCTGCTTTACAAACTACTTTTTCAAATTCCTCAAGTTTCTATGGATCATTTTGTCTCTTTCATTAATCCTGTCACACATATAGCATGACAGAATGTAGCTTTAAAATGAATATTATGAAGGTGAACAATAGCATTGTTTTTAAACTAAAAATAACAAGAACCTGTTATTTCCATTTGCCATAGCTCTGTGATACTGCCTGTTAAATGAAAAGTCACCAGCAAGTTGCATTTCAAGTTTGTCAAGTGTCACCCCTAACAATTTATGTCAAATTGTAAATAGGCATGCTCATTTGAGAAAAATAAAATAAAATGCAGTAATAGATTGCTTTAAAGAGATACTTTTCTAGTTTGAGAGAGAGCCACTTAGAAATGTAACTATATTTTTTTTTAACAGTGTAGCTCATATCATGTGCTTCTTTTTTATGTCTATTTTCCATGAACTTGTCATGTCAGTGACAGAATATTTCGTGACTTTTTTTTTTCCATATTGCTAACTTCAGGGACTTAACTTGAGGAACTGATAGTTTTTACCTTATTTTTCTACATTGTTTTGTCTGTGTGTCTTTAATTTAAAAACATCACCACTGATTTATCCTGTGGTGAGGAAATATGCAATTCTGAAGTGATGGTACCACAGAATAATATCTAGCATAGTGGGGTGAAACATCAATTTTATAATACCTTACAAACACTTAGGATATAAAAGTACTTTGAGACATACTGGAAGCAAGAGCATGTAGCACTTTGCTTCATTAGAGTGATGCACAGTTGTATTTGAAAAATACAGTCTCCAGCTGTATCACATGTGCTGACCTATATTGTGTACTATGTACTATGTGTACTATGCTTTATCAAACGAGAACAATTTTGTAGGAAAAAAAAAAAAAAAGTCTATAACCCCAGAATTGTTCTATAGTGCTAGTTGACATGAAATTGTAAATATAGAAAGATGTAATAAATCCATGCTGTTTAATTTAAGTTTTATTTATTGTTTCAATTTTGGGCAAGCTTAACAACATGGATCACTTTCTGAATTTATCTATGAGTCACATGGTAGAAGAAAAGTCATCTTTTTATCCACAGATTTCTCCATTACAAGAGTAACTTTCCCAGAATAATTCAAAATAGTTTTATTTATCTAAAACAGTTTGTATCTAAAGAAGCTAGAAGTGTGGGGGGGGAAGAGAGTTGGAGTGAGAAAGTATACAAATATGTTTATAGAAGTGACCAAGTCAAAAAGTAACCAATGATCCCCTAACACGTAGAATCATAGAATCATTAAGGTTGGAAGAGACCCTCAAGATCATCTGGTGCAACCATCACCCTACTACCAATGTCACACACTAAACCATGTCCCTAAGCTCCAGATCCAACCTTTCCTTGAATACCCGTAGGGACAGTGACACCACCACTTCCCTGGGCAACCCGTTCCAATGCCTGATTACTCCTTCTGAGAAGAAATGTCTCCTAATTTCTAACCTAAACCTCCCCTGGAACAACTTGAGGCCATTCGCTCTAGTCCAATCACTAGTTATCTGAGAGAAGAGGCCAACTCCCAGCTCCCCACAATTTTAGACTTTTCAGAATGGGGAAATAAAAACAAATATTTCTTGCAGTTGTATAATAAAATCAGCTACGAATAACACAGTGAATCCAATACAACAGGCTTCTAACCCTTAAATACAGTAATTTAGTTCCAAGACTTTTCTATGTGTGTGTATGTCTATGCGTGAGAGAGAGAGAGAGCAATAGAGAGATCTGATATAACTTGTTTAAAAGAGATGCTCTTTAGCTACTCTAGATGCTAGGAAATATGAACCCTGTAACTAAGTAACATAAGTCAGTAAAGTCTTTTTTTTTTTTTTTTTTTTTGAGGATATTTTTGTTACAGTACTATTCAATTAGGTTCCCTCTTGGATGGACAAGCAATACAGATTATTTATTTATTTATTTTCATCTACTTCTGGGGAGGAGAGAGATGCTATCACTTTGTCAAGTAATACTCAAGAAACAGTTATTCCTAGAACAGGAACAACAGATGACCTTGATAATATATATTTCAGTCACTCCATTGTCTCTCCAACTGAGATAAAGAATAAGGTCAATAAATCAGACCATCACTGTTTATCAGTCAAAGAAAAGGATTCTGCTGAATTTTCTTTCTCCTGTCTTCCTGTCCTCCTGTCTTTACTACTGCGAATGTCAATAGCTATATGGACTTAAGCTACTTTTTAAAAGGCTATTTTTGAAAGCTACTTCCAACATGTTTTTAAAAATACATTTTGTTCATTCTGAAAGCACAATGTCAACTTTTTCACTACACTAAAATAAAAATGTCAGACTTGTACCACCCAAATAATTGATGAGTGTCATTAATCTAGATGTTTTGTCCTGATCATACTGTATTTACTCTTCGTGTTACTTGCTGTAAGTAGAAAGCGTATTACTGATTAAGATAAAGCCATATAAAGAATTAATTACATTCAGTATGAATATGGAAGACAGAAGTGATAATTACACAAGGTCAGATTTTGACATGCTTAGCCACTAATTTTAGTAATGAATTCCCCTTATTGAAGATGAATTAGGTAAAGGTTGGAAACACTAGCCAGAAAGCTAGTTCTCTGAAAGCCAAACTGTTACCAGAATAATAGAATTAATTTCAGGTTCTTAATATTAATTTTTTCAGGTAAAAACACATACTAACTCTCCTGACTTTTTAAAATAAGAACTCTCATACGTTTGTATGCTTAGATATGGGGGTTATCCAAACTAAATTGATAAACAGAATAACAAGCATGCTATCATGTCAGTGTGGAAGGAAAAAAAATCTAGGATGGACATAGGTAATAAAGAGGCATGGAAATAAGCAATAAGAAAGATAAGCTGTGTAAACACAGAATGGAATATTTTCCATATGTTTTTGGCTTTGGTTAAATTACAGACATTACAATTATCAGGCATTATATTTTCAAATAAAAATGCATTTTTTTTCAGAGATAATTTAATTCTCTTTCCTGCCTGGATCTAAGAAAATTTTTAGAAGATTCTAAGAAGGTTCTGAGAATCTAAGAAGATTCTTCTAAATTCATCTTTATACTGAAAAGATTTTGTTAATAAATTTGTGACTGACATTATTGAAAGCCTAGATGTGCGCAGCCAGTTAATTTGACTTGAAATTTCAGTATATGAAATAGAGGTGGGAGAGAGAACCCTATTTTTCTAACAATAAAAACAAGACTGAGCAGCACTTACACTTCATCATATATTCACTCAAAACTTAGTAACATTTTCTTTAACTCCTGAAGCTTCCTTTGCAGACTTGGTTTGGATTTCAACTGTTATAAATATGCTTTATATGAATACTTAAATAAGAATATATCAATATTTTTCTCTGCAGCTGTTGCCTCAGCTCATAGAGAAAATAATAAATAAAGTAGGAATACCAAACATGGTGAATGTATGAACTATGTATTATCTCTCTTAAGATATATAAGCCTTTGATAACTTTTAGGTATCTTATTTTAACTTTTAGGTATCATATTCTACCCATAAAGTAAAAGCTAAGTCAGTTCTACTAAATGAGTATAAATAGCAGTCACTTAGGCCACTGAAACTGAAGCCTGAAAAGACTATTTACAAATGCTAAAAATGAAAAATCTAATACAAGCAGTGATTTGCATCCCTAGCTACTATGACATATCGATTTTACTCAGTGACTGATAAAATTTTAAATATGTGCCACAGATGGATTCTGAACTGACCATAACAACTCAAACAGAACTGGGGTTATGAGGTTATGGGGTTATTTGTATAAAAAAAAAGTCTGCACACAACTAACAAACAGTAGTTAACAAGAAAGATACCTCTAACAACAACAACAACAACAACAACAACAACAACAACAACAACAAAGACAACATTCTGGCATTGCACAAGTCCTTGCAATGCCAGTGTCTGAATTTTGTGCATGGTTCTAGTTGATAACTTAGAAAGGATACAGTAGAACTAGTAGATATTAGGAAAAGATCTATGAGAAATATCAAGTATATGAAATGGATTCTATATTAAGAACAACAAAATGAACTGGGACCATTCAGCCTGGAAAAGAGATGACTGAGGAGATAATACAGAAATCTACTTGTTCATAGGTATCTTAGAGATGAGCTAAGGTCAATTTTTCACCTTGTGATAGGAGATGCAAAGCTAGTAGGATTAGGTGCCTTTACCATACAGTATAAAATTCAGCTATGGAATGTCTTGCCAAAAAATCTGTGGATGTTAAAGGAGACAAGCTGATGGAAGAGAACTTCTCAGAGGGTTAGTAATTATAATGCTTTTCTCTGGCACAAGAATTCCTTGTGTTTTAAACAGCTGAGGCTGGGGTAGTATTCATAGAAAACATCACAATAAATCTGCACTGTTTGATTGATTTGTCAATTGTCAGTACTCTTGGTAGAAGGGTAACAAAGGAAAAAAGTTGTTGGAACTGATTTTCCTTCAACATTGGATTGGTTGGATTTTTTAAGATGGTATTTTCAGATCACATCAAATAGAGAAGGTTGGGAAATATTCCTTAGGCTATTACCATTATCATCTACTGATGTGAAATAGTTGTGTTAGAAATAGCTTATTTTTCTTTTTATGTTATGCAATCAATGACACACCTTTTTTTTTATTATTTTTTTTTCCCCAAGAGGGAAACAAACAACCTTCTAAGAAAATCACTGAAAGCAATTAATATTTGGCATTTTCTAATAGACTTCTAGCACATTGGAATACTATGGATGCAGTTTTAGCTTTCAAACTAAAAATAAATAAATAAATAGAGAGAGAGAGACTTTACTGTTAAAAATTTAAGGTTGTCTATAAGCTGTATGGCTGTAGTGATCTTTATTTAGTATCACTGAAGCAGCTGCTTATTCAGCAATTTTAGTGAAAGTGGGAAAAAAAAAATGTTTTGTAATTCAAACAGCACAGAAAATATCTGGAGGCAAAAAAGTGTCCAAAGTTGATTATCAAAATACAAGGGCTAAAACTAGAGCTGGAAAGCAGAATTATTTCCAGGTTCAGGGTGTAAGATACTGAAGTCTATTCTTAAGTTTTATTTTTAATTTTAAGATAACTTTACATTTTCAGTTTCTAGGTGATGTTGTGGTCCACAGTTACTGACATCTATGGTAGAACGTAACTTTTCAGCTTTTTTTCCCTGTATTTTTCATATCCAAAATATTACCTTTCACAACTTTTCCAATATTGAACAGACAATGTTAAATTATGCAGTGGACAAAAGGAAAAATCAAGAAAAAGAAAGGAAGTGGAATGGGAGAATGTGCTGCAAATTTTGAGAAACACCTTTTTCCAACATTATAAAATGTTACTGGACAAGAATGTAGCTCCTTTTCATCAACTCTGTTAAGCAGGAAAAGAGATAGTTTATATCAGTAGTCAAAATGCATGAGGACACTCACTTTTCTAGATATAAATGCGTGTATATACTTTTTTATGTCTAAGCAAATAGAAATATATTAGTCTAATTATAAATATAAACAAAGTTATAGTTAAATTTGTTATATTCTTTATACATTCTTATCTTATAGCCATATTTATAGTTATATATGAATCTATTACATAGTTAGCTATTATATATGCATGCATATATATGTGTGCATGCTTGTGTGTGTATGTGAATGCATATATATGACCTTAACAGCTTGAGGCTTTCTACTACTCTTCTGTGAGACTGAAAGAAATTAACACATCTTCATTTTTCTGGATGAGGGAGTTATGGAAACACAGAACAGTTTCCATTGAAGTTCTAGATCTGAGAGGACAACTGTCAACAGACTTCCGGAGATACTAAAGTTGGTGCCCATTTTACCCCCACAGCTCCCACAGATCTGTAGTGTGATGACAGGGCCGAAAACAGATCTAATGCTAAGCAGAGAATCTGAAATTTTTGAGTTTGGGCAGATAACCCACTGCAGGATATAAAGATATAGAATTATAGAATCAGATAGTACAATGCAAGGCATTTAGACAAACTTGACTCATGCAAGTAAATAGACTTACCAATCTTTTTTATATTGTTTGGAAGGACTACTTCAGTAGTGTCCATTCCATCAAATGAAACACTGAAATATTACAGAGCAAAAAGTATCTGTATTTTTTATTAACCTCTAATCAAAGTGAGTCTATAGAGAGTTAATTGCATTTCTGAAACACCCTATCAAGACAATGCTGACCCCATAGTTATGGTTTAGTAACGGTGCTCTGTTTTGGTCACATATGGGAGAACTGAAGAAGTAGGGGAACAGGTAACTATTATTATTATATTTTTTAATGCATTAACATGAAAATGTTTCCAGAGAGGGTAGATAGAACAATTTTATTATAAAGGAATAATTAAAGATTAATTACATGTTTACTATAACAACATTGTTTCCATCTCTCATCATGTTAAGTTTTTCCTCATCTTGTCAAAAATACTTTGTAAGAATGTCATTGCAAGGAAGCACAAGTTTTCATGAAGATATGAAAATCTTGTCTAAAAGAAAGAAAAGACAACCAGAAAAAAATCTTGAAAGCGTCTCCAGAGGGTAGCATAAATGTCCCTTATGTCCCTGCCTTATGTCCCTTCACAGAAAAAACATAGCAAACTGTTAATTCAGCTGCAGTTCAGGAAAATCAGTTAGATGGAAGGAGACTGTACTGAAAGAGACAGATCAAGAATTCAGTAGTCATGAAATGAGGAATGTGACTGTCACTATGATAAAGATGACATCGTTTTGACTTCATGGCAAGATCCTCAAGACATAGAATTGTCTAGAGAGGATATTTCTCTCTTCATCTTATTGCTCTACCAGATGGATGTATAAAGTTACAGACATGAGTAGGATAACAGTTACAAAAGGATTCAATAGTAATCCCGTGAAGATACGCTTAGGAATAAAATTCAAGTGCCATAAAATACTAAATAACTGTGATGAAGGAATATACAAAACAAGCGATGCACAATGCAATTAACTGATCATCACCCGCTGATTGATGCCCATCTGGACCCCAAGCAGTGGCACCCTGCCCCCAACCAGCCCTCCCAGTTCTCTTGTTCAGCATGACACCATACATTATGGGACACCCCTTTGGCCAGTCTGGAAAGCTGTCCTGGTTCTGTCCCTTCCCAGCTTCTTATGCATCCACAGCTTCCTCACTGGTAGGGCTGTTTAAGAAGCTGAAAAGTCCTTGACTAAAACATTGGTGTTTTATCAGCATTATTCTCATTCTAAATCCAAAACACAGCACCATACCAGCTACTAGGAGGAAAATTAACTCCATCCCTGATGAAACCAAGACAGGTTATCAAATCTCTCTAATAAGAAGATTAGTTACTATCTAGATGACAAATGAACAAATGAAGTCTCCTTTGCAAGTGTCCTGGCAACAGCATTTTCAGGTGGATAAGATAAAATTCCCCTGAACAACCATTCTTCTGAATTTTAATAACCAGCTGTCCCATGGTCCTTTGGGACCATGCCAGCTCATGCACCATCTATCACTATTAGATCCATTCATCTTAAATTGCGTATAAAATATGTCTTAACTTGTGCAAAAGATGTGGCCCTATATAATTATTCCATATAGATATCTTCCTTATACACTACTTTGTCAATTCTCCTGCAGGTGTCTCCAGGGGTGGTCAGATTGTCAATCCTGGATGTTGATCAACAGATTGAAGCAAACAAAACTGGGGCATAGCAGGAGATGCCTGATGTAAACTCTGTGGTTGTTTGAAATGTCAACCTGTATAACGCCTGCAACTGTTAGCAAATGCTTTTCTATGAAACCAGTTAGAATTTTTGTCAGTCCCCTTGTTCAAAGACAGTCCATTGTTTCATCTATCCGAAGAATAGCTGGGCAATTTACACACGATACAGGGGACTGAAGACTAAGTGTACTGGGTGCAACACAACAATTATAACTATACAAGAAATTAATTTTTATCTTTCTATCGCACTTACAAACTTAAATTCTGTAACACTTGTCACAGGCTCCTGAAGTTTTTATTGTTTCCATTGTCCTTTCAAGCAGCTTTTAAGCTTCCTATTCTAGGTTAGATAACAACAGCTAAACCACAAAACAGTAGATGAAAAACTATCAGAAAAGCTCCCTCCAAGGCAGTAAAGTCACGCAGGTGCCTAAAATGGAATTCAGCTGTTCATGTTATACACTGTGAAAGGTCACTTCAGTATACAACTGCTGAAACAGAGATGAAGTAACAGCAGAATGCTATTATTTTTCAGCGATGTACGTAAGCTCAACTGAGTAGCTGAGAAAAATTACAAGGTCCTGCACACAACCTGCTTGAGATGTTCTACACCTTAGTGTGGCATGAGAAGCTCTGTGAGCAATGAAAAGGAAATGTCCTCTGGTTCTGATTCCTCAGAAGTATGTATACCCATATCAGTAATGTGTACATGAAACAACGTGCGAATATATGATGAGATTGGTAATAGGTAAATAAAAGTTTTAACTCATTAAAACAAGAAAACCTACATTAAGAATGGTGTACTTTCTTTTTGGAAGGACTGAATCAAAATTTCATAACCTTTTCACAGTATGGATTTGAGAATTTGCAGAGATGTTTAGCTTTTGAGTTCTGGCAGGATCACTCTGGCACTTCCCTTATCCAGGTCTCCTGAATATCTGCTGAACTGGATTAATTTTCCCCTCCCAGCCCTTCATTCTTGTCTGCAACAATATCATCTCAATTTCCTTTGATGGGGTGTGGAGACTAGGGGTGATCTCCCAAATGCAAAGTTTTCATCTCCTTTATGATGAACCATTACTCTATTTTGATTTTACCTTTGTTGCTATCCGAAATTGATGTTTCATCATTCTATGACATTGTTCCTATGGATCATAATCCTTTAAACATTCTTACTCTGTGACCAACTATTTGTCTCTTCTACCTCTTGTCTATAAGCAAGTACTGTTCAGCAATACTGAAAATATTGGTGTATTATCAGTATTGTTTTAGTCACAGATACAAAACACAGTACCATATAGTCTCCTATGATGAAAATTAACTCCATTCTAGCCAGACAGAGTAGAGATATAAAGGACTTGCCACCACAAATTTTATGTCTTAACATCTAATATCTGAATATTTGAAAAGATAACTCAGAAATGAAAACATTTTTGATTTTTTTGTTGTTGTTGTTTTGTTTTTGGTAGGGCTTTTTTTTTTTTCCCTTAGTTTCTGTTCATGTGGAATTCATTCTGAAAGTTTAGTACAATCACATCACCAATTATTTATGAATTTATTCATCATAGAAACCATATTGGTTATCATTAAGAAATTAATCAGTAAAGGATTCCAACGTTTGATCTCCTACTGCATTGGAATATTAAAATGAGATTTAAGTCCTCCTAGGAAGACATCAGTAACTAGATATCATGAGTGAGGTGTGATTATTAAATAACACAGGCTAAAGAATGTTATGTAGGTGGTATAAATAGAAAATTCTCATGTCCTTAAAAAAAAAATAAATATACATTCCCTCTACAACATCTCACTACTTCTTAAAGTCACTGCTGCAAAACCAAACAGCTTTTCTGCAGCACGCTGTGCAGCTATCTAAATTATTTTACAGTACTTTCTCACTTTCCAGTTTTTATCCCAGTCTTTGATGATGGTATGTACAGGTGTTTTAAAGCTGTATATCATTTTCTTTCTGAACTTACCTGTTGAGGAGAAAAATATATCAGTCCTTATCTTTTTCATGAAAAAGCCTACAGGGATTATACAGTTTCCAAAAGCTCTTGAAATCAACAAGAAGTAGGTCAAACAACTCCACAATATTAGACAGTTTCCCTTCCACTTTTCTTACTTGTCAGAACAAAAGAAAAGTTGGGACCTTGAAATTAGTACCTTTACAAGTATCTAAAAATTCTATGTAAAATTTGGATTAAATCCTTGAAATTATTTTCATATAACCAAATAAGACATATTGGCATTTTTTATTTTTCTATATTATCACAAATTCTAGAACTTGCATTCAGACAGTTATGCACTGTTATTCACAGTTATGCACTATTATCCACAAAGATGGTTAAGAGATTGGAACATCTGTCATATGAAGAGGGGCTAGACTAGTGTGTCCAGTTCTGTGTTCCCCAGTACAAGAGGAACGTGGAGCTGGAAAGAGTCCAAAGAAGGGCCATGAAGACTTCCCTGGGCAGCCCATTCCAATGCCTTTCAGCTTCTCTCAGCAAAGAAGTTCTTCCTAATATCCAACCTAAGACTTCCTAGAGAAGTAGCAGAGTCTCCATCCCCTGAGATACTCAAAACCCAACTGGACACAGACCTAAGCAACCTGCTCTAGGTGACTCTGAGCAGTAGTGTAGAACAAAATTACCTTCAGAGGTCCCTTCCAACCTCAGTCCTGTGATTTTGTGGTTCTCACTTTGGTTCCTTCATTACTTTCCCTTATATCCTACAATACCTGAATTTAATCCAATCTTTGATTTTCTTCAGGCTGCAGCTAAATCTCACAGAACAAAACTTATACTTTGCTACAGGGAACTCTTTGGTTCATATACGCATATACATAAGACACACATTGACATGAATTTGTGTTTTATTTTGGTTCAGTCTTCATAATAAATTGAACTATATCTTGCAATTAGCCTTTGAAAGGAGGTAGCCTAGAACTACCAGAGCCTGAAAGGATTTGGTGTCAGAGTTTTCTGCTGTATAAAACAATACAGTTCAGCTTCTTGTATTCCTTAGGGTTTTTTTGTTTGTTTGTTTGTTTGTTTTTGTTTGTTTGTTTGTTTTCTCACCCTCTCTGGGCCCTTCCTGTAGCTGACAAGTGATAGTCTTTGAAGCAAGTGTCACTGTTGATCTGAGTACTTGCCACCTTTCAGATAAATGAATTCTCTAGCAGCCCAAGTGCACAAAGCCTGCAATTGCTTCAGCCCAGTTCCTGTTCACTTGCCAAAGGCAGGGCAAGTGTTATCACCACTTAATGGAAGAAATATATCTTATGTTAAACTGTCAAGAAGGCGTTGTTTTAAAGTGAACAATTCCAACACTTTATTTCACATGTACTGCTTAAAGATGTTGTGGTATAGGAAATACCTATTTCTGTCACACAGCAGTAACACTTCATATTCATCCTGTCTTTTTCTATAGAATCTGAAGACATTAATAACTGAAAAAACTATGACAATGAGCCTACCAGATTTAACCAAACACTTCATTTTCAGGAACACCAGGTGGAACACCTTTGAAACCTGCTCTGATCAACAAAATTAGGTTGCATATATTAGATTTTGCAGGGTGGTGGGCTTTGTTTGTTTGTTTGTTTTTGTCTTTGATTCTTTTCTTTTTCTTTTTAGTGGTGACTTTAGGATTATTTTCTCAAGTCTGATACTGAGTAATTCAAACAGATACTGAGCACGAAGTTCTATAACTAAATAACAGTGTATATGCAAAATAAGTATTAGATACCATATGTGCATTATTCTTGATGATAATGAGAACTAAGTTTAATTTATCAGTCTGTGTGGCAGACCATTTATTCCCATCCCCTTCTGTGTCAATTTTTCTACCTGTCTAAGTCACATGATGCCTGAGGTCACATTCTGAGACCTCCAGATATTTTAATCAACAGGTTGAGATGTTCATAAAATTTTCCCTGAGCAAGCAGTGGAATTGTCAATTAGTAGTGGCAGGTATTTTGAAAACATTCACATTGGGTAACATTTGTTTTTGCTGCATATTTCCTACTAGCATCTTAGGAAATAAATCTCATTCTGCTTCTATAGTACAGAATTATTCAGTACAATTTTTTGTAAAACATATTCCACAAATAAATGCAGAGCTCAACTTAATGCTTCAGAGAAGCACAGACCAAGCATATTAAGTGAGCAAAGTATCATCTTCTCACATTATTTCACTACTTCATTCCAACTACAATGATAATACTACCATTGAGTCTTTGGACCTGAGCAGCCATACTCTTTTAGGGCACCCAGTTTGTGAAGAAATGTAGTTTGTTTTTCATTCACTGAGGTTCAGAATATGTGGATTCTGCTCAAGAACCTGTAGGAAGGCAAGTCATTATATTACATTGATTAAAGTCATTGTTCTTCCATCTCTCTGCTGACTTCTGTCCAAACCAAAGGATCTGGGAAAGAATTATTGGTCTGAGCACAAAGCTGAAAGTCAGAAGTTTTATTGTATGTGGTGAAGAAAGACCAAGCAGACCAATTGTACACTTTTCCTGAAAGTTCAAGATGTTTCTAGATTAGAAGTATGACTAACATGAATAACAGCAGTTGAAGCATGACCTAATTTCAGCACTATTATGTACAAACTAATGACAGAAATTTAAGTGTTAATTTCATTATAGTAGAATTTTGTGTAAAAAATGCTTGACATGACACATCTTTTTCCAGTTTCAGTATTTCCCTACTCCAGCAAGTTGTAATGCAGTTCTCTTTAAAATTAAAATCTGCAGTAACAACTTCAGTTCTGTTGCTATTAAATGTTCTCTTGATGTATTAGAAATTGAGTACTCAAATATGAAACTGTTTAAATTTAATCATACTGAGTTAGGAATACTCTGTACTACAGAGCTATATGCACAGTGAATAATTCTGAAGCATAGTTATTGTGCAGAAATGCCCAGATTGTCAGGGCAGTCTTCCTTCAACAAAAACATACTTTTTTTAAGCAAATTTAAAATATGTCTGGCCAAGCTAGGGAAAGACATACACAACTCAAACCTGAAATTTAATGTCCAAATATTTCCTGAGCAGTTCTGCTCTAGTTGACTCAGCTCTGAGTTGAGGGGATTGGACTAGATGGTCTCCAGGACTCCCTTCCCACCTGAGCCATTCTGTGATTCTGTGAAAAATGAGTGTTAGATGTAATGACTAATTCTGACAGTATATCTAATTCCCTTAGACTAATGTAAGTTAAATTTCTACAATTGCAGTACTTGATCTACCAATGTTATATACTGACTTGTATGTCACTGTACCTTATAAAAATAACCATCTGTATTCCTTGAGTAGCCTATCAAGAAAAAAAAAGCCAAAATGAGGCAAGTAATGTCCATAACACCACCACATCCCCAGCAGTGTGTTAGCTTATTAGCTGTATAAGAGAATTTTTGATCTGCATACTGAAGGCCTGGTGGATTCAAAGGAACTTCTCAAGGAAAGGAAACAATCTGGGGAGCCAAGTGGAAAAACAGTGCTTTTTAGGTATAGCTGAAGGATTCATGCCAGCTCAATATATCAACAAGAGAAATCTACTTAACAAAAACTTTTTTGTTGGCGACAAAAAGGCTAAAGAAGAAAAGTAAAGGAAAGAAGTACATCTGGAAACTTTATTGAAAATGGATTTCATTTCTTCTCCCTAATATACATCTGAGGATAAATGTTAGTAGTAGGAAAGGGCAATTATACTCTGCTGAATTTGTTCCTGTTATGATTACAAAATACAAAATGATTTCCTTTCTCTTGAATAAAAAATAAAGATTATATTGTTAATAGGATTTTCTTTAAGTATTTAGCATTTCAAAATTATGGACAGCAAAAGAGAAATTAGTTTGTTAGTTCAACTTTGCATTGCCAGACTTGGAAATATTTTGGGTGTAGCACATGACTTAGAACATACAATCAGTTTGAGAAGTATTCAGATGTTCTTATATGTTTCTCAAACTAAATGCCCTTTAAACAAGAACAAATAATTATGTGTTTCTTGGTCATCTTTTCCTGAAGCTTACAAAAAGTCCTCATATAACTTGTATGTAGGTTCTGCCAGAAATTTTATGCAACTCATTCCTACATATATACCATGCCTTCCCCAGAACAAAGCCAGGAAGCTGCCTGATATTTTTATGCCTTTTCTAGACATGCTAGTTTTACAGTTTTCTGCCAAGTGACATTCTGACTTCTGTCAAATCAGAATCACGTCAAGTCAATCTCAGGTATGAAAATTTGTTCTCTAAACCCATACAAATAGACTCATTATTTATAGCTAAAAAGGTTTGTGTCACATTTTTGTTAGCTATCCGTACTCAATGAATGTTTAGTATACTACTATGAATATTAGAATAAATTTAAAATATGCACCTTCACATTCATGGAAATATACAGAATTGGCTTCATCCAGCAGCATAGGAGTACACTAGGACGTGGATGGTGCTTTCTATACCTGTAACAATTCATCAGAAATTTCTAACAAGTAAGGTACATTCCATCTCTCATGCTGATTCCGACTAAATTATTCTGGGCTATTTTATAATGTATCTGTAAGTTACAGAAAATGAAGAATACTAACAATTTCTTAATCATTAGGATCATTAAAAAAAGACTAAGAGCTAGATAATCTGCAGATAGATAGGTAATGTAAGATTTAGGATTAACTGAGGTCCTCAATTTCAAAGCTCCTTTCTGAAAAACCCTAAGTGCTGTCTAAACCTAGAAACACTTGGACACTTGCACATTAGCGTATAGTTCCTCTGAGCTGTGATGCTCAGATTGGTGCAAAAGCAAAGATGGAAGATTCTTGAGGATGGATGTGGAGAAGTTCCTGTTCTTTTGCATGGGATAGTAGCTTGCTCAACAGAGCAATGATAGAGTTGCCTGTTTAGACTAAATTGGGAAGACATCACCAAGAAACAGACAAGAAATTTGTAGAAGTATCTATGTGTCTGCCTAGAAACATGCCTGTAAAACAAATTGTTCCTATTTGTATTTGGAATAACAAAAATGGTTGGTACAGAGATGACCCTGGTGTGGACAAGAAGCAACACTGGAAGTGTCAGGGTTGTACAGCTTCTACCAGACCTCTCTAAGGCCATACAGACACATCCCTGTGAGTAACCATGAGTAATCAAAAAAGGACAGCAGTATTAGGAGAGAAATAGGAAAAAACTGTCCATGGAAGAGGTGATGTATGTGTGTATATTGGATATATTTAGGCATGAAACCTAAACACACCTTGACCTATCATAATCAAGAGGATAGTTGTAGCTATGCTATAAGCAATCCTTACATTATTTTTATTTATTTATTTATTTATTTAGGTAGGTAGATTGAGAATTAAAAGTTATATGTTATGAAATGTTAAATCTGTGCCCAGACTTTGTATTTTCCAAACAGTGAAAAAGGGGCTCCCTCATCCCTCTAGCTTGTTCTTTCAAAGTATATGAAAATGTTCTTTGCAGTAACCTTGAGAGTATTTCAGAGGCTACTGTCAGGTCTTCTGAGGCCATGTGGCAACTTGGGCTGAGCAGTAAAAGGAGTGAATAAATATTCTTGTCATTGTTTATGATGAAGAAGCTATACTGTTCTTACTCTTTTATTTATTATTTCATTTTTATTTTATTGGTACTCTTGAATGTCTACTGTATTCAAAGCCTGCACAAAGTATGCACACAGACATGTCCAAGACTAATACAGGATTTTCTGTTGAGGTCCCACAGCAACTAAAACTCAATGCAACTGCCTATCACTCATCAAAGCATTAAGTTCCCTACTAATCACAGCATCTAGCATTTATACCTGCAAGACTGTAACAACTCAGTGGTTGAAATACTTTATAAGCTAAGGAAATGAAATGGTTCTGGTCCCTTCAGTTAAGACAGTTTTATGATCTCCTCTCTGTTCTGGGTATCTTCTATGTACTTTAAAATCAGGGAGATGCGTAAAAATTCCTAGGAATAGAAAACAAAGTCAAGACCTCTCTCTCATGTGAGTATCCTAAAAAAGTCATGCTCCAGTCCTCATCAGTGAGCTTTGAATTTTTTATAAATTATGGATTGAGCAACAGCCCCTTGAAAAAGAGGTATTTGCAAACTATACTAAGCTATACTTTAAAATGCTTCAAAGCATAGATACCTCTGTCATTTAATTTCTCTCAGTAGTTTGACAGATGCACTTTCTGGGAGAGCAGATATCTGAAACCATTCTTTATAACTAAAACAGATGGAAAATATTCAGTAAGCCATAATTACATTTCCCAGTGGCTAGCTGTAGGCACCTTTCTCTGTACTCTAGTGTTTGTTTTAGATCCTTTTCTGAAATGAAGAATAACTCACAAGTTAGCTTAAGTAACAAGAAAAGCTTCTACTACTCTCAGCTAATCTGTAAACCACATTTCCTTCCCCATGAACCTGTTGCTTTTACAGCAGCAATTGGTTAGCCACACACCTGCTGGCTGGTAAATTTATCATCGAGCTTAATTGTCACTACTCCCTGTCTCTGCTAAGGTAATCTAAAAATCCTCTACAGTTTCTTTTAATACCAGGAATCTAAAGAGAAATTTGAAGCAGTGATTAATACGGAGGTTAGCTATCCATTCAGCCTCTGAAAGAGGAAACCTAAAGACAGGCTGGATTGAGAGCTCAGGATAATGTTTTCTGCTTCAGTTGCCTGACTTGCATTTGCCTGTCCAAGCACTGTGTTCCCAGTGAACTTAGGCAGTCAAGGCACACAGGCTATAGTTCTGGTCTTTAGACTGTGAAAGACACTCAAGTTCAGCAAAGCATGTTCAAATGTTCCACTAACCATACCTATTTGTATACATATATCTTCTATAAATTCTTACATGGTCATTTTACGAACCAGAGACAAAAAGAAAAAGTACTTTCAGAAACCATTGTCAGTCCAAACAGTTTAGAGAATACCACAATGAAGAAATATATCTAAAGATGTTTTGCAAATTTAATATGGCTTAGTCAACATGCAAAAGAAGATAGTGAACTTAATATATACAGGTTACAATTCCACTTCCATTACTGTCCTGGACAAAACATTCTTGACTTGGTGAATTTCACTTTATTTGATTTATCGCCAGTTAACATAGTCTTTTAATTACTGAATTGGGCACTGAGGAAAAATAGACATACAACTTACAGTCACCTAAGGTAACAGCTTTCCTCTCCAGCCTCAACTTCAGTTCAACACCTTTCTTTCCCCTAGGAAGTCTCCATTCCCACGGTTTCAGCAGTCAGCTCTGCCTTAGTCTGCAAGGCCACAGGGGTATTATGGCTCCACAGTCCCTCAGATCTCTTGTAGTACTACATGTCTTCCAAGAGCACATCTCCAGCTCTATTCCCAGCAATATCTCCTTCCATGTGTCTCCTGCACTTCTTCCTTTGGTTTCTGAAAAAAAAAAAAATAATAATAATAATAATAATTCACATCTCCTTGCATATTTCCTGTGAAGGTTCCTACATCCTGCAGCTACAGACCTTTCTCACTGATGTCTGAGAAGTGGTGCCACATGGTCCTTAGACTGGTTGAAGTTTTGGTCTGCAGTGGGCTGTTTCCATCTGTTTCCAACTCATCTGGACCCGGCTGTGTCTATTAGTTCTTGACCTCTTCCCGTAGAAGACACCCTGCACCTCCTGCTACTTAGCCAGTTATACCCAAAAGTTGGCTGCCTAGGAAGCAACACGTAAAAGTCTACCACGTTTTTAAATAAATACGGACAAGTATTAATCTACTCTGGAATTACCAGGAAATTAAATACTCCCCAGTTACAGGTGCAGGTCTCTTCTGTAATGCCAGTTTTTCTGACATCATTGAAAAGGTTGTTTATTAATGAACCCTAAATTAAATCATTTTCTCTTCCTAGATTTTTCTATTAACCTCTGAAGAAGGTTAAATAAGAAGCAGGAGGCCAAAATATTTTGTATCATAGCATCCTTGTATCTTTCAACTGCCTTCTGAACATATTTCAGACTAAACCTTCCCAAAGGCTTTTCCATGGGTATATTTATCACCAGGCCTTAAATAGTTGATATTATGCATAATTTTTATTAAACATGAAAGACTTTCTAATTAATTAGTTGATTAGTTGGTAAGCCTGTTTGTCATTGCTATCACCCCCAACATTTTTCACTGCATAACTGATAAGCTAAATACCTGACTATACTGAATGTTAATTGGTTTTTAATAGAGCATCTGCAGGAAAAAAAGAAAAAAAAAGAAAAAAAAAAGAAAAAAAAAGAAAAAAGTTGTAAGCTCCAAGGTATATGCCAATCAAAACATAATGGTTTTACTGGAGAGGATTAATACATGCTACTTCATAAGGTTTGAACTTGCCTCCCTTCTCCCTGAAAGTTACTTGAAAAGATAAAATTCTTACCCAAATGGGTACAGTTTGAATAAGATGTATTACTTCTTCCTGCCAGTCCTACTTACACAATTGCTCTCATACTGTTTCTTTAACTTCAGTGGGATTTTACGTCGGGGTAAAGTGACCAAGACTAATATAAGGCAATTCATTGTGCACAAACTGTTTACCTTGGAAGACCTTTTGAGCAGTACCTAGCAATACCAAGAAGAAAACAGGAAACAGAAAATTAGCTGTTCATCTTTGAAGAGAAGAAAAAATATCAAGGCTAATCAGAAGTATCAGTTCTGAGCAGGATATTTTTCAGTAATTTTTGAAATTATTACAGGTCTTGGCAACTGATGGAAGGAATTCTGTTTATTTAAAATATTCTTAACCATGACATTTGTAACTCTTATAAGGTTGTAGGTTTATGATATAATTCTTATAAGAATTCATTTCAATAAATACAGCCTTTAAAAAACACTTTTTTTATGTTGGGTAGCATTCCACTGGAACATGGAATATAATTACATTATAAGGGCACTAGGGTTAAAGAATTTCATATTTACTATACAATTCTTAACATTAAATATCCTGTAGAAGTACTGATTTCCTTCACCGCATATCTGGATCCACCCTCCCACACACACGCACTCTACCTCTAGCCATGCCAGAAGAGTTTAATATTTCTACATCTTTATGTATAAATTCTCTTCTACCTTCTACTCTTGCATTACCAGCTTTAACTTTTTTTTTTTTTTTTTTTTAATCAAGTTTCTGTCTTGAGCCCCGCTTTGTTCTTTTGTATTGTTTTTTATTTTTTGGAGCCCTAATTTTTCCGTTTCCTTAAGTACTGCTGTTCTTAGATTTTAAAATGTCATGTTGTTTTATCTTGATCAGTGTTCAGAAAACCAAAATGTTAACTAAATGCATTACAACATCAATATTGCTCTCCTATCTAATACCAGCCATAGATATTCAGTCTTGGCATTTTTGATGTTATCTTGTTAAAACTCTTGGTAGAAGAAATCTGTTATTTTCCCAAAATCTTTCACCTGACATCAAATAACACCAATTTGTCAAAGCCAAGCAAGCCTTTAATTATTTTTAGATGCCTGTTTTATTTTCAAATACATAATGTAGTTAGTTATCTAAATGATCCATTCTCCTTATCAAAAGAAAAAAAGAAAAAAAAAGTAGCCAAGTAGCTTTAAGAATACCCAAGTTATTTCAGTGAAGCATGTTTTCATAGTTAGGTGGGTCTCTCTACTAAAAAAGTTACATCATCTTAATGGAATAGGTATAACAGGGATTAGACACACATTAAAAGATTTATTCCAGTGCTTTCATAACAGTTGAAAGAATAGAAATCTACTTACTGTGCTTTTTATCACTTTCATAGAATCTCCTGAGGTCTACTAATAGCAGTGATATTCTTGTCAGTTCAAATTGTCTTAATTGCAAAGTTAAGGTTCTGGCATTCTGAAAAGGTTGATGTTTCTATAAGAGTATTTCAATGTGTGCAGCTAAAAACCTGATATCATAACAGGTGCTCATTCTGGGGAAAAAAATAAATAAAAAAAAAGACAGCTGTCTCTTATAAGTCTTTGCTTCTCTAAGTACTGGTAGACCTGATAGGTATTGTCACAGTGACAGTGTTTGTAGTGGCCTCCAAGAGTACAAGAACAAGATGATTGATAAGGTTTGAGAATAGAAGTACAGATGATACCAGAGACATCAAGGGTATAAACATCAGCCATAAAAAAAAAAAAAAAAAAAAAAAAAAAAGTTATTATTAAAGAAATGCAACCTTGAGAGCTGGGATGGACTGTTTTAGGGCAATAGGAAATGAGCAAAGAACATATATCCCACATGCATAAACATCCTTATACAGTGAAAACACAAAAGACATAATCAGAAACAGGAATAGTTCTTCCATAAGGACAATGGTGTCCATCCCCAGCAGAACTCTTTAATCTGCATTAAAATATTTTTATTTCTTTCTTGTTCTAATCGTAGATGATGGACGTGCTGGTACTAAGCCCAGCACCAGAACAAAAAGTATCAACAGAACTGGAAGTAAATTCTGCTTATCATTTGAGATTCAAACCTGCTTTAGAAGAATTAGAGCCACAACAGATTAGAAGACATAAGAACATCACAACTCCTACAATAAGAAGACCAAAGAAAGAACAGAGAGAGAAAGAGTTCTGCAGCATTCTTTCTCCCAGTTGAAACTGATCAATACCACTACTTAAGCATCAGCAAATCTTTCTTCTCCTTTTGAAAGAGAAAGCACCGCTTGTTGTTTTACCATTCATCACATTTTCCTTTTGCAACCCGGCAATTACTTACTACTATAAAACTGGGATTAACATATTAGAACATTAAAATGCAGAGTGTGTTTTTGTTTACTGTGTGTATATGTACGGGTGTGTATGTGTAATATATGTTTCCTGCTCTAGACTTGTCACACAAAGTGGCTGATACTGTAACAGCAAATCAGAATAAGCTCAGATGTAACATAGCTACTTAATAGAATGAACAGTTGACGCAGAAAGCTGCAAATTCTCTGGTGAATAACCTACAAATTCTCTGGTTGCCTCAGAGTTGGCATTTACATAATTATTCATTCTATCTCATAGTCTTTCCTGAAAGAACATAGTGCCTAGTTCTTAGATACATGCACTATATATCTTGAAAGACACTATACAACGGGAGCCAAAAGCAGACAGTGTTAGTCAGTTTATAGTTTTCAAGAACTAAAACAGGATTTTTTTCCAGCAGCATCTGAAATCCATGTGTTTTCTGGAATTTACACAAATTCAGGCTGCAGGAAGGCATTTCTAGAGACTTGATTATACTTAAGAGTTGGTACCTATTAAAGAATTGAAATACACTTATCCTTTTCTTCTTTATTGTATCTAGAGAATAGCAGGTTGGCTGATTCTTTGTTTAGCTTCTGAATAGTTCAAAAATTCACTGTGGAACAGTGAACAGAAGACTAAGGCAGTCTACACAATAAAAGAAATAGGTACCTATATTTAGGAGTGTTTCTTTACTAAATAAGAGCGGGACAAAAGCATGACATGGGTTTTCTGATCCCATTTGTAGACTCAGGGACATGAATTCTATCTCCAGTCCTGTGCTAGGCAGCCTATTTCTCCTTATGGTTAATAGCCTATTTCTCCTTTATGGTCTAATCATATTGACCCAGTCTTGCAGAGGATAGAGAAGCACTTCACTTCACACCTCACTATGATACACATATGGCAAAGTACCAACACAGCTCGTGGGTTCAAATTTATGTGTGCAAAATGCTGCTTTATCATGAAAGAGATTAAACACTGGAACAAGTTGCCCAGAGATGTTGTGGAAACTCCATCTTTGGTGATATTCAAAGCTCAACTGGATATAGCCCTGAGCTACATGCTTTAGTTAACCCAACTTCAGCAAGAATATTGGTCTAGATGACCTCTGGACAGCCCTACATACCTTACCTGTTCTGTGATTTTGTGTGAGATTAAAGGGCCTATTTTTTTCATTTTAATGTGAATTGAAATACCCTAGCCAATTCAGAGAAAACACTGTACCTAGAAGAACTAGAAATATCTACATAACATCAATGAAACCTCACCTACCGGAGGACTCATATTTTTTTTCCAATTTTAAAAACTGCTGTCTGATCAATATAGAGATATGAACCCCACTAAATAAACCTTGTAAAAGATTTGTCATGATATTACTGCACAGTGTCCTCATGAAGGCCTTAGTCTTCTCAGAAGAGGAAGCTACAGCTGTTGAATCAGTAATTCTAAAAGAAACTTATTCACTGACTTACTTCAGTCCAGTGAGCAAGAACGAAACAATACATCTAACAAATCAGTGTTTGGCTGTTCTAACAAGACAAAGGCAGTGAGCTGACAACTTCAGAAACAGCAGAGTAAACCTTGGAGAACCTCCTGGCTTAAAACCAAACATAACCAATCAAATAGCTGTGCAAATATACTCACAAGTCCCATTTTACTTGACAGCTCCCAGCAATCAAGAAATGTGGCAAAATGAACCATCAGAACTAAGATTTGCTCACTGATATCAAACCAGCTTTTGAGAATGACTGTCAGCTCTCTTATGTCATAAGGTTGGAAAGGAAGATGAGATAATGACAAACCCTTTTGTGCTTAGACAATAATCAATAATTGCTAAAAATGAAAGTATAAATCTGTAGAATGTTTTTGTTTGTGTCTTTTTTCCCTTGTTTTGTTTGTTTGTTCCTCCATCCCCAAAAAAAAACAGTAAATAAATACATAAAAATTTATCAGCATCAGCCTCCCTCAACACAAGAAACACTTCTCTGTTTTTACGTTTTGAGCCATGATGATTCTTTCCCCTTTAAAATTATAATTGTCCTCTCACTTCCAAATTTTAGAAACAGGTACCAACATTTTATTTTACTTTTTTCTCTCTTTCTGCAAAGGGAAATTTCATCTCATAATTGGAACAAGAGGACTGGCTACAGAAAGAGATGCAAGTGCCCAACAGCAAGGTTCCAAATAAGGTTCCAAATTTTCCTACCAGTAGGTGGAGCAAAAATGTCATTAATGTAGAGGCAAACTCTGAACTATATCTGCAGTCACCCACAGAGTGTGTTCCTTTTCCATTCTGTTTTCTAATTGCTCAGTCCAAGGAAGACAGCCTAATGCCTCTCGTTTTTATCCAGCCCTAAGAGTAAAGGGGGAATTCTGTCTGATATGGCTTTCAGAGGCACAACAAAGGAAAAAATAAATGCTCTGCCAGCTTCTGCTCTCCTACTTGCTTGTCTTCTCTGAGTATGATGGGAGAAGGACTGGGAACATGGCTCATCACAGCACGTCTTTGCATGTATATTCATGGACTTCAGTTTAGCTGGCGGTTGCTTTCCTTGTAGTCCTGAACTTGGTCCAATTGATTATCTCTTCATCCTTTAGATTTTTCATGCATGCTGTTTCATTTCCCAGAACAATGTTGTTTCATGCCACACCAAAGATAATACACACTCCCTGAAAATAAACTTATTTTTCTATGCTGGTTTTACTTATTCAGGGATGTGCTTATGCTCATGACAAAAACATGCTACAAAATTGTATATCTTTCAAATACACAGCCTCAAACCTGAAGCACCTCAACTGTTTTCACTCCAACCGTACTCAAGAGTACCTTAGACAGACTACCTTATACATTAAAAGATCTTGAAAGCATCCTTCAACTTTGTTATGCTTCTGTAAACTATGGATTAATGGGAATCAGCATGGGACTTGCTACACAGAGAGGAATACCTACAGGAATTAACATTTAAACCAAAAACTTCAAAATGAAAAGCTTTGTCATCTCCTGACAGGATCATGCCTGCTGTTTCTATGATTCACAACAAAACACGGCTTTATATTAAATCACAGCTGAGCACCAGGATGCAGATATTCAAGATGGCCTTTCAAAATGACATTGCAGCTTATCATCAGAGAAAAAAATGTAGTTAGAATTTTATTATTGGTCATTAGGAAATTCCAGCAGCACCCGGATATCTCCAAATACAACATGACCAACTTTGACTCTCTTACATTGGGATCTTCAGCAAATAACTTTATTGTAGTAATTTGTGTCAATTTGGGGGTCAGTTTGAAAGATGTTAATTGGGGCAAATTCACTGAATTTATTAGTGCTTTAGTTACTTCATCAGCTAATGTTAATTTCATCATCTAACTTGAAAGACATTAATTCATTTTTGTTCCATTTGGCTGTGTCTATTCACAAAAACAGACCTCTTCACAAGGCAGTATTTAGAGACTTTCTAACTGAAAGGAATAACACTGAGAGAAATTCTTTTAGAATTCTAATTACACGGTGAAAGTTAATTTTTAGTGTTTCTAAAATACAGGGCACCCAAGACTAAAAATCTCAGCTCTGTTGAATTACTATCCCAGAAAAACTCCAGTAATTTAGCACAACTTAGACAACTTTCTGATTTTCATTTTATTATTATTTTCACTTGGAATCAGTACAGAAGCTAGTTAAAGTTTACTTAATATAAACCAGTTAAAGAATGTTTAATAAATTATTTATACTAATACTATATGGAAAAAAAAAATTGGTCAGCATCAGCAGATTCACCTAGGCAGGGTATACAAGGTATCCATTCTGCACCACTTGCTTAAGCACTTACTATGTGCTAATGAGATGGATGAAATTTAACTGTGCTTTGAGATAAAGGTTGACAATTGCACTTCAAGAGTTTACAATTTAGTACATGAAGAAAACAGTCAGATCAAGGTTTCTTGTTTCCCTCCCCTCCTTCCCCCCTCTCCCCCCTTCAGTCTTGGTTTTGTGAAATGATGCACAGGAAAAAAATCCCAAATTAGTGTTTTACTGATACAAGAAAAGATCGTTAAGAACTTTACAAGCTCTTTCTGTCAAGCCACATGTTTAAGATTCCATACTTACATGTATGAATTTCAAAACTTGGTTCTGTAAAGCTTTGTGATCATTTCCTCAGCTATAAAAGAAGATAGTAAAGGACCCCCAGGGACACTGAGTTGAAATAAATTGTTAATGTAAGCATTTTGAATGAGGCTTCCATAATTTTAATAGCAAGTTCATTCCTTATTCTGCCCCCCCATGTCTTGGAAATATATATCTTGCTAGTCTTTGCTCCCACTATCCCACTATCTGAAAACAGCTCCTGACCTATATTTTCACTCACCTATATTTGACAAAGCAGTGACATTTCACTTTCTCAGTTTGTAAGCAAGTAGAAAAACTTAAGGGGGTTGTCTATATACATCCCATATTTAATGTAAAATAGATTAACAAAGGAAAAAGGAAAATATGAAATACTGATAAATTGTCAGAATAGAAATACAAAAGACATTCTTTGAAATGGCTCTCTCAATAATATTTCTTTGGAACCTGACTTACAGTAAGGTATCCGGAAGTATGTTGTACTAAAAGGATTCTTTTTATAAGAATTAATCATATATTGTCCATAATTTTCAAAAGTGAAAATGGCCAAAAGTTCTCTTCAAATTTAGCCTTAAAAAAAAAAAAAAAAAGAAAAAAAAAAGTCAACTTACTGAATGAAATCCTAACAAAAGAGCATAACAAAAGAGGTAGTTAACATATTTTACTATAGCTAACACAGTTAGTATATTCCATTAATTTTAAAATGTAAAGGGACTTTATAACAAAGTTAGAGAATTCAGCACCTCAGGATACCTTCTTTGGAAAAATTCTTAATCTCATTTGTCCCTTTCATAATAAATGAAATTTATTATGATAAATTAATACTATATAATTAATATATAATCAATAAATTAATAAATAAATTAATACTAAAAAATACCAGAATAATACAAATAAACCTTGAGAGCTCAACATCTGGCATCAGAGGTTGCTGTCCAACAGCAGTGGAAGGGAGATATCAGCAGGGGATGCTTTTGCTCATCCCTCCATCCCTCCCTCCCTTCCTTCCTTCATTCCTTCCTCCTGCCCATTGCTGCATGCTCAGAGAAGTTCATCTGATGAAATCCAAGATGAGGCAAAGACAGCAGATGAGTATAGCAATATCACCGCTGAGTGCTGGGAAGCTCTCCACCATATACCTATTCATATATCTCTGGGTAGCAGTGGGATGACTGGAGTTTGCCTCATACTCCAGGACACTCTCAGACAGGAGGTTGCCTAGTTCTTGGACTGCAGATGTGAATCTTCTTGATGAATGAAGGGGACTTCTGTGATATGGAAAGCTCATATTTGGTATTGGGTGTGTGGTATCACATATTCCCTTCTCTTTTGTTTGTAGACCCCTCTGTCAACATCCTACCAAAGCCACAGAATTCTGTTTGCAGTCCACTCCTAGCCCTGTCCTGTCCAATCATTCACAGCACTGTGGTAAGAAGCTGAGACAGTGGAAGGGAAAGATTATTCCCAGTTTTTTAACTTGCTATATATCCTGGTTTCAGCTAGTATAGTGTTAGTGTTCTTCCTTACAGCTGGTATGGTGCTGTGTTTTGGATTTAGGATGAGAATAATGCTAAAACCAATATTTTAGTTGTTGCTGAGCAGTGCTTAAACTAAGTTAAGGACTTTTCAACTTCTCTTACAGTCCTGTCAGAAAGGAAGCTGTGCATGCACCAAAAGCTGGGATGGGACAGAACCAGGACAGCTGACCCAAACTGACCAAAGGGACATCCCATACCATACGGTGTCATGTTGAAGAGTACAACTGGGGGGATTGGCTAGGGAGAGACCTCCTTAGCAGATCCCCCACTGCTTGGGGTCTGGCTGGGCATCGATCAACAGGTGGTGAGCAATTGCATTGTGCATAAATTGCTTTGTATATTATTATTATTATTCCCTTTTTTGTCTTATTAAACTGTCTTTATGTCGACCCATGAGTTTTTACCTTTTTTTTTCTTGATTCTCTTCCCCATCCAACTCTGGGGGGGTAGGGGAAGGGAAGGGGGAGGGGGAGGGGGGAGGGGAGGGGAGGGGGAAGGGGGCAAACATCTGTGTGGTTCCTAGCTGCCTACTGGGCTAAACCACACTATATTTTTTAAAATAAACAATCAAACATCAAACAAATAAACAAACCAAAAATTCTTCCTTGAATACCCCTAAACAGGAAAGCATGATGCTGGGAATGTTCCAGTCACTGTTTTCCACTTCCTTAGACTTCAACCTTTTAACCTTTTCTACAACAGAAATGCTTTCATTTAACTAACATAGGACATTAATAATGTTCAGCCAATACTGTCTGAATAAATAAGGAAGCAGAAACACTGAAGTCACCATTACCAAGGACAGCACTCTATCATGCGTGATGGGATTTATTACTGAAAAATTACTTCAGTATATTCTATGTAATTCCTTCCCATCAGGAATTTATTTTTAAAAAAATGCTTACTTTCTGAATTACAGTCACTTCTGACATCCAGTAGAACTTCTGCTTTCCTTTCTTTTAATGAAATTTGAATCACACAAGTGTCAGTAAAAATTAAGCTATGAGAGCCTTACACAAATGCAATTACAGTCAACATATAGAGGATGAACTCCTGACAGCAATATGCATTAGAGTTAACCTCCAAAAGCAAACA
The DNA here is from genome assembly GCF_009769625.2 of Cygnus olor. Classification (NCBI taxonomy): domain Eukaryota; kingdom Metazoa; phylum Chordata; class Aves; order Anseriformes; family Anatidae; genus Cygnus; species Cygnus olor. The sequence continues at coordinate 83,515,099 of NC_049170.1, read as the reverse complement.
CTTTTCTGTAGTGCATACTCATATGTAGCTTAGTTTAAAACCCCTTAAAAATATCTGGCTATCTAGTGGGTGGCATCCCTGCCCATGGCAGGGGAACTGAAACTAGATGATCTTTAAGGTCCCTTCCAATCTGAGCCATTCTATGTTTCTATGATAAGTTTATAGTTCCTTTACATGTTAATGCCTTGTTTTGCAAACAGGAGTTTGAAGAGAACCAAGAATAATTGTTAGGTATTTTTACAGAAGAAAAAAAAAAAAAAAAAAACACTTTCTCCTGCACATAGGTCTTTAACGTTCTACTTATAATGGCACAGTGGTTTTCTAATGGTTCATGAAACTCTTTAGGTGTAAGTGATTAACATTTGTGACATGTAGCCTCCAGACAGCTACTGCAACAAAATGTTTAACTTTGTGTTACTAATTTTTATTTTAAACCAATAAACCCCTAAAATATCTATGTTTGCAATTTTTCAGAACTTTCAGCTGTCAGTATTGAATGGGACCTTCTTCCACCTCTTTCAATGAGAGCATAGCAACGCTCATCAGCTGGTCTATGAAAATTAACAATGCACTTAACAAAACCTTTCAAGCTAATGCTCTTTTCTCTTCATTTAGAATTGAAACACTATTCAAGTTACCACTAGTCAGCTGGAAATTATTAAATCACTATGCTATAATAACATGATTGCATGCTCTTCTGTAAACTGGAAATTTTGATGGCATTCACAGCAGGCAGAGCATGTGTCCTTAGATATCTCTGCTACAGAGAAAGGAAAATAAATAAAATCCATCTCCTGTACCTGTTTAAGAAATTTGTTCTCAGTGTATTAACCGCAGTCACCTTTGGAACTGTCAGTTAAAATGGTCATGCTTACAGGATCATAAAGCCTAATCTTATTTAGGCTTAAAGTGAACACTAAAAATCTAGAATTTCAAAATATCTTTTATATGACTTAATTATTCTCATCTCTCAACTCTGAAACCAAAGGACATTTAGTTCTAAGTATTGGGTCAAACATATACGCTTAATATACGCTATCCACTGATGGAATTGTGAGGAAGAGACACACTATTGGGAAAAAAAATATATATATATATATATATATATATATATCCAAGTCATTTATTTAAAATACACATGGAGGATTTTACCATATTTTTCCTTACAGTTCTGGGTAGGCCAGCTGGCAACAGGCTGAAAGCTGGTAGGTAGTGCTGGTTCTGAACACCCGAACCCAGGCAAAACAAATGAATACTGAGTCCTTAAATCAAACCTTTTTTTTTCTTTTTTTCTTTTCCCTGCGTATGCATTCATATACTCAAGAACTGTGTGTAATCCAATTTCAGAAGGAAAACTAATCTTTTCAAGGTTTATGCTTGGGTATTTGTCACCATCACACAATGAAGTGGAATGGACTGGAATATTATAGTGTTTCATCCAAATACTATTCATACATGAAGGACTTTTTTCCTATCTCTTACTCAGGAAGGTTGAAGGGAAACCCTCCCTAGGAAACCTGCTACTCTGTTACTCACTGCTTAACATTTCTTTCATTTCTTTAAGCACATTATAGAAGTGCAAACTGTCTTAATAATGAAAGAATATATACCCAAAAGTTATTTCTCCGTCATGCAGAGAAGAATGTCACTTCTGGATTAGATTTATTGCTTTTCAGAAAAACACACAGCAACAACAACAAAGACATGATGAGAAAGCAGCGTGACAGTTAGAAATTATTTGGACAGCAATGCCAAAGCTGGTTACTGAAGGCTTACCTGTGGAAATTTTTTATATTAGTTGCATGCAAATTTATACAGACACTGAAAGAAAATTGGTCTTACTGAAAATATGTGACAAGGTAAGAAATACAAGTCAGAAAAAGTCCTTGTGAAATCATGTGCAACAATATGGAACAACACCCGCCTCCATCCTTGACAGTTAATCTAGATGAATAGTGTTCCTCTCCTCTACAGGAAGTGGAGCTGGTAATTCAAACAGGAGCATAGATTTAATGTTAAGCTATCAGAGACTCCATTAAGACAGGTCAGTTCATATTGTCCTATTTAAACCAGTTATGAACTAACTGGTTAAGAAAGGCAAGAATGTCTAGAGCATATTATGCAGTTTCAAGAAATAAACAGGTTAGGAACACTTGATAGTTCCCAAGGGAGCCATCCTTACACTCAGCACAGAACTCCAAGAAACAACTGCTCATCAAGAGGCAGGGAAATAGAGATACTCCTCAAACACTGAGAGGCAACTTGGGAAGGCTTAGCAGAATCACTATCATAGCTCCAGGCTGACAGACAATTTTTCCCTACAGTCCCCCAAAACAATGTGTATCATCTGGCTTCAGCATTGTATTACCCTCCTATGCTATAAGGAAGAAGGGCTGGTTTTAATATGCCTATAGGAAAGCTTGGAGCTTTCCAAACACTAGAGACTATTTATTTATTTATTTATTTATTTATTTCGGCACGGACATGAGCAGATAGGAGACTTTATGAGAGAGAGAAATTAAGCCTGATGTGTGAATGATAACAAATAACAAAAAGATTCCTGAGTGGCAGATAGCACTCAAGATACAGGTGCTTCAAAGACATTTGCCTTTTTCAGAGGCAAAACTTAGGAAGTGGTCCAATGTAACTCCACAACTACAGTCATCATTCTGTGAGCTCTGGGATTACCAAGGTCTGGTTTTCTACATACACATGCTCTAGTTTGACCATGACCTATCTTTCCCAGTACTACTTTACTTCTAGTTGCATACCTGCAAATTTTAGTTTTAAACTTCTACTTGCCAATAAATTCAACATTTGGAAATGGCTGTCCTTATATCTGACTTGGCAGAAGTGGTCTAAGAGCTTTGACACTCAGACACATGAGGAAACTTGTTTCTTTAGGGAACAAGCAGAGAGTTAAGGAGAGACATAAAGACACTCAGTGTTGTATAGAAGACAATTTAACAGTTCATTATAGAAAAAGTGCTCTTGATAATAACCTACTCTACATATTTTAATATTTATGCTTGGTATTTGATATGATCAGAAAATTTGACACCTAAGGACCAGTGACTGACTCTGCCCTTTTCTGGATTATTTTTCTTCTGTTGAATCTTTCAGAGTCCTGGAAGTGCCAGGGTGGTTCAGAAGATAATATACTAATTTAATCCAAGAAAGTCATACAACTGTGGCTGCGTTTGTTACCATTAAAGAAGCCGAAAACTATAGGAGCAGATACAACTTATTGCTACAGTGAAAATTGTGACACCCACCTGTTTGTTAGGAGTGGTATCACCTTCCTGGCAAATGATCAGGAAGGACAGATGCAAACTTCACTGAGAATCTGTTCCTGCTGAGATCTAGCATTTTTTACATTAAAGAGAAAAGAGAATCATGAACACTGGGAATTAAGGCATTAGACACCAGCTGTACATCTAAAGGATTACTTAATTTTTATTCACAGTTAAGGGTCTTATGGGGAAAAAAAAGTATAACACAATAGAAACGCTCAGTTTCTTCTTCATATAAGCTAAATTAACATGAACAAAATCTCTGTAAATATAAAGAGCTGGAAACATCAGGTAATAAGAATGAAAAGTCTAGTATCCAACCTGTAATAAGATTAATTCAATATCACTTCCCCATTTCTTACTCTCTGTCACAGGAGAGAATGAATGTTGAGCCATTTTCTGCCATCATAAGAATATTTGTCAAGAAAATGATATCTAGCACTTTCAAATGACTCACTTATTGCAAAAGTCCTGAGCTATTCTACTTTGACCTCCTCATGTTGAGTACTTAATTGGCTAGCTATTCTGTTCCTTCTTTTGAATCACAGAATCATAGAATGGTTTGGGTTGGATGGGACCTTAAAGATCATCCAACCCTCCTGCCATGGGCAGGGATGCCTCCCACCAGATCAGGTTGCCCAAGGCCCCATCCAACCTGGTCTTGAACACCTCCAGAGATGGGGCAACCACAACTTCTCTGGGCAATCAGTCTCTCACCACCCTCTGAGTAAAGAATTTCCTCCTAACACCTAATCTAAATCTACCCTCTTTTGGTTTGAAACCATTTCCCTTTGTCTTGTCACTAACTGCCCACATAAAAAGTCACTCTCCATCTTTTTTTATAAGCCCTCTTTAAGTACTGAAAGGCTGTAATAAGGTCTCCCCAGAGACTCCTCTTCTCCAGGCTTAACATCCCTGGTTCTCTCAGCCTTTCTTCATAGGAGAGTTGCCCTCTGATCATTTTCATGGCCCTCCTCTGGATCCACTCTAACAGGTCCACAACTTTCTGGTGCTGGGGGCCCCAGACCTGGATGCAGTACTCCAGGTTGGGCTTCATGACAGCAGAGTAGAGGGGGACAATCACCTCCCTTGACCTGCTGGACATGCCTCTGATGATGCAGCCCAGAATACAGTTGGCCTTCTGCACTGCAAGCACACACTGCTGGCCTATGTCAAGATTTTCACTCACCAGAACTCCCAAGTCCTTCTCTTCAGGGCTGCTCTCAACAGGTTCTTTTCCCAGTCTGTACTCATGTCTGGGATTGCCCCGAACCAATGCAACCTTGCACCTGGACTTGTTGAACCTCATTATTTTCATGTGGATCCATTTCTCATGCTTGTCCAGGTCCCTCTGGATGGCATTCTTTCCTTCTGTTGTATCAACTGCAGCACTCAGCTTGGTGTTGTCTACAAACTTGCCAAGGGTGCACTTGATCCCACTGCCTATGTCATTGATATCAAAGAGCACAAGTCCCAAGACAGACTCCTGGGGGACAGCACTTGTCACCAGCCTCCACCTGGACATGGAGACATCGACCACAACTCTCTGGTTGTGGCCATCCAGCCAATTCCTTATCCACCAAATAGTCCATCTTTCAAATCCACATCTCTCCAATTTGGAGATCAGGACATCAGGTGGGACCATGCCAAAGGCCATACAGAAGTCCAGGCAGATGACATCAGTCAGTCTTCCCTTGTTGACTGATGCAGTCACTCCATCATAGAAGGCCACCGGATTGGCCAGACATGCTTTGCCCTTGGTGAAGCTGTGATGGTTGTCTTGGATCACCTCCTTGTCTTGCATGTGCTTTGACACTGATTCCAGGAGGATCTGTTCAATGATCTTACCAGGCTCAACAATCTGCAGTTCCCTGGGTCTTCCTTTCAACCCTTTTTTTAAAATGGGAGTGATACTTCCCTTTTTTCTGATACTGGGGACTTCACCTGACTGCCATGACTTTTCGGATATGATGGAGAGAGGTTTGGCAACTACATCAGCTAGTTCCCTCAGGACCACAGAATATATATCATCAGGACTCATAGACTTTTACCTGTTCAGTTTGATCAGGTGGTCTTGAACCTGATCTTTGCTTAAAGCAGGAAAGACTCTGCTCACCTAGCCCCTGCCTAGAGGTTCAGGGACTTAAGAGACATGGGAAGCTTAACTGCCAGTGAAGACTGAAGCAAGGAAGTTGTTGAGTACCTCAGTCTTCTCCATGTCTGTTGTTACCAGTTCTCCCTTCTTATGATAAATAGGGAGTGCACTGTTCTTGTATTTTCTTTTCTTAGCAATGCACATATAGAATCCCTTCTTGTTATTCTTTGTTCAAGTTCAGTTCCATCTGTATTTTGTGCTTTCCTGATCTCATCCTTACACATCCAGACAGCATCCTGTCCTGGTTTTGGCTGGGATAAAGTTAATTGTCTTCCTAGTAGCTGGTATGGTGACATTTTGGATTTAAGATGAGAATAATGTTGATAACATACCAATGTTTTAGTTGTTGCAGAGCAGTGCTTACACAGAACCAAGGATTCTTCAGCTTCTCTTACAGACCAGCCAGCAAGGAAACTGGGGATGCACAAGAAGCTGGGAAGTGACAGAACCAGGACAGCTGACCCAAATTGGCCAAATGGATATTCCATACCATATGGTGTCATGCTGATCAATAAAACTGGGGGAAGTTGGCCAGAGCAGGTGCTGCTGCTCAGGGTCTTGCTGGGCATTGGTCAACAGGTGATGAGCAATTGCACTGTGCATCACTTGTTTTGTATATTCCTTTATCAGCATAATAATTATTATTTTCCCTTCATTTTCTGTCCTATTGAACTGTCTTTATCTCAACCCATGAGTTTTACCTTTTTGTTTTCTGATTCTCTCCCCCAACCCACTGGAGGGAGGAGGGGGACTGAGCGAACAGCTGTGTGGTGCTTAGCTGCCTGCCGGGTTAAACCACAACATATCCCTCTATTCTTCCCAGGCTACATGTCCCTGCTTCCACCCAGTTCCTGTGCATTTCCTTCTTACACGTCAGTTTGACCAGCAGGTCAGCCATGCCAGTTTCTTGCTTTCCCTGCTTAATTTCTTACACATGGGGATAGAGAGTTCTTGCAATCTACAAAGTGTCCTTAAGGAGTTGCCAGCTTTAATCAGTTCCCCCGTTCCTAAGGACAGTGTCCTAGGGGATCTCATCTGCTAATTATTAAATAGCTGGAATTTCGCTCTTTGAATGTTCAGGGTCTGGACTTCACTCTTTCCCAGGCTTATATTCCTTGAGATCATTAACTCAAGCTGGTCATGGTTGCTGCAGACCAGACTGCCTCTGATCTTAACCTCTTTAATGAGTTCATCTGCATTGGTGAGCACTACATCCAGTAATATTTCTCTTGTGGTTGGTTTGTCTAATACTTGGACCAGGAAGTTACCCTCAGTACAATGCAGGAGTCTTCTGGATGGCTTACAGCCTGCTGTATAGGTTTCCCAGCAGACATCCACATGGTTGAAATCCCCCATCAAGAAGAGAGCCTGAGAGTGCAATGCTTCTTGCAGCTGAAGCAGGAAAACCTCATCAACAGGTTCCCCTTGATCAGGCAGCCTGTAGGAGACCCGAATCACAAGGTGTTTTTTATTGGTCCAGTCCTTAGTTTTTACTCACAGGCTCTCAACCTGACCATGCCTGTAGCTCAGAGGCAGCTCTTCATAATCTATCCATTTCTTAATATAGTGGCCAACTCCCCTGATGCTCCTTCCCTGTCTTTCTCTTCTAAAAAGCTTCTAGCCTTGATTCCAGTGTTCCAGTTGTGTGATTTTTCCCACCATGTTTCTGTGATATCAGTTAGGTCATAGTTTTCTAATTGTACCATGGTTTCCAACTCCTCTTGCTTGTTTCCCATGGTGCATGCATTGGTGGAGAGGCACTTCAGCTGGTCTATCAGCTGCATCACCTTTTTAGAGGAGCTCTCCCTAATTCCTCTGGGACAATTCACAGGTATTTCCCTGATGCTTCCTTAATTGTCTGTGTTCCCTGGCTCTTCTCTGTCACTCAGAAGTACATCCTCTTCCCCACTGAATCTAGTTTAAAAATCTGCTAATAAGTCCAGCCAGCTTGCTGCCCAGAATACTTTTGTCCCACCTGGTCAGATGTGCCCCATCTGGTGTCAGCATACTTAGTCTCCTGAGAGTGCATCCAAGATCATAGAACCCAAAACCCTGAGCATGGCACCAGCCATTCAGCCAATCATTCACCTTCTTCTTGGGTCACAGTCTCCAGCTGGGAGGAAAGAGGAGAACACAACCTGCGCACCCAATACCATGAAGGTCTTTCTGAGAATCTTTTCTTTTCTAAGAATGTGTGGTAGTCTTCTGGCTTTAGCATGCTTAGGGGCTTCTTCATGATATTGCAAATGCAGACCTCTGGCAAGCAGCAAACCTCTTTAGATGGGATGTCTGGATGGCAAATGGGTGCTTCAGTACCTTTCAGTGAAGAATCTCCAATTATTAACACCCTTCATGCTTTGTTTGATGGCATTGGTTGGTTGGACCAACTTTGTATGGTTGTCCTTTCCTGCATCTTGACCATTACTCACACACACCACTTTTTCCAGTCCCAGAGCATTGTATCTGTTGTGCAGGGACACCTATGGGGAAAGGGGGATACTCTCTTCTTCTGCTCAGCAAGCAGAGATTAGTCCAGTCTCTCTTGTCTCATGAGACAGTAAAGTTTGTAATCTCAGGGTTGAAAGCTAGCTTACCTTCTCCTTGCCAGGACTTAAGACAGGGCTATTGCTCAGCCTGTGTTAGCGCACAATACCATGCATCTCTCTCTCAGATTCCTGGATGTTACACTATCTTTGTGAGCTCCTCTTGCAACATGGCAAGTTGCTTGAAAAGTTTGTCCAGCTGGGCACACTTGCACCCATGACACCCACCTTTGTCATCAGGCCCTAAGGGTAATTACAAATTCTGGAGTTCCCTGCAACTGAGGGAAAAACAAGAATAATTAACCAACAATAATTTAAGACATTAAAATTATGAGAGGAAAAGTGCACTAGTCCAAGAAAACATAGATATATTCTAAGATTTCTTACTCTAGATTCATTAATTGCTTAGAACGTATCAGAGTTATTATTAGTGCAACTTGGCTTTCTTTGTCACCCCCATCTATTACAGTATTCTGATTCCCACTCTACTTATGCATATTTAGAGATGTCAGTGCTCATTTCATTCCTGTGTTTAATTTTTTATTGTTTATTGTTTATATACCCTCACTTAATTTTTTGTGAAGTCCAGTTTAAAATGTTCCTTTCTTTATTGATATTTCTGAAAATGAATTATCAAACAATGCAAAATTCATCAAATATTATCACTGTGACAGAAAATTTTTGATGCCCAAACTGAGATTAGCATACTATTTAACATTGACATCGGAACTATTATAAAGAAGATATTTCCTTTCTCCTATTGCTACCGAAGAGATTTAATGAGCTGAGGAACACAGCAACATACTTCAAAAATCTTTACATAAGGAACTATACAAAAGGAGAGGGGAAATCCAGATCTACATAGCAGCCATTTCCTTAAAAGCAAAACAAAGTAAATCAAAATGAAACAGGAAAACAAACAAACAAAACACACACACACACACAACAAACAAACAAACCAAAAATATAGGACATCTCTTTCAGCAATCTTCCAATATGATCCCTAAAGACCTTCGAACTTGTCAGAGGGTTCTGCCTCAGTTTCTTCACTAGAATCTTGATCTGAGTCAAAAGTAACTATTGTGTAACATATATTGATCAAATCACTGCACGAAAGTAACACATGAACTAATTCAACATGAAATTATATATTCATTGTATTTGAAGTAACAGAGAAAATAAGTTACATGCATGTTGACTTTTTTCTCCTCTTCCTGAAAGTATAGTGGTTTTTTTTTGTTGTTGTTTGTTTGTTTGTTTTTTAAAGAACTTTATTTTTCTGAAAAAATGTAAGCAAATGAAATACTCATGTAGAGGCCACAAACGTCTGTAAGAGTTTCAAAACCCATATTGTTTAGGATGTATGCCCAGATTGGCAACTTAAGCACTGTAAATCAAATCTACCTTTGGTATATGTTTCATTACCTACGTCCTTTTCCTTTTCTGTCACTATACTGCTATAAGCAAATGGGTTTTACTTTCTCATCCACTGTATGAAAAAAAGTGGTTATTTAATGCCAGACTCATTAACAACAAAAAGCTATGAGGCCAGTTTCAAGTAGCTGAAGGAACAAGCCCTTTTACCTCAGAAAACATCCTCAGACATTCACCCAAAACAATTTAGTCCTGGAGTATCACTGTGCATTTACTTTTATCTTAATGAAAATTCATCAGGTTTGGATTAAGATTTCAATAACACTTGTAAACATGGTATCAATGATTCAAGTAAATCTAAGTGATGTTTAACTGCAAAGCTTCTTGTCATGTTTCTGATTTGGTTAAAGAAAGAATAGCAGTAAAGCAGACTATTCAACTAAATTAACCTCTGGTGCCTTACAAACAAGAGAATCTCTCTCACGATGATATGTTGATTAACTTATTTTTATGTACAGACGTACACTTATAATCAGTTACAAGCAATGCTTCTTAATGGATACTGCTCTAGATATTTTACAGAAAATTCCTCTCTTTATAAAAGCTGCTATAAATGAAAAATCGAACATAAGTAACGGATCATCTTTGACAAACATGAACTTCAGTTGCAGTAATGAAGAGTAACAAGATGATCATGAGAGAGTACACAGAAGGCTATGAATATATTTCCTGTATAGGTTCTACCTGAGGTCAACCTGAGATTCAGCCTCTCCTAGAGAGCCTAGAGAGCTTAGCTGCTGCTAAGGCTGACCTCTCTTTATAATGTCATGAACAGTCCTGTTCACACAAACTGTATGTTTGTGGTTAACAGGAAATTGAACCTTATTACCAAGCATTCACACCTACTTTTAATTCCAGCTGCTCTGTGTTTATACACACACACATATATATTTGACAGCAGGATTCATAAATTACAATTGTGCTATTAAGTTCTGTGCTTTATTGCCAGAAGAAGCCTTGATTGGCTGAAGTGAACTGTGTTCATTCATTATGGGTTGAATACACTCCTCACATTTTTTACTGAATGCCTCTTAAAGGCCACTCCCAATTAATAGAAAATGTAGATTTCCGCTCTGATATTCTAAGTCTTTAAACATGATGCAAGATATACAGGATTCCTGTTTTGCAGTGATTCTCATACTTACCCCACCTATCTGTCGGGAAAAACAACAACAAAACAACACCCCCCCCAAAAAAAAAAAAAAAAGAAAAAATCAACAAAATAAGGAATTTGCAAAAGTAGGATTGTTCACTGTGTTTCAGTCCAACAGAAAATCATTAATGTATTTTCAGAAACAGGTATTTTTCCAGCTGATTTCTGCTTTAGAAGTTTCTCATATTATGCCATTTTTCATTTGTTTAGGAAGAAAATAATGTTAATAAATTAGTGTTTATATGTTGAGGTAGCTAGTTTTTTGTTTGTTTGTTTTTAATCTATGTAAAGTTTAGCTTTAAAACATTACATCAGGTTTTGTTCCTTGCCTTTAGTATTGCAAATAAGAAAAATGAGACAAAATAAGGAGTTTGTCACTTGCACAAGGGGATAGAAATAAAGGACAGTAGTTTCCCAAATATTTAAAAATCCTTAGACTTATCCTGTCTAGTGGAAGGTGTCCCTGCCCATTGCAGGGACATTGGAATGAGATGATATTTAAGGTCCCTTCCAACCCAAATCATTCTATGATTCTAATCAATATAAAATTATATTTTATTATTTTATTATAAATTTTATTATAAGTTTATAATTATTATTTTAAAAATAAATAATGATGACAGAACTTCTAATTCATTTGAAAAGCACTATCTTCAGCTGTGAGATTCTCTGTTACCAGAAATACACTCATCAAGGCTATCAAATGCACGGGATAATCAGGGAACAGCTTAATAAACTCTTTTGTGGATAAAAGGGTGCTACATTTTGAACTAGATATACCAGTAAAGTAACATCGGTTATTTTCCTTTCACTGTGCCAAGGAGAAATCCAAATTTGTAACTCTATGCATAACAGTTTTCAATAAACTGAAAAAAAAAAAAAAAAAAAAAAAAAAAAACTCCTTTAATGATTTTAGAGGTCTTGATTTCAGTCCCCATTTTGACTGATTTGAACCTTTATCTCCAATCCAAGTTCCCAGTCCACAGACGCATAGTAAATTTATGCAGCTTTAATTTGACCTAGGTGAAACTATATTATAACTTCTATGACTAATCCCATCCAAAAAACAACCTCTGTGTCATTAAAAGTATTACTATTGAAAGTAAAAAAAAAAAAAGATAACTTAGTGCATTAGACAAAAGAATCCAAGAATTTTGAACTGAAAAATGCAAGATCCAACCTAAACATTGGATATTGACATATCCGTGTTCTGTTTTCTTCTCTAAATTAAGTATGTGAAAATCTGAATCAAGATCTTGCATTGCAAGTTAGCCGTCTGTTCATCAGAGTAGATCTAATTCTAAATGTTTTCTGGGGATTTGTTGGATTCAGGATCTACTAAACAATACAGGCTTCACAGAGAATATAATATGGCAAGTATTACTCTTATTGAGATTAAGGCATTATGCAGTATAGAAAATATTTATATAGATCATTACAATATAAGGACTTGAAATATATGGTTACACATGTATATGAAGACAAAATATTCATGATGAGTAACTATCAGTAATCACCTAGATGACTGGGCAAAAGCTAGACTTCTTCTATTAGTTCAGTTCAACTATTGTGCCATGCAGAGTTCCAGTTTAATAGGACCAAGATAACATCGTTATATCCATGCAGCAAAGGCAATTAACAATTCTGATAGGTGATTGAGTATCCTACGAGAACTGTCTACTTTCTAAACTTTTGAATTTCATCTCAGATTCCTCACAGATAGAAAGCAGCATTTTTAAACAGAGTTGTTATCTTTTTCTTCATCCTACGATTTCTTTGTTTGTACAATAACCTGCAGGACTATTTACATAATAATTAGTTTTTGGTAATCTTTTCAATAATCTGACATCATCAAACATTAAGAACACAAGATATTTATGATATATTCTACAAAATATTGCGTGTCTCTTTACCAGGGTAATGATTCAGTTTATTCCATGACTGAGAAATTGAATGCTTTCACTCAAGTGTCAGGATATTTGCTAAAAATGATCAATAAGCAACATCTTCCATAAGTGTACCTAAACTAGCCTGGAAGGTTAATCGGACTCTTACATATGATGATCTCTATCAGCTAATTTAGCAAAAAAAGGGGGTGCCTGAGAGAATAAGTCCCACCAGACTTTTCCTGGATAAGTAAGTTAGTTAGTTACAACACAAATCACTTAAGATGTTCTTTATATAAACCTGGTTGTTCAAGCAGATGCTTCACATGAAACTGTAGTGGGCTTATGTGGAAAGGTTTTGGTAGTGGGGAGGCTGCAGGGGTGGCCTCTGCAAGCAGATCCCAGCAGCGGCCCCATGTCAGATCAGAGCCAGCTCCAGTCAGCTCCAAAAGGGATGTGCTGCTGGCCAGAGCCAAACCAGGGAGCGATGTTGTTTGAGCCTCTGTGAGAGCATAGTTTAAAAAACAGAGAAAAAAAAAGGAAAAAAAATAAAATAAAATAAAAAAACACCTGTGCAGAAGCAGATGTTGAGAGAGAGGAGTCAGAAAATATAGAGAGAAACAGCCCTGCAGACACCAAGATCAGCAAAGAAGGATAGGAGGAGGTGCTCCAGTTGCTGCAGCAGAATATAGAGTCATAGAAGTTCCACTGTGACCTGTGCGGAAGCCCCTGGTGGAGCAGGCTGTCCCCCTGCAGTCCATGGGTCCCACATGGAGCAGATCTCCATGCTGCAGCCCGTGGAGGAGCCCCCAGTGGAGCAGATGGATGTGGCCTGAAGGAGACTGTAGCCCATGGAGAGTCCCTGCAGGAACAAATTCTGGTCCAGAGCTGCAGCCTGTGGAGAGGAGCCCATGGTAGAACAAGAGGTCTGGTATGAACTTCTGTGCTGGAGGAGTTCATTCCTGAAGGACTGTACCCTGTGGCACAGATCCATATTGGAGCAGTTCTTGAAGAGCTGTCTATGGGAAGCCTGTGGGAAGCCCACGCAGGATCAGGTCAGGAAGGACAGCATCCCATGGGAGAGACCTCACACTGGAGCAGGGGAACAGAGTGACCGTGCTTCTTCAAGCAGAAACACTGAAGTGTTATAGACTGCTCACAACCCCCATTCCCATTCCCCTGCACCACTCGGTGGGATGAGGTAGAAAAGGATGGATTGGGGTAGGTGTTTTTAGTTTGCTTTTAATTTCTCACTGCTCTAGTCTGTTACTGGTTGGCAATAAATTACATTAATGTCCCTATTCTGAGGCTGTTTTGCCCATGAGGGTAAATGGTGAGTGATCTCCCTGTCCTTATCTCAACCCATCAGCCTTTTTTTCATCATATTTTCTCCCCCCTTTTCTTTTGAGGAAAGGGAGTGAGAGATCCACGTGGTGGAGTTTAGCTGTCCATCAGTGTAAAACCACCACAGAAAGATAATATATGGAAATGAGGAAGCAGTACTAGAACACTTACTCTGAACTTTGTAAAAAGCAGACTTAAGAAGACTTTCATCATGCTGATGTAATATTGACAAGAAACAAAGGAGGTGACTTTTCCTTATAGTTACTCAGATTTTTTCCTTAAGTGTCTCAACACCTCAGTCTTCTCAAATAAAGCCTGACAGTGCACACTGTAAAGTCTTTCAGATGGAGACTCTCATCACACCTTTTGGAACAGAGATTTAACATTTTAGCTTTTGTATGACAGCATTTGTTGTCTGTACTGTTTGATGTGCTAAGCTTTGTTATTTCTCTTTAAGTTTTACGATATCCAAAGTTCCATTCCTCAATGAAGGAAAGATATTCTTACATGTTATTTCATAACTATACTACCTAGCTTTACAGCCATACAGCATAGTCAGAAGCCAGACAGATATTCAAAGCAATTCCTCATTTATATCGTGGAAAAGCTAGCCTCCTACAGAAACAAGCAACTAGGGACAGCAACAACTTCAATGAGATTTGCTGTCAGCTATCATTCACACAATTGTGCTTTGATGTCATTTTATCTTTTTGCTTCCTCCCACAACAGTTCCTTTTAAATTGTACTTAGACCTACTTTTACTCGTGTATGCAATATACCCATTTTTATTCAAGAAAAGCCTTAAGCAGCAGGCTGTAATCGAGACTAGTAGTTAAAGAAGTGTTGGAGCTACGCTGAGATTGAGATTCACTGAGTCTGAGATTGTCTCATGTCGTAAGACATGAAAACTCCTTTTAAAGGAATGCTCTCAATGCATTAGCTGAAATCAGATATTTACTGTGGAACTGCCAGTTGAATAAACATATTTAACAAGATGATGTTTTTTGTTTGTTTGTTTGGTTGGTTGGTTTTGTTTTTGAAAAGTGCTTCAAAGAAACCTGATAGAGGTGTGATTTAGATTTGTGAGTTGTATAGAGGTCTCTGCTTTCATAATAAGTCCAGAGACTTAAATTCTCCATCTTAAAGTGGTAAATATAGACCAGCAGTTCTCCCTCTGCCACCAACCCCCCCCAAAAAAATAAAAACAGACCCTGACATACATCACCACATGCAATTTGAAATACGCCAAAGAGAACTCTCTAAAGCCAAAATACAAGCATTTCTTCTTTCCTTTGTTTTAGAATCGAAGAATGGGCTTTGGTTGAAAGAGACCTTAAAGACCACAAAGTTCTAACCCCCCTGCCATGGAAACGACACCTTCCATATTTTCCCTTATTTCATATTTTCCCACATTTCATATTTTCCCACATTTCAGGAAGTTTTACAAAATTTAGACAAGCTCAACAAGTGACAGAATCTACATAGCATTTCTCTTCTTCAAGAAAGCAGGTTTAAAGTACTACTGAGAGTATGTAACATTAGTCTCTTACTGTGCAATTATCTGTAAATATAGCAAACCACTGAAATGAACTGGACTGCAAAGAACCTTCTTTTGCCCTGGAGTTTATCAGTGATCCTCTGACGCACAGATGAGAAGGTGACAAAATTACCAAACTTTAGTTTGGACAGTTTGGCAGGGAATTGGTAAATTATACCATACAAACATGACGGGAGCTACTTTGAACTACTGTGTTCAAAGTAAAGGCTCTGATACAATAACACAGTAGCACACAATCATGCAGTGGATGGAACATGAGAGAAGAGAAGGGTAAATAGCGTTATGCTCAAGCTTATGAAACTGCTAACAAAAACATTTTTCAGTTTGACTTGAAGTGGATGCATTGAAGTTAATGTGTATCTGTATCCATTACCCAGTTAAAATACAGGAATACCATAGAGATAGAGATACAAGCAATACACTTAACCGTATGCTAAAAACTCCATGGAACAATTATAATGCAGCAGCGGACTATCTTTACCACCTCAAGACTTTGTGAAAATGATCTTCAGTATTTCAACATAAATAGAACCAATGATTAAAAAAAAAAAAAAAAAAAAAAAAAGACCAAATAGGAATCAAACCTTGCAAAATCAATCAATAAAAATGATCTCTTGATTCCTTGCATATAAGAAACTATAAAAAATGTAAGCATTAAAAAACACACTACAAATAAAAGCAGAGTTCAAGCAGAGGCAGTTGCCAGCTGTGTTTCTCTTGCACAAACATTTAGCGATGTATTAAAAGAAAGCAAATGTTAAAGGAAAAATTCAAGATCCTAATATTGTATTAAAAACGATATTAGTAAAAGATACTACTAAGAGGATGTTAGTTCTTCATTCCAATATTCAGACAGAATGGCCTATATCGTCAGCTTAAAAGGTCAAGTTCCACAGATACTGAAATACTCCAGTAACATTTTTAAATGTCTAGAAGATCTTTATAGTGATATACAGGCTTGACAATTCATCTGAGAATAAAATTTTATGAACTTGTGGCTGATCAGCTCTTACTTCAGTCCTTAGGAACTAACAGAAAAAGTACAAATGCATTTCCATGAAGGGATGGCAAACTTTTTAAAGTGTAAACTAGTTTGTTGCAGAAAGTAAGGGATAGTACCCTTCTCTATAATATTGTCAACTACACTACTTTGCAATGGGAGATGCTCTGCCTCCACTATTGTAACAGCAGCAACCTAGCTATATCTGCTGAATGAATCAGCTCTCAAGCAGAAAAGATACAGAAAACATTTTGAATTTTAATTTCATTGGAAGGTTAAATGCTGCTGCTTCTATTTCAAGTTCAGCTTTGTATGATAGATTGCTATTTCAATGTGTGAGCTCAAGTTTTCATCATGTAAATACTTCAGCAAAATGCTAAACTGAAAGAAACAGTTTCCATTAACCAAACTACTCAAATAGAGACATACCCTTTTGCAAGTCAACAAGATAAAGTCTCTCATTGTTATTCCTGCTACGTTTGTCTTCAGGTTTCCTCATGTGGCTATTGTAACTATGGCAGAATATGTTTACAAGACTGTCACCTGCTCCACTGAAACTACCTTCGTCAGCCAAGCACCTTACAGACTTGTGTTTTCCTTCTGCTGGTGTTACAGTTATGCTTGCTATGCTCTACTGTCAAATATATTTCAAGTATTTTTATGTGTATTTTGTCCACATACTTAAATGGAACTACTTTTCCCAGGATGATTAACAGTGACTGTTTATATGC
Source organism: Cygnus olor (assembly GCF_009769625.2). Lineage (NCBI taxonomy): Eukaryota > Metazoa > Chordata > Aves > Anseriformes > Anatidae > Cygnus > Cygnus olor. The sequence continues at coordinate 83,498,002 of NC_049170.1, read as the reverse complement.
TTAGCGCATAGCATATTAGTGTATCCCACGTTAGTAAGAAGAAAGGGAAAAAAATGCAATCCTCCTGTTTCGACAACAGATTCTGGAAGAGTGATGTTTCTTTTAGGATAGTGGAAAAAAAATGTCTAAGTTGCTATAAGATTTTTCAGGATCATGACAAATATTAAAAAAAAAAAAAAACTTTTTTGTTGTAAAAATTTTCTTTCCTTTAAATGCTGGCTGTTGTGGTTTTTTTGTTGTTGTTGTTGTTTGTTTGTTTGTTTTTATTTAACATTCCCCAATAATTCTAAACTACAGAATATGGACAGAGAAGCTTTCTGCTACCTTGTCACATCAGCATTACTTACTCTACGTTTCTTTCCGCCTTAACCTGTACCGTCTCACAATACAGCATATTCCACATGAGAGACAGACACACCTAAGAGATATTTTTCCCCTGGCAAGTGACATTATCATAAAGGAAACGACATTTTAAATATATATTTTTAGCATTGTCATGGTCCTGATTATACCAGCATTTTTATTATTTTTTTTTAAATAGAAACACCAGAAATATGCTGAGGTCTGTTAATGTGCCACTCAAGATTTCAGGCAAGGAACTTAACATTTTAATGGAATAGGTATATGTAGCTATGTATGTGTGTATATTTGTCAGAGAGCACAATAAAGTGAACTACAATTGATTTAAGAACTCTGTGCTAACTTATTTACTTCGGTCTAATTTACAAGAGCTAGTTACTGTAGAAAAAATATTTTACAGGAGTTGGATCCATTGAAGCACTGGCTGTTCATCCAAATACAGAATCAAGGGAGACAAACATTTGCCCTTGATGCAGATTGCATTTCATATATTTCTCTGTTAGAAAGTATAGTCATCCAAGTCCAGAAACTGGAACAATCATCACAGAAGAAGTCACAAAGTTGAAGAAAACAGTAGGGTAAAGATTACAATGTAGGGACATTCAGAAACTAACACACACACACAAATCAGTAACAAGCTACAATTGTTAAACACAATAAATAAATTTGCTAGCAAAATACTTTGAGACAAGTACAGAAAGGGTTTAAGAACAGTTTTTCTTATATATACCACTAAACAACTTGTATAGAGCTATTAGACTCTGAAATAGATTACTTATATAGCAGTTAGCATTTGAACATTGGAAAAGCACTACACATGTTAAAAATTGCTACATTTTCTTAATCATGTTCCTAAGTTAGTGTACTTTAATAAAGGCGTATCCAAACATTTCCAGGGAAATAGGTGATGCCTAGAAATGATCGCGCAAAGTTAATAAGAATATATTTTTTCCTCAGGTTACAGAGAGTGAACAGATCCAAATTTACATAACTACTGAACTGCCAGAAGTCCAGTAGAAGTCATGACATACATTGAGATTAAACATCTGTACAGGGAGTAAAGCAAACATCTGGAAAATGACTACATGTATTATCATTTCATCCATTTTCTGGAAACTAAAACCTGGCAATTACACTTAGTCTTCTATTGGAGGCAAAATGGACACTTCATATTTGCTTGGCAGTTTATGTACTACTACTACTACTAATAATAATAATAATTATTATTATTATATAGGTGAAATGGTTGGAAAAAAAGCAGAAAAACAGTACCCAGAAATCTTATCACAGCCATGGAACAACAAGTTCAGGAATAACAGCTCAGTGCCCACTTTTTGACATGTTAATGCTCCTTGAGACCCAAGAATAGAGAATCAGACAGGGTATCAAGGTACTAGGAGAAAAAAAAAAAAAAAACTATTAAATTTTATTTAAATTATTAAATTTTATTTAAAATGGTCTTTATTTGAAATTCTATTCCATTTACCATTTAAAGACTAGATTCTACTATTCAGGGTTAAAGCTCTCATCCAGCACACAGGTATAAAGTCATCAACATCAAAAGTTGCATCTGATATCCAAATCAACCTTGGGAGAAGCAGAAGAAGATACAATTTGTATTACTCTTCCTACTCGGTGAGTTTTCAAAGCATCTGTCTGGTTCAGACTCCACCTTTTTCCCAAGTTACAGTTTGATTTTCTGTATAAAATATACCATACCTTTCATTGGACCAATTTGACAGGAAATTAAGATTACCTATTGCTACAGATTTTTATATAATTAAAAAAAAAAAAAAAGTTTGTGAAGGGACATATTACATCTTCTCTGACGCTTTAAAGACAACCAACACCATTGATAATACTTAAGCTGGCCATCAAGCCCACTATAAAGCCTATCTACTGCTAGTTAAATTTTAGTTTAGGTTGCTGGAGAAGAGCCAAAATCATTACTTGGACGCAAATGAACATTTGTGCTTAAAGACAGGTGTTACTTAAAGTAGCTTTGCACAGATTTTCATGAACAGATATATTGATAATATTATTTACAGTGTTGTTAGCTATTTCTGACAGTTTGCACTAAAAATTAAACAATAGGAAACTGTGCTAAGCCTTTCAAATTTTAATATTACTTTTTGTTTCTCCAGTTATGTAATTTCAGTTCACATGTGTTAAAATAATTGCTTTTTGGTGACATCAGAATTAAGTATGCTACAGTTTTGGAGGTTACATGTTTGAAATAAAAATCTCCAAATACAATGAGTAACAAGTACTTGTCACTGGAAAACAAAACAAAACAAAACAAAAAAAAAAAAACCACACAGCTTTCTTGGCACTGAGGCTTTCCAGTTCAGAGAACCCCCACCCATTTCCTTTCAAGGACATATCATCTATCTTCTATTTATTCTCTCAGATGTAAAATTACAAATCATTCTGACTGCCAATTAACTTGCCATATGTACATTGTTTTCTTTTAAAATGCAAAGGAAGCTGTCTAGAATGGCAGGATTTCAGACACTATTCGGACCCAGTTAAATCTAATAGGCTAAAGATATCTAAAAATATAAAATCTACATTATATTGAAATTTGTCATAAGAAAAGAGTATTTATGAACTGAGTATAATTTAACTCAGTCCAAAAAAAATATTGTTTGTTGTCTATGCCTCCCCTCCATCTATTCACCCGTTAGGGAAAGGAGAATTTACATCACCTCTCCATAAAAACCATACTATAAAGGGTTATAAAGGAGAATACAGTATTGCTAGTTTTTAAGATATATATTAGGAAACAATATAAATGGTGAAACACCTCGGAACTTTTCAATCCCTTTTCTCACAGTATGCAACGTTAAGTTTTATCCTGAAATGGTTAGAGAATTAACTGTGCTTTCATTTTTCTCTAATTTGTTACCTTTTACCTAAGGAGAGAGCTACTTTGTTCTTTAGTAAAGTACTTTAAGAAAAAATGTCGTATCTTATACAGCTGAATACCAAGTCCACATTAATACCTCTCTGTAGTCCAAAGTGTCAATACTGATTGCCCAGGCTGCTCCACCAGGCCTTTTGGAAGATTCCTTGCTCCACCCACACAGAACTTCGAGTTGACTACAGCTCTACCTTTGTCATTTTCAGTCCTTGAATTTAGTTTAAAGCAAATGCTTAGGCACATCCTGGAAGATATCTTACTTACTGTAACAATAAAGAATATGCCAAGTTCTGATGAAGACTGTGGGACAAATAAGCCAGTGGGCCACAATTCAGAACTTACCCTTTCTCCCACTAAAAAGGGAAAACAGCTGCAGAGAGCATTCAACTGCAAAATTACATAGCAAGACTAGACTCTTATAGCACAACATAAACATTTAATGTTCAGTTTGGGATCTCATAGATTAAATTTATCAAGAGAAAGCAGTTATAGAAGTAGTAAACTCTCAAGTTTTTGTCTTACATACACCTATACTTAAATGTAGAATTATAATGTTCACATGTTCTTAATACGTACAGTGCACTCCCTAGTTGAAAAAGCAAAAGAAAAAGAACCTAAAGAATTGCTATCTGTGACCTACAGCTTTGAGTTTTCACAAATAATGGACCTGCAACAGGTGAACATGGATTTATTTTAGCCAATGATATCCACCGATCAAGAGCTATACTATGGATAAGTTTATACTTTTCTTGGTGTAATTACAGATGTATCAGTTTCTTTACTTGTATTTAACTGCCTGGGGTGACTGATTCCCTGTAAAATAGGTAACGGGTATTTTGGTTAGTATAGACATGTCCAACGCTGTCTACACTGTGAGTGCACAAAACTGCTTTCTTGGAGCTTTTTAGTTTGGGTTAAATATATATATATATATATATATATTTTATTTAAAAAAGTGATTGAAGGCCATCTAGGGAAGACAATAATTTAAACAGGATCTTTCTTTACTCAGTAGATAATGGATAATTATAGGACAAGGGGGAATGGTCCTAAACTAAATGAGGAGAGATTTAGATTAGACATTAGGATGAAATTCTTCACTGTTAGGGTAGCAAGGCACTGAAAGAGGTTGCCCAGAGTAGTTGTGGATGCCCCATCCCTGGAGGTGTTCAAGGCCAGGCTGGACAGGGTCTTGGCCAACCTGATCTAGTGGGTGGTGTCCCTGCCTATGGCAGAGGGGTTGGAGTTAGATGAAGGTCTATTCCAACCCAATTCTTGCTTTAACTGCTAATTGGAGCCATAAAGGTTGCAGTTTTATGATAACTGTCACTTCTGTGTCAGTTTTCAAAAATGAATCTACTATTTTTTATTTTTCTGGGTTTATTGATTGCCTAAGCAACAAAGGCTAAAACGAGAAAATATTAACTGCTTGCCGCTTTAGTTTTAAATGACTTCCTGTTCTGTAGAATCAACTGAGGGATTACCTAATTTAAATTATAGTAGGATCAGTGACCCATTAAATCAGTAGCACAACACCACCTTTCACCAAATATAAGAGAATAACAGAAGCAAAGAAGCAGTTGTATGTGGAATGTAAAGTAGCAGAAAGGAAAGAATGCTTATTTCTGTACTTCAACTAAAGAAATGAAGACTGTTATGAAAATATTTAATGAAGATATATAGGTCTTGGGGTCATTTTTTTTTCAGTATACAAAAGAAAGTAGATATCTGAAGACTGAAGGGTAGGAAAAAATAATCCGTATGCTATGTTTTAGGGAGAGTATTCCTGTTCCAGCATGCTGAATAAAACCAACAAGTTCCATGACAGTTTCCTCATTTGGCTATTTTAGACTATAATCCAGATCTTACCAGCATATCATTTTTAGTTCTTCAAGAAACATTTAAAACCTGTAGTGGTTTGTCTTAAGCTTGTTCCCTGGTGACCATTTTTGTAAGTAAGGTGGCTTACCTACTTACTCAAATAGAGTGAAGGATTAACACACTGTAATAACCATTAGAAGGGACAAAAAGCTAAGGCATTACAATAGATTGGTTGTTTCATACAACTTTCACACTGAGTGTCTTGAAGAAACTTTAGTTCATCAATAGAAATGAAAAAGTTTGAAACACAATTGAGCTACAGGATTTGGTTGATTCAAAGGACTCTGAGACAGCCAAATGCCAGCCTGAATATCCTACTTAATGTTTCAAAGGAAGGCCAGAAGTCTTTTTGTAAGGCCTGGGGAGAAGATTTGGGTTTACATGAGTCAATTATCAAACTGGATGAAGTAACTTCTACTACTGTGCAGCAGGCAGAAGAAAAAACAAAACGAAACAGGGTTAATGCTTTTTTGAAAGACATAAAAGAAAGACAGAAATTGTATATTCCTGATTTCCTGCATCTACTTGCAATATATTCTACTGGACAGACAGACTAATGCATTTAGGTACATTTCTCTTCTAATCTTTGATTAGAAAGTACCAAAGATACTTACAAAGGTACTCCCAGCTGCTGTCAAGATTTAGTGTTTTCTATAGAAACATGTAACAATATGATGTGTCTTGCTGGGACAAATAGTCACATTCTTAATAATGTTGGTCCTAGATGACATAAAATAGTAAGGAGGAAGTTCATTATTTCCATTATTTCTGTTACTCCCCATCTAAAAAAAAAAAAAAAAAAGGGGGGGGGGGAGAACATTTCTAGTGGTAGAAGAAATAAGTCTAGGAGCCTAGGTAGACCACTATTATTAAAAGTGAAGTACTAGTGTAGCCCTGGAAACTCTGTTGCCATTCACAGAATCACAGAATAACTGAAGTTGGAAGGAATCTCTGGTGATCATCTGGTCCAACCCCCGTCAAGGTTGCTCAAGCAGGGCTAGCTAGAGCATGTCCAGATGGCTTTAGAAGATCTCTAAGGAGGGAGAATCCACAAGCAAAAGCCAGAGGCTTGGTAGAAAGCTGGCAGTGCTGGGTGTCTGGAGGCATCTTGCCCTGCCTTGCCTTGATGGACCTGGTGGCCATGTTCCTGTTGCCTCCCCTGCACTGACTTCAGTCTGGGAGCACCTGGAGCAAGGGGCTGGCACCCCTACGTGGTCACTGAGGGACAAACAGCCCTACTGGGGTAACAGAGAGGGCAGCGTGCAGCTTCCAGACTTTGCCTGGTAAGCAGGGAGAAGAAGGCAGGCTCTGGTAGGAAAACATACAAAAATGGCCCCAGGCAAACCCTAAGAATGATAATTACAGAACTCTCACAAGGACTGTCATGGTACTGTCAGCAAAGACCACACAGCACTGATGTTAAGTGGTAACCTTCCCTACCCCAGACTGTCAACTAGGACTCAGAAGATTTAGGTTTTACACTAAATAAGAATTATAATTAAATATACTTATAGATAAATAGTCTTTCAAAGAGTAAGACAAAGTTCTGGATTCAAGTCATCAAATTACAGTGCACTATAAGATTTACTCTTCTTACTGCAGCTATAAAGTAGTGATATTTACAATAATTTGTTAGGTTAGATTTAAGACTCAGAGCAGTAGAATTTCAATGTTCCTATTCCATCATAAACAAGAACAAACTAAAGTTTCTGTTTAACAAATAGTTGATTTTTTTTCCTAAGTTACAGAAAACAATATTTTTCCCCCTTCCTGTGGTTGGTACTTTTCCACTGTAAATCTGTTCTGCTTGGTATCCACAATAAATTGATTAAGCTATTGGAACTAGTGCAAGTCAAAGACAAGCAATACCTCAGATTTGTTCTTTGCTCAGCTTAGCTGCAAAAAGTCTAGGCATTATGAGCTATCATTGGCATGACTCAGAGTTTTCAGTGTTACTTATGTAAAATCTCACTTGAAGACTGAAGTTTACTGAACCAGAGTATAATTAAGCTAATACGTACTTTAGAGTAAGCTGTGAATCACAACTTCATAATTAGTTTTCTTCAGTTTCTGAGCACTATGCGTTTTCTTAGAGTATGGGAAAGTTAATGACAATAGCATACACTACATGATAAATAAATATAGAGTAATTAAAGCACTTATTGTCTGTATATAGCATAATTCTTGTTTAATACAAAGGATTGTACGGAATTAAGCTCAAAAAACAATGAGGACATAAGAAATAATTATGCACAGGTCATATTATGTGACCTTATATTTGTTACACTATAAATTAAAACAAGTAGATAAGAATTAAATTCATTTTAAATTCATTTGTTAGGACATCAATAGGATGCCCTAATAAAAGGACATCTTATTCATGATGTATGTTGATAGCAGCCAAATCTATGATTATATGAGGTACTGAACACTAAAACTGAATTGCAAACTTATTTTGTTCATTGATTTTTGAAATCTTGCAAGCAAATTAGCATTGCTCTGGGCTTGTAATCAACAAAAGCATTTATGATTATCTTTTTATTCACATTTGTAACTAACTGTCTCTGGAAGCTGACTCAACATTACTAAATAAAGATATTAAGGAATGATATCTAGTTAAATTCCTGATAGGCACCATTTGCAAGAACTTTGCTTCATTTTACAGCACAATACTTCCACCATTTGAAATCATTACTGAATTCCATGGCACCGGTAACAAATTGTGTAAAAAGATCTTTCTGAAGCCCTAGTCTTAAAGTTAAAGTGTGAATGAGGACTAAACATCACATTTAAACTGACTTTGGGAAAAAAATAAAATTATTTGCAACATTGGTAACATCTGGGAAATTCCTCCTCCCACTAAGGTGAACTCTAAACAGAGGACTATCAGATTACATTCTTCCTGTGCTCAGCCAGGAACAGAGTCCCACAGAAAGAAACTGAAGACCACTGCTCCTTTTGAGAGCACCTCTTAAATATGTTGGATACCAGTAAGAGAACTTATCAAAGATTAAGAAAGTAAAGGCAGACCAGCAAGTTTATCTCTTCAGGCTGACTCTTACCTGAAAAGGACCTATTGTGAAGATTTGTAAAGGACTAACCTGTGATATCCTACCATAACATACCTTGAGTGCAGTTTTATGTCTTTGTTTCTTTTGCCATTTCCAGTTCAGATAAAACAACACTGTCACTGCTTTGGGGCTTGGCTCCCTTCCAAGAAAAGGGGAAGAAAAGCTGAAGTAAGCTTAACCCTTTGCACCTTACTTTTTCAGTAAATTATTGGACTGCTATCAAGAGCAGAAGAGGCTTGAGTCTAGAATTTATTTATCCTTAAATATCGATCCCTGATACTTGTACCTGAGTATTTTGCAGCACAGATATTTAACATGGTTTCATTTATAGAACTGCTTCTATGGAACTGTCAACATCCACCTTGGTTCTACAAAGCTGCTGTAGGGAAAAAAAATAAAATAAATAAATAAACAAAGCTACTTCTGGCTGCCATTTCCTTTAGCCAGATCCTTGATGAACTAATAAATAAATAAATAAAACCATCACAGAAGATAGCATTGTTTCCTTAATTACCATCCCTTCTCCCAGAAGGTCTGAGCAAATGCTGCTCAACTAACACTGATGGTTAAATGCTGTAGAAATCACATGAAAGAAGTTTAGCCATGAATAAGAGAATCCAGTCACTGAAGGCCCAGGGAACCCTGTCTAAACTGACAATTTTCTTGAAGTCTGGCTCCATCTTGGTGCAGATACAGACAAGCCCTGTTGATAGCCACCAAAACCTTCCCTTCCCTCCTCCAGCCCCAGTCCCTCAGCCTCTCCTCACAAACCAATGCTTCAAACTCCAAACATTCGGGGTGGAGGGGTCGGGGGGGGGGGGGGGGGGGGGGGGGGGGGCGGAGCTCTGATGGACTCTTTACAGTTTATTGATTTTTATTATATCTCATGATATCATTAATCATTCATAATATCATTGTTATGATGCAGTGCCAAAACTGGACACAATGGTGTAGATGTGGTCTAGTAAGTGCTGAGCAGAGGGCACTACACACATATCTATCATCTCTGCTCGTTTTAATACAGCCTAGCATACTCTTGAACTTCTTTGTTGCCAGGGGATGCTGCTGGCTCACATTCAGCCTGTCTCTGAAAAGGCACCTTTCCAATAGAACTGCTCCACAGCCATTCAGTTCCTGACCCGTACTTTTGCAAGGAGCTTATCCTCCTCAAGAGCTGCACTTTGCATTTGTAATTTTGAAAGACAGGAAATTCTTTTTAAAATTTACTTTAGCTATGAGTAGAGTATGATCATCAGCACACTTGTTCATAAGACAAAATATAAAGTAATTCCACTCCTGCATGTAAGCTTCTTACTCCTACTTTCAGAATAAACAAGGTATTTCAAATATTTACTTCTATTGTTAACACAACCCTTTCAGAGCCAGTCATCTCTCAAATACTTCTATAAGACATAAAGACAATTCATGAAGTCTTTGCAGCAAGACAGCGGGGATTATTAGAAGCATGCAGCATGACAGACAATTCCTTGACTAGTTTAATTCACAGGTTTGTGAGAGGATTTGAAAACTGCTTCAAATATTGCATTTTAGCTACCCTCATGTTTTCAGAAGTAACCTTTGAATATTATTAGGAATTACTTCTACCCTCAGCTTTTCACCAGCCACGCAATTCCCCTGTAGTGACTGGACTGGCCAGTTATGTTGAACAGCACTTCATATGAGAGCTTTTAGATACGCATATATTAGTATCATACAAGAACAGTGTCAGGACAGATAAATAAATAAACAAATAAACAAATAAATAAACCTTTTACCATGATCTAAACTGAGACTTGAAACTTGGTGGAAGGGGATGGAAAACTCAAGAAAGTTTTCAGCCTGAAATAAAGGAGCCTTGGTTTATGGAGCAGCACCTGTATCCTCTCTGGCTTTGCGTTCCTAAGTAGCCAAAAGACTACTTCTTTGTTTGAGCTTGAGTGGAAATATGAAAGTTATTTACTGCCCTGTGAGATCCAAAACATTGTGTTATTCGATATCTCTAGTAGCTAAGACATATTTCTTCAACACTAGATCCTTACCAAAGCTAATTGTGCAAAATCTCTCTCAAAGGAATAGATACATGAACATCTGCATTGCACACTGATGGTGTTTTATCAAATCTTTTGGTTCTAAAAAAAAAAGAAAAAAGCAAGAATATTTCTAAGGAAACAGAATTTTTTCATAGAAACAAGAAACTTGTTTCTATGGCTATCAGAAGCTTATTCTCACATGTTCCTCTTCTACAACGACATAGATATATTGGCAACATCTTTAGGAAAAAGACCTAGACCTGAAACAACGAAAGGTCAAATACTTTCTAGCAGTACATATAAAGCAAGCCATTTATATATGATTTCTTTGAGAGCTACAAATTAACATGTCATTTTGAAAACAAGTCATCCTAAACATTGTTATTCATGGGAATAAGATTAAAATAGATTAAAATAAGAAAACTTGGTTAAGGACTGAAGGTTCCTTAGAGTGAGTTATACTTATTCCCAGAGTAACTGGGTTTTGCAACTGGCCAGGTTGGCTGAATAGTGTCTTTTTTTAGTGGCTTTCCATAATATATGCCACAGAAAATAGAAAGCTAAATTATGGTAGAACACAAAAATATTGATACTTCACTGTTTATTATTTTGTTTCATCATCTGAGGACCTGCTTCAATGTGCTGATACAAAAGTTTACTTTCTTTCAGAAGTTTATTGAATTAGAGTACAGAACAATTTTATTAAACAAAATTAAACTTCAAAACTATTGCCACTCTAGTGAGTTTGGACAATATAAGGTAATTAAACACTTGGACGTACTATGATCAGGTGCTAGATTTACGGATGATCCAAGATATTAGCACTTAGTTTCATTAATCAGAGAACATATATATACACCAAGACCACTGTTTCTGAGATTCACTGTCTCCTGCATATTTTTAAGTGTCACAGCTTACAGTTGTACAGTGCAAAGCAAACCTGATGGGACCCTGGTCTTTCCTGTAATTTCAAAATATATCACTGTGGTGAGATTCCAGAAGCTGGGATGCCCTAAGTTTAACGATTGACTTCCTGCTCCTTTTGTTATTAGAGACTTTTGAGTCATACAAGTGATGTTGTGAACCCATGGCCCAAAGGCGGTTTTGTTCCCATGTTACTACCTCCAGCAGCAGAGCTGAGCTGGCTCTAAGGCTGCTACATAATTCATATCCCTAAGGTGCTGTTAAAGCTAACATTGTACAAAGGCCACCTGCCACCCAAGCCTCAACTTCCAGCGGAAAAAACCTCCATACAGCAACTGTTTTTGTTCTATGGGATACTACTTTCAGCTCTTTCTCTGAGCTTCCTCAGCTCAAGGAAAAGGAGACAATACTGAGAATTTATGAACAGGAAAACATGTAAAAAGAAGGAGTTGTATTGCATGTAACATTTCCCTGACTTTCTGAAACCAAGCTTGAAAGTATTTATTCTGTAAATGCATTGTTTGCCAAATAAAAAGATTCACAATGATAGTCCTTTCATAAAGGGCTATTTCCGTCTTGTTTTTTCACTGTATAAAGACATACAAAACATTCTAAGGAACTAATAAAACAAATACGTTCATTTCAACTGCACAAGCTTTTTGCAGTGCTGACCCTTAAAAGACTACAGAAATATTGGCCACTATTTTTTCTTCTATGCGAGCTGAGCTTTATGGTAAAATATTAAAAGTTTTGCACACAATAGCAAGATTCCCATTTCCTATCAATTCCCTATCATACAAATCAAGATTTTGGCAAATGTAGATTTGTGAACTTGTATCAATTAATTACTTAATAATTGTTTAAATTGTAATTAATCAGGTTTATAAATTAATAATACAGTTAAGTAATGTGCATATTCTAAGTCTTCACTTGTAGAAGACAAAATTATCTGCTAAGGCCAAGCTTGCAGCACAACAGAAAGCTTCAGTTGTTTTCTGCCTTCAGCAGAAACTTGAAAGTTGCCTTAACAAAACATTAATCATGTCTGTGAACCTGGATTTCATGAAGATATTTTTATTGTTCTTAGTATTTAGGAAGACCCAGGTAGGTTTCCTGTTTCAAATTTCACTAAAGTGAAAACCTAAAACAGAGCAAAAGCGAGATTTAAACAACCTTAAAGCACAGTTCTCACAAGGACTCTTCAGGACACTGAAGTGTAAGGACTTACGTCACTAAGGTGCAATCCCATTTCACATAAATTTTAGAAGATTAACTTCTTGCTCAAGACCCTTTACCAGTTTTCTCATCAAAAGAAAAAAAACTCTCATAAGTTATTTGGTTTACAGTCAAACATTCATAACTTTGATTATACAGATTTTCATTTGGCAATGGCCACATTTTCAAACAGCTCTGTTGGGTTCAGTGACATAGAAGGATATTCAGCCATTTACATCTAAATATCCTTCAGTGGGATCTGGAGAGATTTTTCCATGAACATGCTGACAAGCTGTTGCTTTTCAGTTTCACTTTGAAACTTGGCATGACACCTCTAAGGAATAATAACTGTCAGATTCAAATTCTTCCCATCTCTCATTGCCTGAACAATACCCTTCTTATCTGAAGGAAAGGGAGACTTCTGCTTGCTAAGAGAGCATTACCCTTGTGAAGGAAGCCTTCGAAACTGAAAGAAACAAGCAAAAAAATCTGCATGGGAAGCATTCTCCGTACACTGTCTGCTCAGGGAAAGACAAGCAAAGAAACAAGTATTCATTTCTCTTATGTGAATGGGTAAAGTTGTTTGTTCCTTGTGCTTTTATTTCTATGTGTTCCTTAATCCATTTACCAAGGAGAAGGAAAACAACTGATGATTAGTTTTTATGCTGCTTTCTCTCTTGTAATAGGTTTCCCAACTCATGTCCCTGGTGTTCCTCCATGGTTTTCTCTTTCCAGTTATACATTTCTTCCTGAAGGAATAGGTAGTAGACAATACTTTCAAGGACTCATGGGTCTAATCATGTCTTCTTCTAGATCAAATATAATTTCTAATACTGAGTGAAAGTGATTAATCCCATCTTTTTTTTTTTTTCCCTACACAAACTTCCTGAAGAAGTATAAAGATATGCTATAGGTATCACTAGGGATAAAAACTGCTTAGATGAGCAATTTTCTAAACTTTATTAGAAGGCTCTAATTTACATGATGTCTCTGATTACACAAAGTTTCAATTTTCAGTTCAGCAGTGCTTTACACAATCAAAAACTGTGCCTGTCCAAGGTGTACACATTCAGTGTTCACCTGTTTTTCAAGGTGTTGGAATGGACTTGCTTGGTGTCTTTGGAAAAAAAAGAAGCTTTATGCTTTAAAGGAGATATGAATGTGCAGACAAGTTCAGTGATCGCCATAAATGCAGTTTTACTTATGCTAGTTAATTCCAGAGCAATAACCCCAAATCTTTCTATTCAGAGGAAATCACCCAAAGCTATTTAGTTAAGCTTGTCCTTCCTATCTATGTCCTTTTTCCACTCTTCTTATCGTAAGTCCACACAAGTGATTAACAGGAGGGCTCTCAGGAAACATCATTAAGAGATCTTTCAGTAATGAAAGTTAACAGAAAAGACATTGCTCTGTCACTGTATGCAAATGCAGTTGGTTGTCAAACCCTGCTTTAACAGTGGGAGTTTTGATACTGATTGTAAAAAAGAATTGAATTGGACACTTTGTCTTCTATTGAATTCTGTAGCACAGATACATTGGAAATTTCAGTAATCCACATCCGTCCAGTATAAAAGCATCCAGAAGTCTGCATGTACAAACTTTAATCTAGAGGACTGGTAAATATCTCCTACATCCCAAACTCCTCCATACTAAAAATTCTGAAAATTTGTGGAGGTTTTGCAATTCAGAAATGGAAGCTGGAGGAGAGATACTTTGCAATAATATAACACAGATATTTTCTAGATGATGTTTTCTACCAGGTGTCTATAAAGCTGCCTTTCACCATCCTACTTCTCTTAATGTGTATGTAAAAGGATTGACTGCCAAAAGCACAGATTTTCCAAAGGCTGTTCATTTTCTTGGCAGAACTGTGCCGCCAGCATGTTTGCTGCTGTTGAAGCAGACATGCTCATTTAAGAATTAGTACCACTATTCTCATCAGTCTTGAACTTAAACCTTACGTGCACAAGAATTTATACCACACACACACCCAACTCTTCCCACACACACCAGAGGCATTAGAGGGAGATGTGAAGTTACTGCAAATGTTTTCTTCAGGAAGGGAGTATACAGTTCACTACTATTGGAGGTTACAGAAGAGGTCTTGTGAGAAAGTGATTAAATTCAAAAATGAGCTTCATTTTCATCAGTGTAGCCTTCCAGTCAAAGGAAGAACAAGAAAAGAGGATGTCGTGATTCTCTGTGGAATGCAACTAGCAGTAAAACACTGATTTTGAGTTCAAACTGGCAAAATGAATCTCCCCTAAAGAAACAATATTCTGTTATATACTCTTCATAAAGAATGTCTTTCATACTATACTCCTTTTCAGAAACACATTAATGACTGCTATATCCTATTTCACATTGTAAGTGATTCTCATTTTCACATTGTTGGAAAAAAAACTGCAAATAAGTATATAGAAATAAGGTCTATTTTTCAACTTTGTGTTAAAAAAAATATTGTGGTTTAGCTTTCTTTTCTGAATGTTTTTAGATAAATATAGTTCTATGCTGCTAAAGTACAACAAAGCTGTACACACAAATTTATGTTGTCACATTATGTGATATGTGCATATACAGAGGTATACATTACACAAAACAACTGTGGACACTTGGAATTTAAAGATACATAATTTGAAGATCTTCAATAGCATATTTATTCAGCGGAGCAACAAGACCATACGAACATTTTGATCTTATTTTCTGTTTGTTTTGTTTTATTTTGTCTTGTCTTCTTAAAAAAAAGAAAAAGCAAACAAACTAAAATTTAGAGGAGAGAGAGATACTTTTGTTACAATACACTAGTTATCTTCAGATCTGCAATGGTTTGTACATACCAGTGCACTAAATTTTAGTAATGCATGTAGCAAGAAATTTAACAATTAAAATTATCACTTAAGTATACGTACTACTCAAATGTTGAATCCAATCCAAAAAAAGTTAATCATAGTCAAAATACTGTATACCTCAAGAACATTAAAAGCAACAAAGTACACTCTATATTCATAATCTGAAGTTATACAGAAGTACTAATGACTTGTTTAAAGTGATATCAGGAAGCCAGAATCCAGTTAATTTCATGCCTGAATAAGAAAGTATTCCTGCTTTTTGACAGATTTCAGCTTGCTGTGAGTAAAGTTGATTTATTTTTGCCCTATGCATCAGCGGCAATTGGACTTGAAAATGTTAAATTGTAACCCCACTTCTATACAAGACCACTAACCAAGTTTATTCCCCTTTACTTTCAATATTGTTGCCACAAAGATTCATTTAGCAGTGATTCTAAATCAGTACCAGATCCTTCTAAATATCATGCTACACATTGCTAAGATATTTCCCATTCCCTAACATACCTCTCTTATCAACTGGCAGTTTTATTCAGTAACTTTTCAAGTTAGAAAATATTTTTTTCAAGAAAACAGAGCAACCATACTAGAGATTCTTTTCTCAGGTTTGTTGCCTTTTTTTTTTTTTTTTTAATTTGCCTGATATTAACCTCATATTTGTTCATGCTTTTCATACAGTTGTTAAACCATAAATATGATTTCTTCACCAGCATCTTCTGTTGTAAAAATATATGTTTTAAGAAAACTTGAGAATGATAAAGTTCACTCTGAAATGCTTTGTCTTTCATGCAGCTGCACTGAAATGAAGCTTCAGTTTAAATCATCAGCAAATTAATTAGCTTAGATTTAACTGGGACTTAACAGTTACAGAGTGATCATTAATGTCCAAAGTTGTTGTGACAGCTTAAGAAATAAAAATAAGAAATAAATACTCACACACACAACTTTATTTTAAGTGGTGTAAGGAAGCACAGGCATGACCACCAGCCACTTCAGCCCTGGACCACTCCTGTCTGGCCACTGGGACCCAGTCCAGTGCCTGAGGACCCAGGATCTCTGCAAACACTGGGGAATGCAGCTGCTACTTTCCTCTTTATAGGTTCAGCTGGTGACAAAGCTGAACACATATTCCAGACACATATATATACACACACACACACAGACATTGACACAATCACTCTCAAAGGCAGCCCTAGTCAAGGGTTGCTTTCAACAACACTTAACACATAGGACTCGTGTAAAACACAGACAGCTGAGTCCCCTTTCTCATCTCTGGCTGGCAGAGATCACAGATCACTAATACAGGCGGATGGATATACAGCTCTCCCCAGGTTCACAAGCACACACACATTTGTGTATCCCTTGAGTACTGGCATGGCCTCTCTGTCCTTACAGCATGACTGCACAGATCCTAGGCCCTCGCACCTCCTACATGGGTCTCCAGCTTGAAGCTAACTGCACTTGCAGCACTCACATGAGTCCCTCATACACATCACATTCACAATTTCCCCTGGGCATACCAGAATGGACCCTTTGGCACCTGATACTACAGCCCAGACCTGAAGCCCCCACTACTCACCAGCTAGTTCAGCTTGAAGTTTGCTAGTGAATACACACACACACCCCAAACACACCAGGTTGCAGAAGATACGGCCACTTGCCCCTGTCCCCGGCAGTTGGCACCCCGCACACAGGATGTGACCCGTAGCCCCACTCCAACTGCTAGTATTGACCCCACACTCACCTCACTCACACCAGTTACCCCTCCACAGTAGTTAGCTGGGGGACATAGACCACTGCTGTCCCAGTAGCTGCAAGGAGACAACTCCACTCAGTCCAGTACCTGCTATTGCTAGGATCCCACTTTCTCCAGCAGCAGACACCACAGGCCAGGGGCACCCACACCCCTGGTCTAATTCCCGTAGCTAGCACCCAGTCCACTTACACCAGCCCTCCAGTAGCTGGCACTCCTGGCACAAAGTCTGCAGGACTCCTTCTAGACCCAGCAAGCCATGCCCACCCCAGTTGCTGATGCCAGGACCCCCACTTGCTTCAGTAGTTGGCATGACAATCTGTGGGCCTACATCCCACACCTGACTCCAGTAGCTGGCAGTAATCTTCACTCATGAACACACATGTCTCTACAAAAGCTGGCACTTAGTCCTAGCAGCACACATACACACCAGAGAGAGAGAAAGAGAATATGCAGAGGGAGAGTTAAGAAAAAAAAATGAGAAAATATAAGAAAATAAGACAGACTGTGGTGATGAAGTGCAAGGTATGGCCAAACAAGCATACTGACCAACCCCATTTTACATGTCACCAACCCTTTTCTACCTAGTGTCTCTCCCGGTTCCTCCTGCTCCATCTCCCGCCTGCACACCCCCATGGGTTTGCAGAGCTCTGCAGTTTCTTGCACTCTCCCAGTATAGGCTCCCCTGATTCACAATATCGTCAGCTTCAAAGTCCAGGTTGATCTTCCTGGAGGAGGCACCTGTAGCTTGATAGCCCACCAATTAGTGAGACCTGGAAGTTTGTATCTGGTATTGTCTCCCAGCTTAGAAATCCTCAGTCTGATAACCCTGCTGGAATAAACATTCCAACATTCTCACATGCCCTCATTGATTAGTGTGACTGACCAGACTTGGTTCCCATCACTGCCTCCCTTTTTATATTATCCCTTGTTGCACCGGAAAAGGTCCTTGACCAGCTACACTTGAAGGAGCATACACTCTCCTTCTGCATACCGTTACATTCTTTGGAACTATCCACAACTTCCCACCACTTTAGAAAAAAAGGTTGGAAGCTAAGAAGACAAAGCAAAATTAATATTTTTCAGTCAGATGTTTTGAAGCTTAATTTCAAAATAGTTCAATAAGTTTAATATTAAAGTTAGATGAGTTAAAATAAAGGTGAAACGAAAATACATGTAGACCAAACCGGACACAAATAAAAAGAAAAAACGACTACAGCCATAGTGGTTGTTTCCTGATCGCCTTTAAAAAGTCAGTCAAAATGAATCTAATTACTTGTGTCTTCATACTTACAATTTAAAACAGCATATTCCATGTTCAAAAACAAACCAAAAGCTTAGGACAGAAGAAACAAAATTATTGCTATGCATAAGACTCACCACTTTCCCCAAACCAGAATGAAGCTCTCAGGAGCACACCAGAGATATTTTTTTTTATTTTATTTTTTAATAATAATAATAAAATAAAATAAAAAGATAAAATAAAATCCATAAAACCTGTTTTGTTCTCCCTGCAGAGATATAGTATTTCCTTCATGCATAGACAATAAAAGCACTTCAGCTGTACGTATATGTATATCTACACACTTTAGTGAGTTAAAAACTCACTAAAAACAAGCTTTCTTCCTGTCTTATACTCCTTACGCATTACAACTAAGATACATATGAGGTAAAAGTGTATTAGGACCAGAGGACCATGGAACAGATACATTTATCACAAAGACACAAATGTACCAGAAAGGACACCTTAAAAAGACTGAAAAGTCTCAGAGTATCTTATAAAACATCAGACAAAACTCAAATTCATACTTAGAAAGGAAGTTATCTTTGCTTTTTATACTAGTTCATTCAGACATATCTTATACATCATAGGTTAAACCAAGTGTTGAATCCCACACCTCTCCTGCTAACCTGCCCAGATCCCTGAAGACTGCTTTATCCAAAAAAGTGAAAGGAGATGAAAATATCCTAGAACAGCAAGTGATTTCATTTGATAACCATGCAACACAGGCCACATACCCATAGTAAAGCATCATCTTCTAAACAGAAAAGTAAAAGGGAAAAAATATTTCTCTAGATAAATTTGAAATATCCTTAAAATGTACGAGGAGTCTGCTTTATTTTATCTATTAAAATAACTTTTCCTCTTGTGTTCTAACATCGTAACCAACCAAAATAAAAATCAGTTCTTATCAGTCTTGTTCCTCGGTATCATCTTTCAGAAGAAGGATCTACAAGTTCTTTTGTAGATATAATAGTTCAGTTGAAAGGGACCTTCAAAGATCATCTAGTCCGATGGCTTGACATCTTCAGGGTTCACCAAAAGTTGAGGCATATTACTAAGGGCATTATCCAAATGCTTCTTGAACACTGAGAGACATCAACCACTTCTATAGGAAGCCTTTTCCAGTGTTTGACCACCCTCATGGTAAAGACATTTTTTTCTAATATCCAGTCTGAACCTCCTCTGGCACAGCTTTGCACCATTCCTGCACACACAATCATTCACACCAGGTAGAAAAGACCAGAAGGTCCCTCTTTACTTCCTCACCTCAAGAAGTTGTAGAGAGCAATGAAGTCACCTTTTAGCCTTCTTTTTTTCCAGACTAGGTAAACTAAGAGTCCTCAGCCTCTACTCATACAATATGCCTTCTGGCCCCCTTTTCAGCCTTGTTGTCTTCCTATGGATGTATTCAAGTATATCAAGTACCTACCTTCAAAATTCTGAAATACCACAAATTTCAAAGCTTCAAAGTTTTCTAGGTACTTCATTAAACTCCCACATCTGCTTCCCCAGCTGAAGGCTGATTGCCCTCACTGCCAGCCAGGGAGAGTACTCTGTATGCTACCTCACATTTTCCTATCAGGATCAACTCAGTCCTAATGAATTAGCCTGTAATTATCGTTAATTAGAGTTAGTTCAAAATCTATTTTAAGCACTCATCCATTTTTACTTGGATATTTTTGGCATTCCCTTTATTTAAAATTCTAATGATGCTGTCAGAATGTTTTCTGGTATTGATGGGTTGTAATTGTCCAGGCTTTAAGTGTGCCCTTTATGAAGCTATAAATTGAGTGTACTTCAGAAAAAGGTTTAGAAGCTTCCCGGGCTGTAATCAGCATTTTTAAAAAGATCACTCTAATATCCTGTAGTCAAAAATAATACTTAATGTTTGCATTTTCCATCTATGCATATTTGTTTTATTTTTTAGTTTAAATCCAGACAGGTGACAGGTATGTTTAGCAGAGGTATTTACAGTAGCTCTGGCAGTAGACTCTTCCCAGTGAGAGTGACAAGGAAAGCAAAAGCATTTCAGGGACAGAGGAGACAATACTCAGGACTGGGCTGTTTCATGATCTCTGAGAACAATCCTTCAAAAGCTTAAAAGACCTCTAGCAGAAGGACAACTAATAGCAAAAACAGTAGGAGAGCCAACTATTACCTTCTGTTCTGTCCCAAAGGCTCTGAAGAGATTCACATTTCATTGTTCCAGAGCAGGGTAAAAAAAAAAAAAAAAAAAAAAAAAAAATGTGGTGAAGATAAGGAAGAGCAAACTGGGAACTGCTTTCTTTGATGCTTCTCATCTCAGAGAAATAATGAAGACATGAAAAGTAAAATCCAATTATGTATGGTTAGCATACAACAATTATGATGCAATAAACTGAGCAGGGAAAGCAGGAACGAAAAGCTCTGACGTGAAAAATAATGACATGAATCTAATAGTTTTTTCTTGTTTTTTTCCTTTTTTTTTTTTTCATATAGATACTGTTCCTTAAAATGTTATACTACTGTTTATAGCACAGTGCACATCTAGAGATGGAAGCCGGTATATACAGTAGTTTTTACATGTTTGTCTCAGTAGATATTAAAAATGTATATTTTATTTATTTCACTATATTTTGCTTCCTTACTGAATATTCTCATTCAAAGAATGACGCATAAAGACTACATATAGCTGCAAAAGTTCTCTAAAGGAATAAATGTAAAATCTCCCTTGGATTAATGTTATTCAAAATTTAACTATAGCTAACAAAAAGAAAACCAAATGATAATAATATTTTTATTATTATTTTAACCAAATTTAGTGTATTTTTTTATTTATTTTGTTATTTTCCTTCTAAATTGCATAATAATGCTTCTGTTTGCTGAGGATGAATGTTTTAAATGTGAGATTAATGGCTAACAAATACAAAATAGGAAAAATATACACTGAATATACCTAACTCTCTTTTCTACTTACAAGTATGTTTTCATATCATGAAAAGTTGCTTTTGAGATTTGAATCCGTTGTTTAAAAGTAAACATTCAGCACTGTTTGCTCATAAATTTTTTTGAAAATAAATTCCAAAGGATGTATGGTGTTTTTTCTTTTTAAACCTTCTTGTCTATTTTCCCAGAAAGCCCTGTGGTTTGAGTTTTCAGAGTTTTGTATTTCTCACCATCATTATTATTATTTTTTTGCAAACAGTTGCAATGATATGGAATGAGACACCTTCTTCTGCTCTGCAGCACAATTTAAAGAACTTGAGTGGCATGAGCTATCATTTAGCCACAGGACCAACTTTATTTTTATTTTTTTTATTTTTTCATAATGATAAAGGACAGATCTTAAAAGCATTCAAACGTCTAAGCTTGCAAATAGGATGCCTTGTGAGATTTTTCAAATGCATCTAGGCTTACAACTTTTTCAAAGTTACTTAGCAAATACTATTTTTGCCTGTTCCTGATTTCATGCATGACCTTGCACTCATCATATTTCCCCTCTCTAAAGTGGATACAATAATATATTACTGCCATTTCAGTTGCTATTTTCTGGGCAAAAACATTCAGTGTGAAGTAGTCAGGAACTTCTTTGCTGGGGACTACATCACTGGGCATATCTGCTGTCATTGAATGAGTCTAAGCACCATGGACAGCACAACAATTTTATCATTTAGTTACATAGAACACCAACGTGAAATCTAGAAAACTGCAGTAAAGTGTTCACAGTACAGCTTTGTGTCCTTGTGATGTATGAGTAGTATATTTCTACACATTTCAGCATGATGATATTGCAGGAAGTCAAATGTATTTTAGGTTTATCTGTTTCAAAATATTAATTTAGTTCTCCTTTAGGAAAAGAACTTCAGTTCCCTCGCAGTTGCATGTAAAGAACACACTTAACATACTTAAACTGAAGTTTGTACTTCAGTTTAACTACAGTAATATCACAGTTGATCTAGCCCAAAGACAATTATATACATATATATATATATATATATATATATATTTCCCTTAAACAACAATAAGTCTTTCTTTCTGTTATAAAATGCCAGAAGTCCTCCGTCTTGAAAACAGTTTCTAGGGGAGCAACGTACAAAAGTTTAACCTATTTTCATAGTATTAATGTATGCATCAGAAGAAAGCCTATACATATATACCAAAAAAAAATAAATAAATAAAAAGTAGTTCTCACTCCTGCAGATATAAGTGCATCTGTTATCACAGATGTCTACTAATCTATAGGTACAGCAAAGATCTTCAGTTACACATTATTTTTATCTGCAGGGTTGACAGAGAAGTGGCAATGCAATGCTTTATTTAAAGTCAAGGTTGCTGTAGGAGCTATTTTACCTACACTTATCCAAAGATCCCTTTTGAAATTGACTAGTTTTGAACCACTTGTGAAAGAGATAACCAGCTGGATCACAGAAACATAAAGTCAACAGGTTTGTTTTCTTCCTCTATATGTTCTGCAACTCCTATTTACCATTCCCTAAAATAACCTATTCCTGAAGTTATTTAGCAAGCAAACAACAAACAAACAAACTTTTAAATGAAATTTAAGTAGTGGAAATATCAGTCCAGAGAATAAAAGGCTTCTGCCTAAAGTCATTAAAACCCTCATATGAAACTACAATTCCCCAAACTGTTAGTGATTCAAAAGTAACCAACATAGTATATGTCTTCTAAAAAAATTAAAGTAGAAATAAGAGATCTTAAGCAGAAGGAAAATGGACGTAGTAATGAGATTGTAATCTTGTATTGGACCATAAATTCATACCTTTTTTTTTCTTTCTTTTTTTTTTTTCTTCTGAGCATGTGCTTCCAAATTACTTAATCATCCTAGCATAAGGCTGATTGCTAAATGCTTTTGTCCTGACTGTTGTAATCACTCTCAGACAGCTAGACTTTCAAGCAACTGTCTGATTTTCATTGCATGGTAAATAATTTTGCATATATTCATTATTTTGGAAATGAACTGATTAGACAAAATACATGATTCTATATTAAATTAAGTCTCAATTTTCATCCAAAAGCTACTAGTAGATAGAACCTACAAATATTATTCTGTTACATTGGACTAACTGGAAAATTACAGGATGTAATTGGTATTTTGATACACATTTGATATATTTTGATTTTCTGAATCCTGTCAAATCATCCTGCATTTCAGACATATGCATCTTATTCACAGAAACAGGGAAGATGCTAATTTCATTTAAGTTAACATTCAAACATTGTTATTGCCCCAGAGTAAGAGCCTTACTGGAATCTTTGTTTTAAGGCTTCATTATTTTTCAGGAAAAAACTGTGAACAAAGGAAGTTCTCTTAAACAGATGAAGGTAATTGGAAGCTTGTTTTGCTCTGTGTCTATAAAATCCTGGTTCTCCTTCCAAAATGACAGAAAATCATATATTTTTTGAATGAAAATCAAGATAACCATTCTTAACTAGACAATTGAAGTAGAATTTATAGGCAATTGTATCAATTTCTGTGCTGCAAAGTATGCAATTTTGTAATAAACTGAACCAAAGTTCATTTCAAGAGACAATACTTAATAACATCCCTCCACTAGAAAGAACAACCGGCAGGTATTCCATCTCATTTAACTTTGATAAAATAAAGTACAGAATTTTTTATACAGATAAAAAATAGAGTTAAAATGTTTTCATAGTTAAAGAGCTGGTACCAATCATTCATATCATCCTTTAAGAAATTGATTTATGTGAAAATGAATGTAAATGTTACATATAATAAGAATATTGAAAGATGGAGAGAATGTCAGGCAACTTATTTACTGGGATTCTGCTTTCACTTGTGTTCCAAACCAAGAATAACCCCAGTAAAGTGAATTGAAATGTTCTTGACAGCAAAGTAACGGAGAAGAAGAGCATCACCATTTTTCTTATCCTATGCAAACAAGAGTTTGGGGGTTCGTTTTTGAAAAGAGATGAAAATTCTTCCCGCTGTTCAACAACATGCATAATTGTGGTAGGCAAGGAATTATATCTAATATCTTCAGCAGGATGTTTAGTACCCAGCCTGCTCTAGGGAGTTACACATTCCCCCTGACATGTTTTGCTGCACTTGTGGCTTCAACACCATCGCACTATTTCTGTGAAAGCACTGCGGGACTGACCACATCTCCAATCCCAATGCATGATTCAGTGTGCTTTTTCTAACAGCCTCAAGCAATGTTGTACTTAAAAGGAGAAAATGGTGTAAATCCAACAGGGAAAAAGTGTTAACATAACTGAACTGACCAAAATCTATAGAGAGTTCCTGGACAATTATTATGGTGACACTTCAAGCATTTCTTATTCTGTAAAGCGTAGTTCTGCCTCACCTTGCCTTAGAGTCTTATTCAAGCTCCTTACAGAGATCAAATAAAGTTTGTTTGTCAAATCCCTATGTACAAAAACCTGTTCCTGTATTAGACCTATAAGCAAGAGTGTGCTAAGCTCTCTAAATCCTGTTAGAAAGATAAACCCCTAAATCTTTTCAACTGTCTCTAGTGTCAAGCAACAGCACTTGCTATTCTCTTTATGGTATTACTTCCAAGCCTTAACTTGAATAAGTTAAATCTAATAAATACTTTGTTATAAGTCAATTTCATCTGAAAATGCATCTTTTAGTTAGGACTCTGGCATCTTCAATGAAAAATTCATAAATACTGCTCTATATTACCTATATACTGTATATTAGAAGACTGAGAGGAGATCTTGTCAATGTATACAAATACCTGAAGGGAGGGTGTAAGAGGATGGCGCTGAATTCTTTTCAGTGATGCTCAGCGACAGGACAAGAGGCAACAGGCACAAACTGAAACATAGGAAGTCCCAGCTGAATTTGAGAAAATATTTCTTTACTGCGAGGGTGACAGAGCACTGGAACAGGCTGCCCAGTAAAGTTGTGGAGCCTCCTTATTTGGAGATATTCAAAACCCGCCTGGATGTAATCCTGTGCAATGTGTGTTAGATGACCTTGCTTGTCAGTGGGGCTGGACAAGATGAACTCCAGAGGTCCTTCTAACCTCAAACACTCTGTGATTCTGTGATATTAGTACCTCTTAAATCATTAATTTTTCTTTAATATGAAGATCTACGTGTGCTTTTCTCTATATGGAACATATTCTCTATTGATATCTGAAACTAACACATCTCAGGATAATATTTCTTATATAAACTAATTTCCCATCTCCCACAAACCTCAGGTACAGGTATACTTTTCCCATCTCACACAAACCACATGTACACTCTTTGGTAATTTTATCCTAGAATAACTGTGTAAACTGAACTACAAATCAACAGTTGGTCATATTACAGCAGTGAGAAGTGAAAAGATAAATACTTGCTTCTTAGAGAACCAGTAACGAAGCTTGTGATCTGCTATTGTTTCCATCTAACTAACTTGTGCTGAAAATCTGGTCAAAAGTACACAAATAAACATACCAGATTTTGCTTTCTGTACAGTGCTAACAGCACATGTCTGTAGCATCTCAGCTTCTGATTTGAAATCCCAGCTTCATTCATACTAGAATCACCAGACTAAACCTATATTTTTGATGTAGCATAAATGTACTTCTGGGAGCAAGGTTTTTTTTCCTCTCTTGTTAGATTTCAAGAACAAGCCTGTTTCATAATGGTATTTCTGGAGATGGTAAGAGAAACATGTTGGCCAAGTTCACATTGAGCTAGAACCATCTGACTTGGATGCTTCTGCAGCAAGCGGATTTTCTCCCCCCTCGAGTCTCTGCTAAGAAATCAAATTTTCTACAGTGCAAGAAAAAAGCACAAGAAATCTTTAAGGAAAAATAAACTACAGAAAAAAAATGTATCAATAAAAAAAAACATAGTAAGGTTTGTGGGGAGAAACTATATTGTGAACTTATATCCTTATGGTGGTTACACAACACTGTTACTACTTTAAACTGTACCATTTTTCAAATTGCTATAAGAAAGGAAAGGTACGAGAACTGCAGAATAAGATTTTCTTTCTCCTTGTGGCAGAACCAGTGTTGTTGTGGCCACATAATAACGTCACTTAGAGGAATGGTAGAAGTATACTAATAAAGTTTAATGGGGGTTATTTCAGTACGAGGTGGGGTGATTATTGATGTAACTGACAACAGTTGATAATTTTCTCCCTACCTTTCCTCATCAAAAGAGGTTATTTTTAAAGGCATGATACTGATTTGTAAACAAGATAAACATGATTTTTCTCATAACTAAATGCTGAATCCTTCTGAAAGTTAAAGGATATGTTACTGTAATTTAATAATATGGTTGGAAAGGCTAAATTTGTCAAAACTTCATAAATTCATAAACATTTAGAAAATGACAAGCAATACTTTTTTTTTTTTTTATGTAGGATTTTCATGCTTTAAAGGACTTGCTTTGAAATAAGTAGGGAGTTCTGCTTTAGCTTAAAGGTATTTTGCAGTCTTAATTCAATTTAGCAGCCAGAAACAGAAAAAGAACAGTTTAAAATGTGACCAGTAGTAAATTCTCCAGACAATGGATTGAGAACTTCAGCCCTGTAAGTCCAGAGTTTATAATGTATCAAAAGCCTTTTTAAGTTGTAGGGCAGTTTACAAATTTTGAGCATTGTTTTTAGAACTTCCAGTTCCCGTAGTGTTATTTACTAATCATAATTAACAGTGCTTTACCAGAATCTAAATTTCCTTGTATACCAGTACTGTGAGACCTGAATGATTATGACTTTTGCATTATGCCATTTATGAGGAGAGGTAATTATAAATTAAGATATTATTTACTGTTAAAAACTTTTTTTTTCATTCTCCCTGCACTAAAAAATAAGACTTTGAAGAAAAAGGCATATACACACACACAAAATTACCAACACCAAGCTATTCCTACATGCTAGTGATGAAATTAGCATTCTATTCAAAATAAATTTAAAAGAGAAATAAATAAATAAATAAAAGCAAAACACTTTAGAAAAAAGGTAAACTAACAACCTCAGTCCTCCCTGTATTACATCTATTGGCTAGAACATGAGATTTGAAACTTATTTTTTAAAGTGGTTAAAACACTGGGCTCATAGGACAAAAAAAAAAAAAAAAAAAGTGTTTGCTTTTTGAATGAGACCTTAAAATACAAATAATATAATTACTGAAAGAATTTGAAGTTGAAAGTAATAATCTGAAGTTGAAAACTGCTTAGACACTATGGCAATAATACTGGCATTATAAATCATGTAGACAGAGTTGAAATTTTGGCTATATTTTCTAGATATGAAACCCGATTTCTTCAGAAAAGACTACAGACTTTTGGATACCATACCTCAGTTCTCAGCTGGGGACTTGATGTTTAAATAGGTATGATCATCCTTTCCTGGAAAACATCTCTTTAAGCCTGCCACAAGCTGGCACTATCATCAGTCACTTGTGAGTACTCCTGTTAGTAAATAAAACCTTTCAAGGACCAGAGTTTTATTAGTAATACAGTTCTGCTTAGACTGACAAGTGTTGATTGTTGATGGACAAACCCTGATTAAAAGGACTGACAGATGTTGGTAAAATCCTAAAAACCAACAGAATCATTATGAAAGATCTGAAATACATTCATTTTGGGTAACTATTTAAAAAATAAATATCTCATATCTAGTAATGCCAAAAAAGCAGTCTATGACTCAACCTTCTCTGTGATTAAAGAACTATAATAAAATTTATGCCATATGCATGTACCATACCCATAAAACAGCTTCTAGAACTTTGCAAGCGTTCACTTTACTAATGCTGTACCAGTTGTCTTCTGCATATTGGTAGTAATATAAATTCTCACTGAAGATAATTCAGTCTTTTAATTGTTCATGAAAGTAAAGGTAATCAAGATAACATTAGCAATAACAAAAAACAGGATGTATTTATTGGCTAATATATGCCCATTTGATACTTGAAGTGTCATTGGTTAGGTGGGCTTGAATATGGACTAGATTTGGGATTGAAACCAATCTCACTTGCAAAAGTACACTAAAGTACTTCCTGGAAGATGGCAGTTTCCTGTGGACGCATTATTTTTTATTTGTTTGATCTTTTTAATGAGGGTATAAAAACGAATTTTGCTTAAATCTGTAAAGTTGAGCTCATTAATGTCCTCAAGGAGGTGTATGCTTATAATTTGGAGGTATTGCTGATTCTGTGAGGAATGAAATAATGCTACAAGAATAATTAGAGTGTACTTCCCAATAGTAAAAGAAATTTTACTACAAAATTTCAAAGTCCTGGACTAATGGTAAAATAATAAGGAGTTCTACTATAAAGAAATACATCACTAATTGGAGCTGACAGGAAATGAGAGAGATCTGAGTATATTTTTTCAGTCACAGAATCATTATAAGCAAAAAAAAGGGAAAAGTGATGCTAAGATCTGTCAGACAAAGGATATGCAGTAGAGAAGGGCAACAGATAAAGAGGCGACTACACAAGACAGAGAACATCTCAATTAGTATGCCGTGTGTTGTTCTGATTATCTGTGTTCAAAAACAGATTAACTTGCAACAGGTGTAGTAATTGGCTACTAGGTTGATCAAGGAAGGAACATCTATGTTAAGAAAATATATTTTAAAAAATATATCTAGTTCAGCACAAAAATGACTGAGAAAGATATTGATTCTCTTTAAATGCATTAGGAAGTAATAAGAAGGGGCAAAAATAATGTAGCCATTGAAATGTGAAAGGAAGTGGTTTTCCCTAGTGGAAATCAATAGAAGTAGGTTGTCAGAGCCCAATAGTTGCTGACTAGGTTCTTTTAGATATTCCACACATGAAGAGTTTATTTTTTAATAATAATAATAATAATAATAATAATAATAATAATAATAATTGAAATTATTTGATATTTTATGGGATTTTAATTGAGTAGAATAATACATTCACAGATTCATCAAATCATAGAATATCACAAGTTGGAAAGGACCCACAAAGATTGAGTCCAACTCCTATCACCACACAGGACCATCCAAAAATCAGATCATATGTCTGAGAGGATTGTCCAAATGTTTCATGAATTACAGGAGGCTCGGTGTCATGACCACTTCTCTGGGGAGCCTGTTCCAGTGCCTGACCACCCTCTCAGTGAAGAAACTCTTCCTAATATACAGCCTGGGCCTCCCCTGATGCAGCTTCATGTCATTCCCTCCCTTAAATCACAATATTTATCCAAACCACACTTAGTGTATGAGTCTAGCAATTACAATATACAGCTGAATCATAATATAACTGTTTCTTATTACTGATCTCTATAATTGCTGTGTTTTGACCCAGAAGGCAGCTCAGCACTACACAGCCACTCACTCACTCACCCCAGGTGGGATGAGTGAGAGAATCAGAAAGGTAAAAGTGTGAGAACTCATGGGTTGAGATAAGGAAAGTTTACTGGGTAAAGCTAAAGCTACACATGCAAGCAAAGCAAAATAAGGAATTAGTTCGCTATTTCCCATCAGCAGTCAGGTGTTATGCCACTTTCAGGAAATCAGGGATCATCACATGTACAGTTTATTGGGAAGACAAATGCCATCTCCCCAAATGTCCCCCCTTTCCTCATTCCTTCCCCCAGCTGTTATTGCTGAACATGATGCCCTATGTTATGGGACATCCCTTGGGGCCAGCCTGGGCCAGCTGTCCTGGTCCTATCCTTTCCCAGCTCCTGGGGCACCCAAGACTCCTCGCTGGCAGGACAGCATCAGGAGCTGAAAAGGCCTTGGCTCTGCAACAACTAAAATATTGCTGTGTTTTCAGCACTATTTTCATCAAAAATACAAAAGAGCATCACACAAGCCTCCACAAAGAAAATCAACTCTATTCCAACCAAACCCATGACAATAGTACACTCACTGCCGCAATACTGTGCATTCACAATCATCAGGAAAGAATATGTGGGTTGAAATATATTCAGAGCACTGGCTCACTTCAGAGATCCTTGTTTTTTGTTTTAGTTTATTTTCATAATGTATATATTTCTGAGCCACATATGCACCCTCTACCCATCATCATTGGTCTGGATAACTCAGGAAGATATTTGCACTCTTCTGATTAATTCAGGAGAAACAGTTGCACAGCTATCTTATCCACTCAGCTGATATAGCCACTTATCTAGAAGAAAGGCCACCTTCTACTATCTCTTGTGTTAAGCAGATTTTTTTTTTGTAACGGTTGATCAGTCACTCCCTACATTCCTTCCTGAGCTTCAAGAACATTAATTCTCGGAGTGCATTTATTGGTCACATAGATTTCAAGAGAAAATAAGCCTGTAAGTGAGATGATCTAAAAAGATTATCTTAATGAAATAACAAAAGGGAAGAGCTTAAGTTATTTCAAGATGTAGTTTGCCTATTAGGGAAGGATATTTTTAACAGGACAGGAGGGATTTCAAAGTTGGAATATAAAATCTGGGATTACAGTATTTAGCAGGGAAAATTTACTGTAATTTCAGAGAAGTGGCAGGAAATTTCATTACTGTTTCCTGACTGTTAATTTGCCCCATAATTTTATTACAACACTGTCCTTTAGAATTCTTGCTGATCAACTGAAGAAGACATGAAGTCCCCAAACAGAGCATAAACAGGGAGACTTTTTCTTGGTTGCAGTTATTTTTTTTTATATTTTCTCTATGATTTGTAGCTGCAGTTCTTTATGGCAGACCTGAAGTTTGCTACTTGTGTTAATGTGTTCTGCAGTCTTCAGTGAAGTCATTGCAACTGCAGGTCTGGCTGCCTGCAGCTGTGAGACTGGGGTCCTGCCAACTCCACCTAATCATCCTTTGGAATTTTAGAACAATATCACAGGTTTCTATTTAAGGAAATGTGATGATTTATGAATATACATATATTGCTAGGCCTGTTTATTTTATCTAAGACAATAAAGAATTTAAAGATTTTCCTTTCAGTATACAGGGGGAGAGAAGGAGAGGGGAGGACAATATGATCTAGCTGCCTTTTATTTATCTTAGTAACTGGATTTGAACTGGAAGACAGTGGTTCACAAATATGATAAAACAATTTAAAAATACAATTGTATGTGTGTGGAGATGGGAGGAAAGGAGGCAATTTTCCCTCCAAATATTTGCATGTGGTTGATGACGGAGAGAGTTGCAGAAGAGGAAGGATAAGAAAGAATACAAGTCAGTTTGCTATGCTATCTTAGAAACCTGATTCCACCTGCTCATTCATTCTGATCTATATTCACATTTTTTTTCAGAGACCTAGCAGTTATATGTCAGAATGATGGGTCTTAACCTTGTTTCAGGATAAAGCATCAATCTGCCTGTGAGCACCATAGCCTGATCTGACAGAATTTCAGTGATTCTGAGGGTCCTGTAATTCCTTTGCAGAGGTAATTCTGAGCTCAGAGTGCAATGATATTCTATCAAACAAGATATTCTATCAAAGTTGCTTCTCAGACTGCAAGCATTGTCCCAGGACTATCTGTTGAAAGTGTTGCCATTCTGTGTTTTTGTGAATGTTAACAGCACTTCTACAACTGATTTTTTTTCTCTTTACTGCCTAGTATGTAACGTCTGGCCATTTATTCTATTTGCTTTTCTGAAGCCAACAACTTAAGACAGGGAAGGTGCATTCTTCCCCCTGTATGATGCTGAACCTAAAAATGCCTTTTCTTCTGTATCATATAAATATTGCTTTCTGATAGCTGGGACTTAAACATGTTGGTGTTTGTGTGTTGAGGCTGAGGGTAGGCAAGAGATTGCCAAATATTTCATGTTTCATTGCTAAGGTACAGGGATTGCACATCATTAACTCTAGACCTATTCCATCACTCTGTGCAATGAAATTCACTGAGACTGAAACTAAATGCAAGGATTCAAACCCTTGAATCTTTATTGCCCATGTAATTCTGAGAATGTCCTATTCTTCCAAAGCACAGTGAGTGCTGATTTAAAAAGAAAATCAATTATTGTAAACAGTAAGAGAACATTATATGGAAAATGGCTGTGTCGGTGCAGGATATGCAGCATAGTTCTGTCTAATTACTCTTAGTATTTATAGCATGCCACCTCAAAGGACAGAAATTAAGGGATAGTAGTGGAGCAACACCATTTCAAAACAAATTTAATCTAATAAAGCACAAAGTTAGTGATATTGTATAAAATAATTGCCCAGAATATACAGACATTTAACCAAAGGACCTGACCTTAAGTTGATGGTACGTAAAGGAAATATGAAAACTAAGTTCTTCCTCAGAATGAAAATTAGCTTTATCAGCTTGACTTCATTTATTAAACAAACAAAAATATATTTTACTTTATATTAATCGTTTTTTAAACATACAGTGTCTTTTTGACAACGTCAATGTCAATGACCACCAAGTTTCAACTGGAAGGTGACGATCTCTTTTAGGAGGGCGTTGGTCTTTTTTTCTCAGGTGACAAGTGACAATGAAAAGGTCTCAAGTTGCACCAGGGGATGTTTAGGTTGGACATTAGGAAGAATTTCTTCATGAAAAGGGTGGTTAAGCACTGGAACAGGCTGCCCAGGGAAATGGTGGAGTCCCTATCCCTGGAGGTATTTAAAAATGTGTGGATGTGGCTATTAGGGACGATTTAGTGATGGGACTCAGTAAGTCAGGCTGATGGTTTGTCTTGATGATCTCAAAGGTCCTTTCCAATCTAGATGATTCTATATTTCTATGATTCTATTCTATGAATATAAAGATTTATTATGTATTGCATGCATCCTAATCTAATTTTTGCCATGTATTTAACTTTAAAATATAGCAGATTCAATGTGAAATATATTACACAAATGCCAAATATATCTTTTGTAGGCAGAAGATTTGTGTTCTGTTCTCACATAGTTTATCTTACTTCAGGTTTCTCTGAAGCACTATTGTGACTTCTCTGGGAGTCTCAAAAGCAGATTTTGTTTCACTCCTATTTAATTTGGACAGTTAGAAGAACATTTTTTAT
Source organism: Cygnus olor (assembly GCF_009769625.2). Taxonomy (NCBI): domain Eukaryota; kingdom Metazoa; phylum Chordata; class Aves; order Anseriformes; family Anatidae; genus Cygnus; species Cygnus olor. The sequence continues at coordinate 83,464,789 of NC_049170.1, read as the reverse complement.
ATATGCCCATAAAGCACTTCTGGGATCATCTGCATATATCAATTTTTCACCATTGCCTCAGGACAATCAGTAGTTAAAAGTGGAGAACAATGAGGATGTGGCTAAAATCACTTTAGATATTTTGTAGAAAACTCAATTACTTTCACAAACACCTTTTGTGTATAGAAACTCTTGGGTATCTTCAAGCAACTCTGTTAACTGACATAATTGAAACTCTTCAGGTAGTTAGATACTGTTAATTGAAGGTACCTTTAATTACAACAGGGAGATGATTAGACCATTAAACAAGGGTCAAATAACTTGAAGCAATCTGTCAGAGGTGTCACTGCCAGGTAACTTACAATCTGAAGTCCGAACACCTTCATTTTAATTCTTTTCTACTTATGTCATCTCTTGGAAACTCTATTGGGATGTCTTAAATCAGAACTCCTGTTATGATTCCCACGACATCTGTCAAGTTCTCAGATAAATGTTTATATGAGAAGCTTATTGTGAAGTAAAAGCCAAAATGATAGAAACCAAAAAAAACATATATGTTGACTATAGCCAGCATCTAAGCACCTACATATCTACTTGTTTTGTCCCTGCCCCCAGAAGGATGGGAGAGAGAATCAGAAGAGCAGAAGTGAGAAAACTTGTGGCTTGAGATAAAACAGTTTATTAAGTGAAGGAAAGTTATGCATACAAGCAGAATAATTTATTCAGTACTTCCTTCCAGAAGGCAGCCACAAACATTCCCACTTCCTCCTCTTTTCCCCAGCTTTTATCTCTGAGCATAACATTATATGCTAAAGAATATCCCTTTGGTTAGTTCCTGCCAGCTGTCTCAGCTCTGTCCCCTCCATGCTTTCTGTGCACCCACAGACCTGCTCACTGTGGGAGGCGGAGTAGGAAGTACAGAAAGGCTGGGTGCTCTGCCAGCACTGCTCCGCAATAGCCAAAACATGAGTGTGTTATCAACAGTGTTTTCATCACAAATCCAAAACACAGCACCAAGGGGCCACTATGAATAGAATTAACACCATCCCAGCCAGACTTGTTAAAATCTATCAAGCTAACTATAAATTTATAATTATATAGATACAAGCATATGTGAAGAGACAACAAACTTATTCCAGGCTTTCCCAGACTTAGCAACTCAGCTAATGAGTTCTGGCCACTCTGATTAAAAATATGAGTAATTTTTACATATGTATCATTTCGAAATCAAATTTTTAAATTCCCATTAACAAAAATGCCTTTTTTTTTTAGCTTGTTCTGGGCTATGTTTTTGGGTTCCATATAAAAGTTGTGTAGAGTACAATTATTTAAATGGTCAGTGCTAATTGTTGAATGGAGTATTAGATTTGGATAACACTAAAATTCAAACAACTAAAATATCTCATTTGCCTTCTTTACAGTGGTTGTGAACTTAGAAATATATTTTATTGATTGGCAAATGAGGACTTGCTTGAGTAAGTGAGCTAAAAATAACTTAAATAACCCATTGAAAATGAATTAAATCATTAAATAAATTACATTACATCAATAAATCATAAATCATTGTGATAATGTAAATCGAGAATTTCCACCCATGGGTGCACTGGAAATCATATTGCATGTACGCTGCTCTGAAAGTATTTAAATTCCTATAGATGTCTGAAGTTAATCACGTGATTATTGGTCTATGTTTAATTAAAAACTACTCAATGAATTTCTAAAATGTTAATGAGCGGGGCTGCTTTCTAAGGGTCAGCGAGCTGGGAGCTGATGGTAGCAGAGACATGGACAACCAATGCCCTAACCAACAGGTGTGTGAGATGGGTGAGGGGACAAAAGTGGGTCCTGTCAGAAATCCAGGGAGCATCAGGTGAAAGAGAGGGATCAAGCCAGCTCCAAGACAGGAAATCCAAATGAGAAGCCAGACATAGGGCTGGAGAACGTCACTGCTACAGGATCTCTGGGGCAGGGACTGAGGGTCTGGAGAGGGTTGGGGGAGGCCCCTAGGGGAAGTTAGACAGGGGCTGAAATGGTCAAGAGTGCACTCAGAGCCTTGACATAAATCTTCCAAATCAAGGTTTCAAAATATATATATTTTTAATTTAACCCAATTTCCAATTAAAGAGAAAGACTAAAATAAAAGCAAAATATTTTAAACTATTATAAGGAATCAGCCATACTTTTCCAAAGTAACTATTGGATAGTCAACAACGTGTCTTTTTTGCTTGTCCAAAAATACAGTAAGATTTCCTGCAATTAAACATTTTTTCTGTATATATTAAAATCTTTTTCATATAAACATATGAATATGTAAATGTATTTCAAAGATGTAATCATCTGACAACTTCCTAGATGTATTACTTTTTCACCTTAAATGGCTTTTCTCTCAACATTCAGCTTTAGAATGAACTCAGAAAAATCAATAATTATTATCTTCAATGATTTAATTCCTTGAATGAAGACTTAGATTTATTTTTTTTTTAATATTGATTTAAATCTAAGGAAAAATGTTAGCAAGACAGCTATTATCTCAGAATGATCAATCATTTTCTATCTCTAGCATGTCTCATACCTGCTTATTTAACCCATATTTAACATTTTTGGAGGGGAAAAAGGGGAATAAAAGGTAGTTGGGCATTCAGAAAGACTCACAAGAGGTAAGAAAGATAAGATCATCGGGTCTAGAGACAAAAATTTTCCCTAGGGCACAATAAACTTCTCAAAAAAAAAAAAAAAAATCTTCCCAGGTATGACTGATGTTAAGATAGATGCCTTAACCATGGTGTTGAAAAATTGCTAATGATATGCTTGAAGTAATGGACAATTTTACCTGAAATGACCAAAGCTCCATTGAAGTGCTAGAGCATTGATTTTTTTCAAAGCTTCCCAAAATATTAACAGTAATCTATGACTGTTCAGAAAGATTTAAAATGTGCTAAAAATGGATAATGAGCTCGAATTTAATGCTTAGATTCGAGCATAACCAATTCAGTCAAAAAATTTTAGAGCTACTGTTTTCAGAAATTAATGCTATCTAACAAAAGCTAGCTGTTTAGACTATTTATGTATTATGCTTTATTATTATGTGCTAGGAAAAGCAAACAAACAAAACCCACGTCACTAAGAATAAAATAGCTTCTGGTATTTAAATAACAGTCTCTGAGGTACCTAAAGTCTTCTTTAGATATGAACCTATGCACCCAATTCCAAGATCAGGAACAATTAATTTAATTATTCATAAGTATTCTATATCAGCTAAGACTGGCAATGTCACTCCAGTGGGATGAGAACCACTTTTCTTTTAAATATGTTTTCATATTGCTTTTAAAGAAAAAAGTTATGGTAAGAGTAAATGAAAATTCCTCTAAGTTTAAAATCAAACCACTTGGTGCGCTGTTTACAATGATGAAAGTTTGACACCTGTAATCTTCAGGGAGAAATAAAGATAATCTTGAATGCTGTCACACCATATTTATTTATTTTAATATGGCACTATCGACTATGAAGAGCACCAGCACAGTTTAGTATGGCTTTAGAAACTGGCTGCTAGTCATGGATCACTTCTTCCTGTTCTTGACATAACTTTGTAATGAGAAAGCAAGAAGTGTGTTCCCTACAATAAAGAATGTTTCAAAGGGCTGTAAAGTCATTCTCTATCCATTAGCACTTGTTTAAATTAATTTTTACTTTATTCATAAGCTGTCAATATCATGTCAGTGCAAAGAATGATAAGTACATTAATTTAAGTTTTGTGCTACCAGGAATCATTGGAAAGATCAGCTTCTTAATAACTAGGGTATGAAAGAATATCCCCAGTCTAGCTATCATCTTCACTAGTGATAGAATGTGTTTGAAGTGTCCAAAGCAAGAAAGGAAAGGGCAAAGATAGTGCTTGAAGTGTTGAGTCAGCTTTTCAGTCCCTCAGTTCTTATCCAATTCTTACCTGTAACATAACATTCCTATGCCCTTCAAGAAACATGCCTTCATTAGGTTGAAAGCATGAAACTAGTAGTTTTGCAAATGTACTTTTTAGCCTGCTGACCAGAGAAATGTTTCAAACTACTTGAATATCATCTTGAAGTATCATCTAGCCAAAATTTCTGAAATATTGACAGCAGGCTTATTGCAGTAATAATACTACAACTGTGTATCATGTTTAAACTAAAGCTTTCCCAATAAACACAAAATTACCACAGAGTTGTTAGGTGTGAATGAAGCCTCCAGACAATGGAAGCAATAAAAAACTGTAAAGATGGTGGTGAATAATCCTAGTGTAATAGGATCCCATTTAAAAAAAAAAAAAAAAAAGTAGAAAGGAAGAACCGGGGAACTACAGACCAGTGAACCTCAACTCCGTGCCTGGGAAGATCATGAAACAGATCCTTCTGGACACACATTCTAAAGAACATGCAAGACAAGTAGGTGATCTGAGAGAGCTAGCACAACTTCAACAAGGGAAAATTGTGCCTGACCAATCTGGTGGCCTTCTATGTAAATTTTCATGATTTGTTGAAGTTATTTCTCCCTGGTAGATGATTTCATTTTTTTTTTTGTTTGTTTGTTTTTGTTTTATTTTGTTTGTTTGTTTTTCCTTAAAGACAGGGAAGTGTTTAGCCGTGTTTTTGATATAAAAGATAAAGGAGTGTTTCCTCTTTATAACATAATGTATCCCATATTTTAAATCTGTGTAGGCTTAGATACATAGAGCATAGAGCATAGAACTGGAATAGTTCAGTTGGAAGGGACCTTCAGAGATCTTCTAGTCCAAATGCTTGTCCTCTTCAGGACTCACCAAAAGTTAAAGTACATTACAGAGGGCATTATCCAAATGCTTCTTGAACAGTGACAAGCATGGGGCATTGACCACCTCGCTAGAAGCCTGTTCCAGAATTTTACCATCCTCAAGGTAAAGATGTTTGTTCAGTCTGAACCTCCACTGGCACAGCTTTGTGCCATTCCTATGCATCCTGTCATCAGTGACTAGGGAGAAGAGGATACTGAAACCCTTCATGTCCTCTCCTCGGGAAGTTGTAGAGAACAATGAGGCCTACCTCCTACCCTTCTTTTCTCCAGACTAGACAACCCAAGTGACTACCCAAGTAGACAACCCAGCCTCTTAACCTCTCTATTTTTCCCTCTTTCTCTCTTCCATCATTGAATGGCCCTTGTTCAGTTTGTGCTGCTGAAAGAAGACAGAGCACACACAGAAAAAAATCAAGAAATTCAAAAGGTAACTCAGGAGACCATCTTTTAGGATGTCATCCAAGAAAAAACAAAATAGAATAAAAAATGCAAAGATCTACTCTGTTATCCATTGTAGCTGAAGAGAATGGAAGTAACACCATATTCAAAAAAAAGATATTTTACTTGATATCAGCCTAAAAGAAAAAAAAACAAACACTACAATATTTCATAATAAATCATTTTAAATGTTTTGAGCTAATATTAGATGTCATACAGGTATGAATGGACTCTAAAAAATGTGTACTAGAGAAAAAAAAAGAAGAAAGAAAAAAAAAAGTGGTTTGCAAGGCTGTAATGGAAGGCAGCTTTTTGCTATATTATTTCCACCCAGGCTCACAGTTTCACAGCATTTCTCAATATCTACGCAATTTGTTACCCATAAAGATCTGGATTAAAATTAATTTGCATCTTTATAGCAGAGTTACTTTAGGCTAAGAATATTTCTTCTGCACAAAGAATACGGTTTATTCCCTCCCTCCCTCACCCCATGGTTTTAAATCACCTTAAGTAACATGTACTTGTTAAAAGCAGGCATCTCTTACAGCACAACGTAGTGTTCCATTGCTTTGGTGCCAATGGTAGGTGGCCAACACTTTAGGAAGCACTGAATCTGTAATACAGTTGTTTTATTCACACAATCACTTTTAATTAGCTGGCTCTGAGCCAATGGTATCAGTAACACTGTTTGTGCTAGCTCGGTGGTGTATGTGATGACATAATTGTTTCTTGACTAATAAGCTATAATGTGAACCGCATGGACTATGGAAATCTAATTTACAAGCTAAGTGGTTGTTTTGACCATGAATTGAAGAAGATACCACACAGAAAACAAAGGTTAGAACTACATAGTTCTAACCTAACATGGTTCTAACATGCTGTCTGCCTTGAATACTAAGTATGTTTTGCTGACAAATGAAAGTGCTGCTGAGAGACCATTATAGAACAGCTATATAGGATTAATACTGTACATTTCCTTAGCACAGAAGCAGTTCTTCAGTGACTGTGACAAGATGAAAAGCTTTATAACAGTTTTCATGCTGCTCAGGCCAGTAGAATAATTTAAGCGAAATAAAGAAAATAGGTATTTTAAAATGTGAAACAGGTATCATGAAATACTGCATTGCTTCAAGTGTTACTCCTAAGTACATGCAATTTAACCCTGCTAAGTTATAGGAAAGACTCTTGGATCATATGAGCTTTTGCCAACTACATGTATAATATAAAAGTGAAGATGCATCTGGAAATATACAACGCACATTTTTTATTTATTTTTTTTTTAAGACAGAGAGTTTTGTTTCATTTAACAGCACAGAAGAACTACTTCTTCATGTACCTGCTTTTAAAAGATGGCTAATCATGTATGGGTACATCTTTCCAGGCACCTGCAGGCAAAATGGGAAATATAACTCACTTATCTAGTTTTTACATGATGAGTGTCATCACTGCCCAAGTGAATCAAATGTAAGTAGTTTTTTTTTTTTTTTTTTTTTTTTAATTAGATAACATGGTGTTTTACAAGGGATTAGCACTGGCTACTAAAAGAAAAGTTAACTTGCATTTTATTACAGTTTCTTTTTAAACTTCTGAAGAGATGTTAACAATATTTGATTAAAACATTGATAATGCTTAAAAGCTAGTATGCTACTCTTTACAGTGAGTTCTTTTGCTTACCAAACAAAAAATCAGGTTGCCTGGCTGTTGTGAAGGTCCAATAACAAAAGTTATTGTGTGAAAGTAAATAACAAAAACTGGAGATTGTGTGACTTTATGGACCAATAAATGTGATTGCTATTAACCAGAGAGTATGCTGCCTAACAGCTTTAATAAAATATTCCTGCAGAGCCTAGCAAGAAGGCAGGGGAGAGAGGATGGTCCCTCATGTTGTCCAGTTGCATACTAAATAAACTGCACTTGTAGGGAGAAATGGTACAGACAGGCACATTCCACAGAGAATTTACCCATCAGACTGCATGCAGGAGGGAAAATATATTAAAAAAATAATAATAAAATTCATTGTTTCCATTTTTTTTCTGGTGGTCTCTCCAGAATGTAATAGACATTTCCTATTGAAGGACTTATTACGAAGACTTATTCAGTATTTACTTCTGTTTCTAAAGGAAAATTCCAGCGTTTGTTTGTTTCATTTTGAAGGGAGAGGAGAAAACACAGTAAAGTGGAAAGTCTGGTGAGGTGGTTTTGCCCAGCTGGGCAGCTGAGCTGCACCACAACCACTCTCTCACTCCCCCTCCTCAAAGGGAAAAGGGGAGAAAATACGATGGAAAGGGTTTAAGGGTTGAGATAAGGACAGGGAGATCACACAACTGTTATCATCATAGGCAAAACAGAGCTCTCAGCATAGGGAGATTAGTATAATATATTACCTATTACTAACAATCCAGAGTGTGAGAAACTAAAAACAAACTAAAAACACCTTCCCACCCCCCACCACCGCCCACCCCCCCCTCCAATCCATCCTCTCCTAATTCCTCCCCCCTGAGTGGCACAGGGGAACAGGGAATGGGGTCTGCGGCCAGTCCCTAACACTTCATATCCACCACTCCTTCACGGTCACCCTCTGCCTCTGCTCCACGTGGGGTCCTGCCCACGGGATGCCGTCCTTCCCAAATTGATCCTGCAGGGGCTGCCCAGAGGCAGCAGCTCTTCAGGAGCTGCTCCAACATGGGTCTGTACCACGGGGTCCATCTATCAGGAGCAAACTGCTCCAGCACAGGTCCCCCACAGGTGGCAGCTCCCCGCCAGATCCCGTGCTTCTGCGTGGGCTCCTCTCCGCGGGCTGCCGCTCCAACCTGGGGCCTGTTTCTGTGGGGGCTCCTCCATGCCACATCCACCTGCTCCACCGTGGTCTCCTCCACAGGCCACAGCATGGAGATCTGCTCCACTGTGGGACCCATGGGCTGCAGGGGGACAGCCTGCTCCACCAGGGGCCTGTGCACAGGCCGCAGGGGAACTTCTGCTGCGTGCCTGGAGCACCTCCTGCCCTCCTTCTGCACTGACCTTGGGAGCTGCAGGTCTGGTTCTCACTCCTCACCCTCCCAGCTGTTTTTACACAGCATTTTTGTTTGTTTGTTCGTTTCCTTTTCTTAAATCTGCTCTCACAGAGGTGCAACCAACATTGTTATTGGCTTGTCTCTGGCCAGCGGCAGGTCCTTTTTGGAGATGGCTGGAGCTGTCTCTGATCTAACATGGGGAAGCTTCTAGACTCTTCTCACAGGGGCCACCAATGCAGCCCCCCCACTACCAAAACCTTGCCACATAAACCCACTACTTCTGGTCCACCATTTTTATGTGTCGAGCTTATTCACTAGACTATCTTCTTCAGTGGACAGAAACCTCACAATGTTCTGCTTTTTCTCCTGCAGTAGGAGACCTTTGGTGATGATAGCATCTAAAAGGGTTTTTGTTACACAAAGGAAAATGAAAGCATAAGGAACCCTATCAGTTTTTTTTTTGCTTTTTTTGTTTTGTTTTGTTTTGTTTTGTGGTAATTGTACCAGATTTTGGTTGGAATTATTTTTCAGTGATTTTGTCTTTTTTTTTTTTTTTCTCTCCTTTTTTTTACCTCTCTCTCTCCTCTCACGGAGGCTGACAGTTCAATATGGTATCCTTTCCAAGTCACAGGAGACCTATTTCTAGTCTGAAGATCATTAAGTGCCTCATATGTCTTCTAGACTATTTATTCCTTAATTTAATCCTAGACTTGTATTCTAATTTTACACATATTAAGTGTGTAATAACTCAAAACAGTGTTGATTCTATCTTCTTCATGGACCAAGGACCGAAACCTTTGCCAAACTAAAATTTATCCTTCTTAATGCCGTAACCGATGGTAAAAAACTGCTATCCACCTTGGAAATATTAGAAATAAACTTTCATGTATTTGCCCTTAGGAGGGTTTTTAGAAGTTTGGTCTTGGACATCTGGCAGCCTCATAGCTCTTTGTCTCTGCTCCTTGTTCCTGCTCTACACTCCTGTTGCAGTGGTAGCTTCTTCTTTTTGTCCCTCTTATCTCTTTCTTTTTCTTTCCTCAGTGCTTGCCAGAAACTTCTCCCAGATGTGCTTGTATTTTTCCTCATACAGAAGTTACTGTCCCTTCCCCATAGATGGGTCTTTATGATCCAAGAAATCAAACAGGTAGCTCTTCCCTCTGTTGGTTAGCCATAAATTTTTAACAAAATAGAATATATAATAGATGTACTGTAAGTGATAAACAGGCAAACAAGAGTGCATGGGCATTAATATCTAATAAGGATGCCTTTAAGAAGTATGAGAAAAACTAATGTGGAAAAACTTGCCCACTAGAAAGGCCACTCAACTTTGTCACAAATGGGAGCAGAGTTTTTCCTTGTTAGATTCTCATCTCTGCATGGGTGAGTGTACAACCTCTGTATCAAATGTATATTGGTTTGACAACCCAAGCTAAAACAAGTTATACTGTCTACAACATTTTTAACTCTTTGAACAAAATAATCTACTTGCAGAGTTTCGTGTAATACTGCTGTTTCTCAGCTAGCAATGGACCATATTTATTCATACATTATCTTCAGTATAAAGATTATTGTAGTTATTAACTGCCATCCCTGTTAACAGATCAGAAGATGGTGAGCTTGTTTTTTATATGGGTCAATATGGGTGTACTCCTACAAGGATAAAAATTAAGTGAACTGTGTAATTGTTCGGGCTTCAGCATTGCAACACAATTAGTGGGATGTGAAAGATTACTTGACCAGCAGGTTGTTTGTTCTATTGGCTTCTGCAAACTCAGACATCATTTTTCTTTCTAGTTAACATTTCAGCTGCTAAGAGTAGCCCAACTGAGGCTTCTCCATGCATGCTGTCATCCCAAAGGTACAGATTCTCCCTTGGCAATATATATGGGCTGCAATATATATGGGAACATACAGATGTTCCATCCTCCCTAGCCTCACCTCAGTTCATATGTATGGATCTCATGTTTGGATTTGATGTGAGGTCCATGTCCTTGTTGATTAGAAATTCCTGTTTAGCGGTCCTTTTTTGTTGTTTGTTTGTTTTATTTTTTTTTCCTTTTATTTTCCCTTAAGCTTTTCTGAATAATGAGTTCTTCTCAGATTACTTTTATGTGTGCTTATCTTTATCATTTCCAAAAATTCATTATACTAATGTCAGCTTTATTTCTCCGCAAATGGCCTGATATCTTTTTCAGAAATTCATCATCAATCACGGCCCAAGTTTTTGTCTCCTTCTGTTGTCATCACTGTTTGCCCTTTACTCCCTACCTTTTTATCCTCTATTATGGGAGGCAGCATGCATGTCTAGCTAATTGTTATCAGTTGCTCTGAAAACTATTTTGCTCAAAAACATGGGATTCAAGTTCTGTTGTTTTTTTCTAGAAATCATATTACATACTTGGATTGAGTTTATATAGCTTCAGCTATTGCTTCTTCCCTAATGAATCCTCTGAAAGTCAGATATTTAAGCTAGAACCTAGAGTAGCTGACATATAAGTTTATATTTCATTAAAAAAAAAAAAAAAAGTCTATGAATCCTACCTTTAACCCACAACTCTGGGATCAATGTGAGATTATCAAGGTCTGTTCATTCTTGCCCAAATTATGTAACTACCAAACTTCAGCAGCATACAATAAGGGCAGCTGAATGCTTGTTTGCTCTTAAATCTTTTGCACCAACTACCACTATAATAGTTTTGCTCCACATTGACAAAGGAAGGGGTGCAAAGAGGATGGAGCCAGGCTCTTTTCAGTGGTATCCAGAGGCAGGACGAGAACCAATGGGCACAAACTGGAACATAAGTGGTTTTGTCTAAGCATCAGGAAACACTTTGCTACTGAGAAAATCTTTGTTTGTTTGTTTGTTTGTTTGTTTCAAACAAGGAACTTGTTTGAAAAGGGAACTTTAATGGCCTTCCAACCCAAACCATTCTATGATTCTATAATAAAACACGATGTCTAACAGGGTGTTTTATGGGGAGGAAACTGAATTCATATTTCTATCATCTGCCCAAGAGATAAAATGAAAACTTATATAACTATTTACTGCAAACAGTGCATACAAATTCTTAAATGAAATAATATTTTTTTCCTATTCTTTGTCGTATATACAGACCTGTTTTTGTCTGCAATACCAGAGTAGAATAGGTGATAATGCTCTAAATTCCTCTGAGAGGTATGTAAAGTTATAAATACTGGAAGCATTTTCTGAAGAAGGACATGACTGGTTTTGAAGAGTTAATAAAAAACTGTTTTCAGATAATGTACCTCTTGTTGAGCTTTTTTTAGCTTTACATTACACAAATTCAGGCACTGGAACAGGCTCCCCAGAGACATGGTCATGGCTCCACGCCTGCCAGAGTTAAGGAAGTGTTTGGACAATGCTCTCAGATACATGGTTTGATTTTTAAGTAGTCCTGTGTGGAGACAGTAGTTGGACTTAACGATCCTTGTTGGTCCTTTCCAACTCAGGATATTCTATATTTCTATGATACTGCTGTGCTGAGCTCTGGCATGGTTTGCCCAAAGAGCTTGCTGAGACTCCCTCATTGAAGATCTTTGAAAGCCATCTAGACATTGTCCTGCTTGATCAGGGGGATTAGATCAGACCACCTCCAGAGGTCTCTTCCAACATCATCCATTCTGTGATTCTGTGAAAGGAATAATATCCAACAAGAATACGTTATATTTCTTTCTGGTGCTTTTCCTCACTGACACCACAGAAACAGAAGTTATCATAGTGTTTTTCTCATTCAACCATGGAACAGAGTTCTTTCATACAAGTCCTTTCCAATGAAATCTTGTCCAAAGATTTATGGGACTTGATCTAGATAACAGCTAGAATTGCCTCAGATTTGTTCTGAAGATGGAACTAGGAAGAAATGTATATTCCATGTCAAGATTTCACATTTCCACCAAACTTTATTTTGTCCCCCAGAACATTTCTAGGCAACTTGAAGGACTCCTGTCATGGAAAGTCATCCTTAGGCAGTGTTTAGGGTCATTCTTCAACTCTAATGCCATTTGTATTTCTCCTGCCCCCAGTTACTTAGCATATATAAATCCAGCTGATTTGTCTTTGGAACCTATAAGATCTGTGTAGGTATATTAAAGTGAGAATGAGGAATGTGTCCATGAGGCTTTTACAGCCCTAGCTTCTAGCATTGATAGTTAAATTTTGAATGAATACTGAAGAAAGAGGTTTTCTTATAATTTGCTCAACCCTCACATTTCACTGGCATTAATAGCTATATTATTTCTGGACTGAATGTATATTTGCACTGTACTGTACTGTAATCAGATGAAAACTGAAGAATAAGGATCTTGATATGTGTGCCCTTATTTACAGTTCAGGTCTACCCCCCAAAAAAAAAAACCACAGTATTTAAGAATGGATTATTTTTTTGGTCAATGGAAAAAAAAAAAAAAAAGTCTTTAAAATCTATGCTTAGATCTTAGCATAGTATGAACCCATCTCAAAAGCTAATTTCCGTAGAATATATGTTAGTATGTTAGTGGTTTCTTTTTTTTATTATTTTTATTTTTTATTATTATTTTTTATTTATTCTCCCCATTTATTTTGCATGAATCCTTGGCAGTGCAAGGGACTGTTTAGAAAAGGCAATCATGACCCATAGCTGCGATTCCACTATCTAGGTCAGCACTACAGGCTGTTTGTGGAAATGTGAATCACTAACTTGTGTTTGATCTTTGTTTTCAACCACTACACTCCTGGGGATGTATTGTGATGTGACTTGTAGTTGTTAGTTTCTTTTCATGTTTTTGTGGTACAGATTTTATCTAGGTTCAAATGTCTAACCTATTCTGTCAAACTGAACTTTGCTATACTGAGTTGACCTTTTTTATATTTATGCTCTTTCTCCCAGGTTGATTCAATTCTAAAGAAGAACAGAGATGGTCATCTGAATCAGAGGATGTTGAAAAGGTCAAAGTAGCAATGCAGACTTCACTGTTTCTCCAAGTGTAAGGTGTTGAAATTGTATCCACATAATTCTCATGACTAGACTTGAAGTAAGCTTGGAAAATGCTCTATGCAAAGTCTTGTTTTTGATGGTGAGAGTGATGAAAATGCTAAATGGTAACTGTGCTCTGTAGAGGGCCTTAAGATTTTGATCTTTTTTATTTTTATTTTTAACTATTGTCATGTCATATTAAGTTTAGAAGCAATTCTTTTCTTCATATATTTTGGTCTTTCATATAGGTTTCCCACAACTGAACCATGAACTATGTGTTTTCCAGGCAATAGTTATGTTTCACAGTCTGCATTGTGTAAGACCTGCCAAAAGAATTTTATTTTTTATCAATCTATCATATTACCATAAAATTATAATATATATAGGTTTTATTTTAATATTTTTTCATACTAGGACAAGCTTTCTTATCCTAAGAAATCTTTATTGAAGAGTTTCAATACTCATGCAGACTTATTTGTGAATATTGACTAGTTTAGAGCAAGCAGAGTCACTGTTTTACATATGTGGTACTCCATGATCTTCTATATAATGGTATATAACCCTCAATTACTATATGAAATGTATCGGCTTAATAAAATAATATTTTTTATGCTTCATTGGGAACTGAATGGATTCTTTTAATTCTTACAAACTGAAGTTGCATTTTGTTACACTCAAAATCCTGCTGTGGGCAAAGAAACCCCACACCTTATAAGTGGAACCAATAATTTACCAATAATTAAAAGTTCAGTTAAAAATTTTAGCAGGCTTATCACAATACAACCAGCAGTTATTACCTGTCTAAGTAAAATAATGATAACATAGTCCATATTAATACAGAACAGCCTCACTAATGATACAGGTACAATTGTTTTAGAGAGAGTTCTTATTATCCATCCCTTTTTCTCTGGTGCAATGTTTACTTTTCCAATGTTCCTCTGGGTCCTAAGTTTGACAACATCAGTCTTCTTCATTAAGAATCACGAGCAGGGTTTAAAATAAACCATCATTGTCCTAAGTCCTTCAGCTGGAGGCATGTGATGTTCACAATGACAGCGTCCTTCTCAGTCTCGCATTCCCTTGGGGTTATTTTTTACAACATCTAATCTATTTGGCTTTCTTCTCTCTGAGGTCTAGCTAAAATTTGAAAGTTTTGTGATAGCCTGCCCTGACTAACACAACATCCCATTGTTTGCTATGCAATGACAACCTAGATAGAGCATACCTACCATATGTGGTGTTCACAGATATTAGCTGAGGCAGGAAAGGAAGTAGTCTCCTGACTGCTATAAAACTGTTACCACCACTAAAGTAAGCTTCTTCACCAGAAGAAAAATAAGGGCTTACTTGTTGTGAAATTAGATTCCGTAAGTAGGAAGATAATTCCTCATTCAAAGTCCAGAACAATATGTTGCTATGCAATATATGTGCATGGCTACAATGTGGGTCTCCTCTGATGTTCTGATTTTGATAGAGCAATAGTTACACAGAAAACTGGGCAATACTCTTTCTATGCCTGGTAGAGGGACAGAAACATCAGATAAAATTTTGGCTATATCTAAACTGTCTTTAGGATTGTTATTCTAATACTTCTATTTTCCCTCCTTTCTATTGATTTTCAGAGCCAAATTCAAAAGGTGAAGGAGCATCACTTTCCACCGCAGAGAGGCCTTTAAAGAACATTCTTTAGATAAAATGCAGAAGTTCTAATTTTTTTTTCTTTGGCTTTATAGTCTTTTATAGCTGTACAGTAGGTACCAACTGACATTTATTCAGTCTGAGGTAAAAGCATTTTTTCTGATCAAGGAAGACTGGAGTTCAATGTTTCTAAATATTTTTAGATTTATTTTTTTTTTCAGTAGCTGAACCAAGAAATTTTACATCTGTACTGAGCCAAAGTTTACTTTGGAGCAATTTCCATTAAGAATCATAAGAAGCAGATATGCATTAATAATACTGAAAAGGTCTTTTATCTTGAAGATGGAACAAAATCTAGTGGCACAAATCACTACAGTATTCACATACTTTGGTTCCATTTTTTTTTTACCCAGCCCTGTCTTTTTCTCACATTTTTGGTTGGACCTGTCAGAATGGGACTTCAGAAACAAAGAGGAGAAATCTTCCATATTGAAGGATACTCCAAACAGAATTTGGCTCGTGTTTATCATTGTTTAAAAACGGGGTTTTCTTGGGTAGAAGCTTGTTTTAATATACTGATAGCTTTCTATATTTCTATTCCTTGTGATGATTTTTTTTTCTTTTCCTGCTTAATGCAATTGGTGGTGAGGAGGACACTTGGATGTATTCCAGTCTTTCTCTTTAGTCTTGCTGATATGAGTCCATTTCCACCAAATTTCTGTCAGTGCAAGATATGACTCAGCTCAGGAATACTTCAGCCCAGCTACCACCTTCTTCTTAGTGCTTCTATATATTAATAAACAATATCTATATTGGCTCCTTTGGTTTCCCAGTGATATTTTTATACTTTACTGATAGCTGTGTTAGCTGAATAAGCACAGAATATTACTTTTTAAACAGTTTTACCTAACAGAATCAAACAAAAAGGACAGGCTGTTGTTAGTGTAAGTCTTGGTTCTTCTTAGTTCTTACCAACAAGCTGGTAAGAGGGGACTGAAAAGTGTATATTTGTCTGTCTTCTCTCATGATAGCATAATTACATTAATGCTGAATAGCCTGACATCTTTTGTCTCCTAATTGCAAAATGTAACATGTTTATGAGTTATGTATGCTGCAATGAAACTAGTCTAAAATTACACAAGAAAATAAATACTGTTTTAAAAACATCTGAGTAGAAATTCAAGTACTCAGTGTTTAGGTAGTGTAGCAATCGGGTTTCCCCCCAAAAAAAACATGAATAACTATTTTACTGTAATATTCATTTTTTGTATTTTACAAAAGATCAATGGTTCCCTTATTTAAAAGGATTGATCTCCTTAGAAAATGAACTTGTGTCTTTCACAAACTTTGCACTGTTTGTAGAAAAACTCACAAGGTGTAAGGTAAAGGAAACAGGAGTCCTATTTGTAAGGTACCTAAAAGTTGCCCTCAAAAAAATGTTTTCATCTTTGCTTCTGTTACAGAGCTTTTCTCCATTGTTGTTCTTAGCATTTACAGAAAACTGAACCCAAAAGGTCTAAAGTTAGACCTTGTTATAATATTTGCAGAACACATAAACACTCTGCAGTTGAATTTGGAGGTGCTTCTCTTAGGGATGTAGTAGTTAGAAGAGCACTATGTGGTTTTCTGAAGTCCCTCAATAAGCAACATGGTTACTTAAGTATTTCTACTTTGATTCTGCTCTTCCCTTGGATAAATTCCCTGTCAATTCCATGCAGTTAATGCCATCACATATAGTTAATAAAGAGTGCAGAACAAGTGACACTGGATGAGGGTTTTGAGACTTCTTTCAGTGCATTTGAATGTTTTGTGCAGAGTAGTATTTGAATTAGTTTGTAGAGGTGCCTGCAGAGATGTGAGACGGGGGAAGAGGGCAATAAAAGCCTTGTCTGAGCCTTTCCACTGCTTACTGTCACAATAGCCCAGCAGGTACAGATATAAAAATGGAGCATGATGAATATAAAATGGAATGGTATAGAAATTATTTAACATATCTGTGAAAGTCTCCACCAGCCAAAGGATAGATGGATATAGCTGAGCTAGCTTCAGAACAGATTTGTGAGAAGTA
Organism: Cygnus olor; assembly: GCF_009769625.2. Lineage (NCBI taxonomy): Eukaryota > Metazoa > Chordata > Aves > Anseriformes > Anatidae > Cygnus > Cygnus olor. The sequence continues at coordinate 83,447,879 of NC_049170.1, read as the reverse complement.
CTGAAAGTGTTTAATGGAAATAGCACTAGGCTGCATTGTCCTGAGCAGAAGATGCCATAGACGCATATCTTCAGTGTTATTTCAACTAATATAAAGTGCATATCTCCTTCTGGGTTAAAAAAAAAAAAAAAAAAAAAAAAAAATTGTTTTGCTTTGAAAACATAAATATAAGATAAAATTGACAAATTAAAAATTAGGAATATCTAGGCTGCAAATTAGTGAGCACAGATTAAGTAGCTAACATACCGGAAAGAAAAAAAAAAAAAAAGAAAAAAAAAAAAGCAAGCTTAAAATACATATTAACAATAAGGTTCTTCCTAGGAAGCCATATGATTAGTAAAAGCATCAGTTTCTATTTTTTAATTTTATTTTTTTAGATGTGGTCTACTCACTAATTGAAGCCATTATGTTCTTGTATGGACATATAAAAATCAGTACATTTAGGTTCAGTCTGTGCACAGTCCTAGAAGAAAAATTTTAAAATCAGAGCTATTAGCTCCAAAATTTGGTTAGCTTCAATAACATGCTACATGATCCTCTGATCCCTTAGAAACACATGGCAGTTCTGGCTTAACTGGATGTTTATTTCAAGGGACTACATTTCAGTATGGAGAAGAGATAAGAGAAACACATTTCAAAGACAATTTTAATCTATTCCTATTCTGGTGCTATTCCAGTTTATTCCACCTATTAAAGTGCATCTGTCTTAAGCTGCCAAACTTTTTCTCTCAGAATTGTGTGGGTCATAAACATGTAACTTCAAAAAGAGTCATTTTTACCTGAAAAACTAAAATTAGAATGACAACTATTTATAACACTGATTTAAACTATGAAGTTGTAGCAGAAGTAAAAGGATTCAGGTGAACACAACGGAAACATGAAAGGATGTGATTTGATCATTAGCATTGCTTTCCCTAATACAAGAAAATTTGTGTAAAACCAAGGAAGGTAAAATTCACCTTTAAAATTTGTCTGACTGTACCAGTTGGAGGATGTAGTTTGCCCTCTGGTCTTAGAATTTAGTTTTCATCTGGGAGTTAAACATATATATATGTCTATAACTTACAAGTCTGTTCGCAACACGATTTTGTTTGATTTGTTGAGATATGTGACTGTTTTGTTAGATTTAGAAATAAACAGCTTGAAAGGGAAGGGAAGGGAAGGGAAGGGAAGGGAAGGGAAGGGAAGGGAAGGGAAGGGAGAAGGGAAGGGAAGGGAAGGGAAGGGAAGGGAAGGAAAGGAAAGGGAAGGGAAGGGAAGGGAAGGGAAGGGAAGGGAAGGGAAGGGAAGGGAAGGGAAGGGAAGGGAAGGGAAGGGAAGGGAAGGGAAGGGAAGGGAAGGGAAGGAAGGAAAGGAAAGGAAAGGAAAGGAAAGGAAAGGAAAGGAAAGGAAAGGAAAGGAAAGGAAAGGAAAGGAAAGGAAAAGGAAAGGAAAGGAAAGGAAAGGAAAGGAAAGGAAAGGAAAGGAAAGGAAAGGAAAGGAAAGGAAAGGAAAGGAAAACAGAAAAGGAAAACAGAAAAGGAAAGAAAAGAAAACGGAAAAGGAAAACAAGGAAAGGAAAGGAAAGGAAAGGAAAGGAAAGGAAAGGAAAGGAAAGGAAAGGAAAGGAAAGGAAAGGAAAGGAAAGGAAAGGAAAGGAAAGGAAAGGAAAGGAAGGAAGGAAAGAAAGGAAAGGAAAGGAAGAGGAAAGGAAAGGAAAGAAAGGAAAGGAAAGAAAGGAAAGGAAAGAAGAAAAGAAAAAGAAAAGAAAAGAGAAAAGAAAAGAAAAGAAAAGAAAAGAAAAGAAAAGAAAAGAAAAGAAAAGAAAAGAAAAGAAAAGAAAGATATAGAAATACAGAAAGAAATAAAGAAAGAAAGAAAGGAAGAAAGAAAGAAAGAAAGAAAGAAAGGAAGAAAGAAAAAGAAAGAAAGAAAGAAAGAAAAAGAAAGAGAAATGAAAGAAAAAAGATAAAGAAAGAAAAAGAAAGAAATAAAGAAAGAAAGAAAGAAAGAAAGAAAGAAAGAAAGAAAAAGAAAGATGAAAGGGAAAAAAGAAAAAGAAAGAAAAAGAAAGAAAGAAAGAAAGAAAGAAAGAAAGAAAGAAAGAAAGAAAGAAAGAAAGAAAAAGAAAGAGAAAGAAAGAAAGAAAGAAAAAGGAAAATTAAAAGAAGGAAAAAAATCAAATTTTCAGTCCCACGAAGCTAGCTCATAAAATATACAAATGTAAGAGTATGTAAGGGATACCCCAGTGTTTGCAAACAATAATACAATTATGCCAATTACAGCATAGCTTGCTGCTTCTGAATTGATGGTGAATCACCCTGAAATATCAGTGCATCTTTGAACACTCTAAGCCAAGGCTTTACTGAGCTGCAGCTCAGCCTTACTGAGATAACCGTAGAGAGATGGGGATGAATATTTCACTTTTGCATGACTACTCTTCTAGAGCCCTGCTAGTCCTGATCAACTTTGTTTTATTGTAGATTTTCCTGTTCCAGGTTATGAATTCTGTAGAGAACCCTTTTTCTGTATGTTTTCTTAAAGTCTTATGTTCATGTCCTCTGTTTTCATTCTTGCTCAGATATATATTGTAATAGTCTCTGCTTTAAGTTGAATTTTTCTGGAACTAGGAAAGTGTGATGAATTCTGATGTTCAAACTTTGTAGCTAGACAGGACATGTTCAAACTTTGTAGCTTATTCAGGAGATAAGTTTTTTTTCAGGTTTATGCTAAAAGATGTGACTTGCACCGTGAGGGAAAAGGAGGTGGCTGAAAAATGAATTTTCTATATTTGTTCTTTTGGAAAGGGTGATGGCTTCCTGTACTCCAGCGATGGTTGGAGTTACTATTTTACATTAAAGATTCAGCACAACTACTTCCACCTACAGCTTTTCTTTACTAGATATGTGGGTTATATGATGGCTCAGATTTTGAAGGTATTTGAAGCTTCTCTTGCTTCTTGTTTTTTAACAGAAGTTTTTTTTTTATTTCCTGTAATTCTTGTCCTAAATTCCATTTGTATCACAGAAACTCCAAATTACTCTGTCCTTTGCCTTGTACCTCTGTTTTACATCTCCTTTAATCCCCAAGATGAAGGAAAAAAAAATCTTTATTATTTAGCTGTTTTATTGTCTTTCCAAATGATAGAATTAAATTAATGTTACAGAAAAAAATGTGTAAATTTATAACAACACTAACACAATCCAAGAAAATGAAACAAACAAAAACTTTCAAGAAATTACTAAATAGATAAGCATTTTGATTGTGACATTTTTTCATCATGAAATTGAAAAAGCTTAGCTTTAATCATAGGCAGTTATTTTCAAACTATGTCACTGAGTTTGTCAGAGTAATATACAGCAGAATTTTGGAATCAGTTCTGGCAAAGAGAACATTTAATAAGTTTGAATGAGAAACCAAATCTTTTGCTTCAGATTATTTCAAAGTAATAATTTGGTTGGACTTGGAACTATCTCCAGGTTGGCTTGATATGACCTAGCTTTTTCAGTCAGCTACAAAAATAGATCTTGCTTTTCTTTCAGCCTCTCATTCACTGGAAATATATTTTGTTTCTTCTGTTGCAATATTTCCTGATTCTCTCAGTTAAGCGAGGTGCTGCTTTATCAGTATACGACTTGTGTTCTGTACCTGATCTTTTAGAGGTATAGGATACATTTCCAGTTGTAAAACACTGTACAAATTTATGATGCTCTATAAATTATTAATAGCAATAATACAGCTGAGTAAATAGTGATGACTTTTTTGTGGATGGAAAATGCTGCTGCATTATTACAGAACAAAATTAAAAATAAACATTCTGGTGTAACTGCACTGACTTTGGAGACAGTTTGCATGAAGGTCATCAATGTTTGCCTGTCTTACCATTTTGAAGAACCCTGCTCTTCATTCTCATTATCTTTGTGCTTATTTCAACATGGTCATCTGTTCTGTTATCCTCTTTTCAGGCCTTGCATAAATATGGATTTAGTTCTGGCAGACCATTTTAAGATCAAGTTTTAAAATAGAGTAAAAGAAGGCAAAAATATTAGTAAAAGAGAAGGGCGGAAATGGAAACATGGTTGCAATGAATTTCCTGGATTATAGTAGTATTACAAAATTTGTTTTATAGAATCTTTTATTTTTTTCTGTAAGATAAAAAAAATGGCCCAGCACTGCTGGTAACTAGTTTCTGCCTATGAGTTCTATGGTGATAGTTCTTTGAGGGATCTAAGGTAAGAAGACAGCTGGCTACAAAGCTAACTGACGTAGGCGACAAGCTGAAAAACAGCAGTTGCTGGAAAGTGCATCATGAAGGAAGTTAACACGAAGGACAAGGAACACTTCCCCACAGACCTCCTACACCCTGCCCACAGCATGCTATTAAAAGATTTATGTTTACTGTTCCGATGTCTATGAAGACAGCAGAGAAAAGATTGGACCTCCCATGAGAGGGACACCACACTGGAGTAGGAGAAGAGTGACTGTGAAGGAACAGAAGATGACAAAGCATTAGGGATTGACAGCAGGCCCCATTTCCCATTCCCCTGCACCACTCAGGGGGAGGAGGTAGGAGAGGATGTATGGGGGAGAAGGCATTTTTAGTTTGTTTTTAGTTTCTTATCGCTCTAGTCTGCTAGTGATAGGCAATAAATTATATTAATCTACCGATGCTGAGTCTGTTTTGCCCATTACAATAATTGGTGAGCAATCTCCCTGTCCTTATCTCAAATCATGAGAACTTTTCCATCATATTTTCTCCCCCTTTTCCTTTGAGGAAGGGAAGTGAGAAAGCAGTTGTGGTGGAATTTAGCTGCCGGCAGTGTGAAACCACCACACTCCTTTGCCTTAAGAATAACCTGTTGGATAAGATTATATTGCATGACTACATTTAATAATAAAACATTTTACTCAGCAGTGCATGAGTTTGCTTCCAAGTCATTCTTATTCAGTGTTTTTGAAATGTTGCTACACCTGTTTTGTAACTTATGGCTTTACAATGACAACTTTACACACTAGTTGGATATCCTCTATGATACCACTACTTATGCCTGTGCTGAGAGGCCAGTTGTGTCAGTTAGGCTGTATACCAATGTCTCCAGATCTGTTTTCTTACCAGTGTCTTCATAGAAGAACTATAGTCTCACCTGTGCTACAAGACAGTTCCTCACACAGAGAATCTTATTTTAACAAAACTGATGGGGCAACAGTTGACGTGTCACTACATGGGACTTATAGGCAAGCGCATGCTTTTCCTCCAATCCTGTAACTATTCCTATCACCAAACTTAGCAGCTCTTGGAACGGATGTGACAGTGGAAATAGTTTTAATCTTTTGATAAGATCAGTTACTAGCTGGCTATTATCTGAGATAGGATAACCCCTGGTCTTGTAAATCCTATGAAAATTCAAGGTTGAATAGTTTAATACTGGCTCTAAAATTCATCTTTTAATTTCATTTTGTCACTCCATGTCATTTTTTTCTGTTTTGTTATCTTACTTGTTACTGAATTCTGTCAGATAGATAGTTGACATATGAGACAATACTGCTTTTGTTTGTTTGTTTGTTTTTCTTACAACCCCACTAAGTATATTCTGGGTCTATTTTCTCACTTCAGTCTTGGATAACTAGATTAGTCCATCTAACTGCTCTATTAGAAGTGATACTAAAAGCAATTAGGAAGTGTTTTACCAGTTCAATGAAATAAGTGATTTTTGGCTGTCATACAAAAAACTTAGCTAAAGATGGCTGGCTGAATTGTATTTAAGGAATTAAAGGCCAAGAAGGTTGCTGCAAGGATTCTGATTTTCTAAAAGGGAATATCCATCAAAGCAGACATTAATAAGCCTGGAAATCGGTGAAATGGTAGAAAATATGGTAAAGATTAAAACTAGCAGGCATAAGTAAACATAACCTCCTGGGGAAATATCAGCATTGTTTGTATAAGGAGAAGTCCTATCCTGCAAGGCTATTAGAACCCTCTGAAGAATGCAATGAACACAGGGATAATGAAGAATACATGCATCTATTTACATGGCTTTCTGAAAACCATATTTGTATGTCATATGAGTATATGCTATCATTCACTAAGAGGGAAAATTTTAGCATGATTAAAAAGCAGTTTAAAACAGAAAGCAGGGATAAATGTGCCTATAGTAAAGAAGGTCACCCTGACCATTGCATGAGAACTTTTGGAGCTGTGTAGTTCAACATATTCAGACATTTCTTAGAAAAAAAAAAAAAGGCGGGGGGGGCGGGGGAAGTGATTAATGAAGTGACTTTGTTAACATTATGCTAATTAAGGTGGTAAAGGTAAGAGTTAATGACTAAGAACTACAAAAGGACCTCATGAGACTGTGTGACTGGACAGTAAACTGGCAAATGACATTCCCTGTAGCTAAACGTCAAGTGGTGCACATGGGGGGAAAAGACATTCTTAATTCGTCTATAAAATGGTTTTCTCTGGGCTGATCATTATTGCTCAAGAGTGAGATCTCGGAGCTTTAATAGAAAGGTGTATTATCATATGCGGATAACAATCAGCACCAATTAAAAAGGAAAAATATGTGTTTGAAATTACTGGGAACTTTATATATAGCAAATCTAAATAACATTGTCACATTGCAAATCCAATTTTTGACTGTACCTCAAGCACAGTGGACAGTTCTCTTTCCCCCTCAATCAAAATGGATCAAACTTTTTCAACAGTTTCCAACTTTATGTGATTTATTTGATCAGTAATAGACACATCCAATGGCTATTTCTTATCCATTATAAGTTATTATAATAAAATTTTCAAACAATTGTAATTTCTTAACAATTACACCCCACAATGATTGTAAATGTACAGTACCTTAAAGGTGGTGCTGTGTAGTTTAGCACTGATGGCTATGGCCCTTGAAGGTCTTAGTTACATAGGTCAAGGTGATCAGGCTTGAGATCTGTTCAGTGACAGAAGCCTGAAACAAAATGAACATCTTCCTTTCCAATCCTTTCTCATTTCTCGTTAATATTTTATATTCTTCTCCTTCTTCCACAAAAATAAGAGTCACCCCATCCTCTTACCATGCAGTTTACTTTGATTTTAAGACCAGAACTTGTTCTGTGGCCAACAGACATCTTTCTTTCTAATTCCATGGGTTAATTCATGTTTTGCAAGGTATATTTCTGGGCTGTTCTGCATCTTTTGTTCTTTGTAAATTTTGCCACTCACATGTGTTTTCCTGTACCTCGTTTGTGAAATTATACTACAAGATTCCATTTACCTTTTTGAGATTACATGTTGCTCCTATACTTCTGCTTAACTTTGTACAGAATGCTATACATTGTTACTGGTTAAACAATTTCATTTTGCTTATTATGGCTTCACAGAAAGCATATATTAATTGTATCCTGTTTAGTATACTTTGAGTTTATGGGTTCAACAGTCCTCTGCACTATACATTCATCTCCTGAATTACTAAACTGGAATACTGTCCTGTGGAACAAAGGAATAAGGCTGTCAAATCTTGTGGCTTAGTTACTCATACAAGATGGAAAGTTAATCCACAGGTAAGATAAAAAAAGTCTCAAAAACAAAAACAAAGAGTTGATGCAATCCTTAGCACCCATGACAACTTCACAGAGGATATTCAGCACTGAATCTGAGAACAAATATTTCATCTTTCGTAGTGCTGGATGGAAACTACAGATCCTGGTGAAAAATTAAACTGTGATTATTTTGTAATTTTTTAATCCAGGAGGCTCGAAAAGTTTTGGTAGAATTAGCTCACAGCAACTGTGATTGTATGGCACCATTACATATTTTATTTGCCCTGGTGTTGGTTTGTAAGGCTGAAGAGAAGGAATGAATTGTTACTGTACAGGATTCTGCATTACGTCTCAGGGCAAATCATTGTATCCAGCAAAATTTTATATCAAGCTTAATGTGGCATAGTGGTTCAGAATTCAATCTATTTCTAAATGTTTGTCCAGAAGCTGCATAGACTCATGCATTTCCCAAGACCTTTGCTAAAAACAGTATAGATACTGACCTCAAAAGAAGCAAGCTGCATCTCCTTGCAGAGAAATTCCTGGAAGAAAACAAACAAACATGTTTGTCATGAAATTACGTAATAACAAGTTTTAATTTTGTCAGTTTGCCAGGTATGAGCCAACAGCTTATGTTCCTCATCAAACTCTTGGTGAGCGAGGTACAGGGGAAAAATATCTACTGTCATTTAATGGAGAACTAAGCTTCTTTGAGGTCAGAATTCATATGAAAAAATTAAAACAATGTCATTACAATCATTGTCCTCTGAGAAAGTGGACTGAAGAATAGCCCTTGAAAATGAGACATCCATTGTCCTGGAAAGAGGATTGAGACTTGAACCAAATTGCAAAACTCATATCAAAGAATGAGGTGACCTATCATAAAATTAGCAGTAAGCTAAAACATAAGCTAAAACAAGAGGAGCTGAAAGCCATCATGCAGCAGGCAGGCTATGACTTGGTTGCCATCACAGAAACGTGGTGGGACCACTCTCATGACTGGAGTGCTGCAATGTCTGGCTATAGGCTCTTCAGAAGGGACAGGCGGCACAGAAGGGGTGGTGGTATGGCTCTCTATATTAGAGTGTTTTGATGTTGTGGAACTTGAGGCTAGGAATGATAAGGTTGAGTCCCTATGGGTTAGGATCAGAGGGAAGGCCAACAAGGCAAGCATCCTGGTGGGGGTCTGTTATAGACCGCCAAACCAGGATGAGGAGATGGATGAGGAGTTCTACAGGCAGCTGGCAGAAGTTGCGAAATCGTCAGCGCTTGTTTTTGTGGGGGACTTCAACTTCCCAGACATATCCTGGAAGCACAACACAGCCCAGAGAAAGCAGTCTAGGAGGTTTCTGAAGAGCGTGGAAGATAGCTTCCTGACGCAGCTGGTTAGTGAGCCTACCAGGGGAGGTGCCCCGCTAGACCTTCTGTTCACAAACAGAGAAGGACTGGTGGGAGATGTGGTGGTCGGGAACTGTCTTGGGCAGAGTGACCACGAAATGGTAGAGTTCTCTATTCTTGGCAAAGTCAGGAAGGGGATCAGTAAAACCGCTGTCTTGGACTTCCGGAGGGCTAACTTTGAGCTGTTCAGGACATTGGTTGACAGAGTCCCTTGGGAGGTGGTTCTGAAGGGCAGAGGAGTCCAGGAAGGCTGGGCACTCTTCAAGAAGGAAATCTTAATGGCTCAGGAGTGGTCTGTCCCCACGTGCCCAAAGACAAGCTGGTGCAGAGAAGACCAGCCTGGCTGAACAGAGAGTTGTGGCTTGAGCTTAGGAGAAAAAAGAGGGTTTATAATCTTTGGAAAAGAGGGCGGGCCACTCAGGACTATAAGGATGTTGCAAGACTGTGCAGGGACAAAATTAGAAAGGCCAAAGCTCCTCTGGAGCTCAATCTGGCTACTGCCGTTAAAGATAACAAAAAATGTTTTTATAAATACATCAACACAAAAAGGAGGACTAAGGAGAATCTCCATCCTTTACTGGATGCGGGGGGAAACTCAGTTACAAGAGATGAGGAAAAGGCTGAGGTACTCAATGCCTTCTTTGCCTCAGTCTTTAGCGGCAAGGCCAGTTGTTCTCTGGATACCCAGTACCCTGAGCTGGTGGAAGGGGATGGGGAGCAGGATGTGGCCCTCACTATCCACAAGGAAATGGTTGGCGACCTGCTACAGCACTTGGATGTACGCGAGTCGATGGGGCTGGATGGGATCCACCCGAGGGTACTGAGAGAACTGGCAGAGGAGCTGGCCAAGCCGCTTTCCATCATTTATTGGCAGTCCTGGCTATCAGGGGAGGTCCCAGTCGACTGGCAAACGTGACGCCCATCTACAAGAAGGGCAGGAGGGTAGACCCAGGGAACTATAAGCCTGTTAGTTTGACCTCAGTGCCAGGGAAGCTCATGGAGCAGATTATCTTGAGTGTCATCACGCGGCACTTGAAGGGCAACTGGGCGATCAGGCCCAGTCAGCATGGGTTTATGAAAGGTAGGTCCTGCTTGACGAACCTGATCTCCTTCTATGACCAAGTGACGCGCCTGGTGGATGAGGGGAAGGCTGTGGATGTGATCTACCTTGACTTCAGTAAGGCTTTTGACACCATTTCCCACAACATTCTCCTCAAGAAACTGGCTGCTCATGGCTTGGACTGGTGTACGCTTCGTTGGGTTAAAAACTGGCTGGATAGCCGGGCCCAAAGAGTTGTGGTGAAAGGAGTCAAATCCAGTTGGAGGCCGGTTACTAGTGGTGTCCCCCAGGGCTCAGTACTGGGGCCAGTTCTCTCCAATATCTTTATCGATGATCTGGATGAGGGGATCGAGTGCACCCTCAGTAAGTTTGCAGACGACACCCAGTTAGGTGCATGTGTCGATCTGCTCGAGGGTAGGAAGGCTCTGCAGGAGGATCTGGATAGGCTGGACCGATGGGCTGAGGCCAGCTGTATGAAGTTCAACAAGGCCAAGTGCCGCGTCCTGCACCTGGGGCACAACAACCCCAAGCAGAGCTACAGGCTGGGAGATGAGTGTTTAGAAAGCTGAGTGGCAGAGAAGGACCTGGGAGTATTGGTTGATAGGCAGCTGAATATGAGCCATCAGTGTGCTCAGGTGGCCAAGAAGGCCAACAGCATCCTGGCTTGTATAAGAAGTAGCGTGGCCAGCAGGTCTAGGGAGGTGATTGTCCCCCTGTACTCAGCTCTGGTGAGGCCGCACCTTGAGTACTGTGTTCAGTTTTGGGCCCCTCACTACAAGAAGGACACGGAAGTGCTCAAGAGTCCAGAGAAGGGCAACGAAGTTGGTGAGGGGTCTGGAGAAGAAGTCTTACGAGGAGCGGCTGAGGGAGCTGGGATTGTTCAGTCTGGAGAAGAGGAGGCTCAGGGGCGACCTTATCGCTCTCTATAGGTACATTAAAGGAGGCTGTAGCAAGGTGGGGTTTGGTCTATTCTCCCACGTGCCTGGTGACAGGACAAGGGGGAATGGGCTAAAGTTGTGCCAGGGGAGGTTTAGGTTGGATATTAGGAAGAACTTCTTTACCGAAAGGGTTGTTAGGCATTGGAATGGGCTGCCCAGGGAAGTGGTTGAGTCACCATCCCTGGAGGTCTTTAAAAGACATTTAGGTGTAGGGTTTAGTGATATGGTTTAGTGAAGGACTTGTTAGTGTTAAGTCAGAGGTTGGACTAGGTGATCTTGGAGGTCTCTTCCAACCTAGATGATTCTGTGATTCTGTGATATACAATGTTTACATTGATAATTTCTAATGAAATTGTTAACTTGTTGCCTTTCCTCCAGTTTCCTAAGGAGTTTTCTCACACCAAAGTTTTGCTGTTAAGAAACATGGTAAAAATCATCTGTTATGCATTTGTTTAAACCATTCATACAAGTCACTGAGCTGGTCTTTGGAGTTGAACAAGAGACACATTGAAACAGTGAGTTAATATCAGGAGTTTTGAGATTAGAAAAGGAAATGATGGTAGAATTTTCCTAATGAAGACTTAAATATATGTTAAGGATCGTTTACTAATACTGTTGGGCTTTTGTTAACTTTTCTGAGTGGGTATTTTAATGTCAGTTCTATTATGAATTTTTATTGCAACGTCAAGGACTAGAAGAGCTTGTGGTAAAAGATGCTGGATGTAACACGCTCATAAGAACATGATTTTAAGGACAAGAATATTACCTCAATTAATGAGATCAAAACCAGACAGCAGTGTAATGTACAGATTCAGAAAGGAAAGTAGAAGATCCAATGTTTATCTACTGTTATTAAGTTCGTCAGCTTCTGACAGTCAGCTTTCTTGGAACTGTGAATAATTGCATGCTTAGGTATTCAAGGGGGTTTCCTCTACACGTAAGTCCAGAACAGATTTCAGGTTAAGTGTTAAAAATTGATATTACAAACAAGATGCATCTGCAGAATTGATGCATCTATCGTTTTTTTTATTTACTCTTTAATAATTCTTTATGTGACTCACTCACTATAATGTTGCCAGAAGTGTCAAGGATACAGAGACAGAGCTCTGTTTATCTCAATAGATGGAAAAGAGGAAACAAGACAGACAGTATCAGATATCTTCTAAAATGTAGCTGTTGAAAACACAGAGTTTAAAAAGTTTAATGGGATTCAGTGAGATATCCATGTCTTCTGAAAATTACATGTCAGCAGAGTTCTGGAGGTACTTCTATCCCTTATCTCAATTAACAAGTCCAAACAGGACTATTTTATTTTATTTTATTTTATTTTATTTTATTTTATTTTATTTTATTTATTATTTTACTTTATGTATTTTGGGGGGGGGGGGGGGGAGAGAGTTTGGTTAAGAAAAAGATGTTATTGCTTGAGAGGTATACATGTAAGTGAAGTCATGAGGTCAGTTGTTTCAGTACAGGATAGTTACTTTAACTAGTTTTAGCTCTTGGTTAACCAGCCACTTAAGAAGTTTCCAGTTTTGACGCTTCTAATGAATAATTAATGGCCTCCTGTGCTGGGTGAGATTACTTATTAGACAATAAGTGTGTGTTCTGTGGTTGTGTTAATTCTCCATTCATCAACTCAGCTGATTGAGAAATCAGTGTGTCCCCTTTCTTAAGATAGTGGGGAAAGGGCAAATTAAATCTTAGGAGCTGCTAGGAAGGGAAGAGAGAAAAAAATAAATGAGAGAACTATTATGCTAGTGTATCAATTCAAAGTTTGCCCACATTTAAAATGGGATGCACACTCTGATTGCTGGATCTAAAAACATTAAATTACATTCATAAAGGTTCTTGAAAGAACAGAAAGAGTGCTTAAAAGCACATATAAAGAAATTGCTAAATAAACTTTTTAACCTAGAAATCCGTAAAGGGAGACATAAGTGACTTACTGAAGAAAAAGCATTAGCTCTTCGTTCTCTATTCCAGTAAAAGAATTAGGGAAGATCATATAAACCTATCAAGTAACAGTTACAAAACAAATAAAATAACAATGTGTAATTAAGCAGTCAAATTCCTCTCAACCAGATGATAGGTATTTATTAGAAGGGCTTGAAAAGTATTCATAGGAATTCATGGAAAAGAATCCATAAAAATTTATACAGAGAAATTCATGGCTACTATGAAATACTTGAGGCTAAGCTGCAAATTGTTGGAAATGGGAAGTATATTTCAGGGAGTATTTATGTGCTTCCTTTGTTCTTTTAATCTCTCATAAGTATCTGCTTTTGGCACAGTTGGAGATGCAATGCAGGCTACACTGACCATTGTTGTAATGGAGTATTACAGTTCTTAGATTCAAAAGATAGTTCTTCATAATAGCTGGATTTGGATTATAATGACAGGTTCCACTTTAGATGTAAACAAGTAATCTTTTCTGAAACAGAAGCACATCTGAACAATGGGGTTCTGCTAGCTTTTAGCATTGTAGAATTCTCTTGCATGCAGCAGAATGAGAAAGAGGGTAAATAAGGAAGCTTTGGGCAAAGACTAACAACAAAAAAAAAAAAAAAAAAAGAGGAAAGCTTTTACAACTGGCCTTCATTTTCTGAAAAATCTAGAAGCCACAACGTGGAAATAATCTCCAACTTTTATTTATGCAAGGATTGGATTATATGAATTACTTTACTCAGTCAATTTCACCTAATCTGCTGATTCCTTAACATTGACTAACCAACTGAATTATGGAAAAATACACCATGAGAATCTGGCTCGCATTACAGATTAATGTGACTTTGAAACAGAAGAGTTAAAAATTTTTGACTTAGAGCCTTTCACTTTCTTTGAAAAATCTTGTACATTAATATTGAAATTGACCTTCTAAAGTGCTTTTCAAACATAAATAACCTACATTATTTATAAGAGAAGTAATTAAGAATTGGAAAGGTGTTTTTTTTTTTTTTAATTTTTTTTCTTTTATTTTATGAAGAATAAACCAGCTCAATCTCTTAAAAAAAAAAAAAAAAAAAATCTGTCTTAAAGAAAAATGAATTTCAGTGCCTGATAGAACAATTTAGAAGTATTCTCCAGTACCATGTCCAAATTTTCAGCTTGAGATATTAAAGAATGGCAGTGACTTTTTAGTTCCTCTTATCAATTAGTGATACTTATTATTCTTTAATATTTTAAATTTAAAAATTCCTGCTCTCTCTTAAAAAAAAAAAAAAATTGCAATTTAAAATCAGGCTTTAAATTCTCATTTGAAAGCAATTCAGATTTCTATTGATGAAAATATTGCAGCACAGTCTAATTTCTCCCATCATAAGACCAAGAAAGTAACTCTAACTCAAAATTGCAATCACAAAACCATGTCTCCATCTTCATTAACACAGAAAGTCATTTTGTATCAAAGTTTGTTTTGTGTTCAGTTTTTGTAAGCAACAGAAAAATAGAAGTACTTGAGTAAGTACCAGAAATTTTAGGATTGTATTCCTGCAAATATTTTGCCAAAAGTTTTAGCACCAACACAGACATAGTCATTTATTCTCCATTCGCACCAATCTTAGCCATTATATTACTGTGTTCTATGCAAACAGCTGTTTCCCTAGAGATGCTACAAACAGCTTGTCTTTTCTCTTATCTCCTTTCTTTCCCTCACCATGGCTACAATTTTGTGAGCACATTATTGTTTTGGCTTCTCATAGGTTACTTATTGACTATATTGAGCAAAATGTTTTGCTTTTAGATATTTGGTTTTGGTATTTAGATGCTTAGCTTCCCTATTTTTCTTAACAACTTCAGGTCTTTTAATAAGTCATTAAACAGTAACATGACATAACAGCAGATGACATCCCATCCTTTACAAAGGAGAAGTCATGGTGTAATTTTTCAAGTGCACAGAAGGAACAATGGAAAGTGTTCTTTGTAATTTAGAGGTGCAGCTTTTATCTATTGAGCTTCATATTCTGTCCAGTGATGGCAAATTTTAGTCTCTAATCTTTTATGCCAGTCTTTGTTGCTTCCCCATCTAACTTCACAATGTTAGTTTGTCTTTACATCTTTCCTTAATTAACTAGATTTGTGAACAGTCTTTAAAGACACCCTTATTTATATGTTTAGAGTGCATTGACATCCATCAGAGGACTGTCCTCCACTGTTTTCCATGGACAGATACAATCAGGGTGGAGGTAGCTCTCAAAGGAGTGATTGTCTGGAGTTGGTCTTGTGTTCAGACAAAAAATTACTTCACATTAGCATTCTGCAGTTCTGTGTAGTCTGGAACAAGTGAACAATTCTTCATTTTGTCTTTGCAGGCTACAGACATGGAAATTACCACAAACCATTGTATTACAATGCACTGCATAAACAGGCAGGAAAAGTCATACTTCCTTATATTTTAGTCAGGAAGTGATAACATTGAGGATATAAGGTAGGCTTCATAGAATATTTTTCTGAGTCACCCATGTCCATACCTCTTTTTATTCACTAGCAAATAATCTGAACAAAAACTTTATCAGAACCATTAGAGAAATCCAGACCAAAATTTTATCTGTTCCCTTCCAAGACTGGACCAGTTAGCTCTCTGAGCCAACAAGGGGTATCATAGGTTTTGTCTGAGAATATATTGACGTTGGAAACTCCATTCATTAGCTATTGATACTTGGTCAAAGAGACATTTATATCCTTCCTTTTTGGCTTCACTGCCTATGCAAAATAGGTCTAAGAAATAAGGATGGGAACTTAATTCCAATAGTTCTGGCATGACCAAAGTGGTTCTTGTCTGACAGTTTCCTAGGATGGTGAGAGGTAAGAGACTCCTGTTTCTCCTGTCAGGCTTGTTCTGTCAGAGGCTGATCTTCCTCATGAGTAACCTGAATATGAAATTATTAAACTCAAAGTAGGTGGTGCATTGTTCCTGCTTTTCCTTCCAATGGGCATTTCTAGCAAATAGTAAAAAATGGTGTCTGAGTAGGCTTGGTTTCTCTGCTAAATAGACCAGATTTTATACATATTTTATAAGTTGCTCCTTTTCTTCCTTTAGCAGTTTTGATCCCAACTATGACAGGGCATTTTTTGTAAATGAAAATTCTGTTTTTTCCCTGTGCTCAGTGACTGTTGACCTTAGTGGTCATCTCACACACACACCATGCTTTGAAACCCCATTTTTTATGAGATTTGAATCTTGTGTTATGACTTTCCCAGTCTGAATTTCTGGTCCTCTTTTTTCTTCTTCTGTAGTTCATGGAGGTTTTTTGTTTGTTTGTTTGTTTGTTTTTATCTTCTAGATAGGTGCAGGGTATCTAGAGTCTTTTGATGAGTCATTTCTACACTGTCTTCCATGGTCATCTCAAGTTATTTCTCTACAAAATGCTGAAGCTTCATTAGGGAAGAAATCATTTTTTTTGCTCCTCAGTCCTTGTTCTTGTAAGGCCATATTTATTTTTATCCACTCATAGGAGAATGGATTTCTCATTTTGACTATGCTTTTCTATGCTTTGCTGTGCATTTCAGGTGTTTAAATGTTGCTAC
Source organism: Cygnus olor (assembly GCF_009769625.2). Classification (NCBI taxonomy): domain Eukaryota; kingdom Metazoa; phylum Chordata; class Aves; order Anseriformes; family Anatidae; genus Cygnus; species Cygnus olor. Next base: position 83,431,451 of record NC_049170.1, on the reverse strand, counting down.
ACAGTGAACTATCCAAGAGGATAACTGGGTCTTTCTGAAACCCCCGTGGCACCTCTAAGATGCAACTGCTAACAGGAGTCTTTAACTCAAGCAACCTTTATCAGAGTAATGTTAGCCCTGTAGAGATTTGTTCACATTTTGGGGAAGCACTAAGTCATTCTCAGCACATTCAAAGCTGTGATACAGGCATTTCTTTATATGACAGGACTTTGAAATCTCCCATCCAGAAATTAATAGTCAGTTAACTGAAGTGTCTGGATTTGATCAGAGAAAAAAGAGGGTCTGCTTGCCATTAGCCACCATTATATAAGACGTGGTTGACAAATACAGGTCCCACCTACCTTTCCATTTTCTGAATCGTTTACAGATATGATCGAGCTTTTTATAGTAATCAAAAATGTATTCAGTTCATTCAAATGTATCCCACAAAAGGGGAGACATAAACCTCATTTTTAAAAAGGGGAAAAGGGAAGAACCACAGGCCAGTCACTCACCTCTGTGCCCATCAAGATCATGGAGCAGATCCTTCTAGGAACCATGCTGAGGTACATGGAGAACAGACAGGTGATAGGTGACAACCAACATGTCTTTTCTCTAAGGGTAAATCATGTCTGACAAGTTTGGTGTCCTTCTATATGGAGTTACATCATTGGTGGATAAGGGAAGACTAACCGATGCCATCTACTTGGACTTGTGCAAATCATTTGACACTATCCTGAAAGTCATCCTTGTCTATAAAATGAAAAGACATGGATTTTATGGATGGACCACTTGGTGGATAAAGAATTGGCTGGATGGTCACACTCAAAGCGATGTGGTCAACAGCTCAATGTTCTGGAAGAGACCAGTGACAAGTGGTGTCCATCACAGGTCTGTATTGTGACTGGTATTATTTAACATCTTTATTGGTGACATGGACAGTAGGATTGAGTGTATCTTCAGCAAGTTTGTGGATGACACCAAGCTGAGTGGTGCAGTAAACATACTGGCTCCAGGGAGACCTTATAGCAGTCATCTGGTACTTGAGGGGGGCCTACAAGAAAGATGGGGAAAGAATTAGATATTAGGAAGAAAATCATGATGGGGGTGGTGAGGCAGTAGAAAAGGTTGCCCAGAGAAGCTGTGGATGCCCCCTCCTTGGAAGTGTTCAAGGACAGGTTGGGTGGGGATTTGGGCAACCTGATCTAGTGGGAGGTATTCCTGTCCATGGCAGAAGGGAGGGGAAGGAGGGGGTGTTGGAATTAGGTAAACTTTAAAGTCCCTTCCAACCCAAACCATACTATGATTCTGTGATTCTATACCCTCTACAGATGCTTAAGGGAGAACCCTCCAGTGTAATTTTGGAAAATGTATGGAAGACAGACCTTGAAGAGTTTTAATCATGAGCAAATATTTCTGAAAGCAAATTCAAGGGGATGACAGGATGCTAGCTTTTTTACCCATAGGATTAATTGCATAGAGGAAAAAGTTTTAAAAAGTATTTACTGTTAGTGCTAGGAAGACACATGCCTTTGTATTGGGTTTCTGAGCCCTGACTGGACTGGTATGCCCACTAAGGAGACTGGAATGTCCATAGGCTATCAGCTGCCTTGCAAGCACCAAATAATGTTAAAACGCAATATAAATGTTTAATAATAATAATAATAATAAAACTTCAAGTAGAACTTACAGCCACCTATTTGTCTTCATAGTGATTTCTTTGTTCCCTTTGGTAAAACTAAATGTCAAGATGTTTCTTGTAGCTCTGCAGAACCAAGTTCTTTTCTGAGAAGTGCCTGCCATTTGGTCTTACCATGTTTGAAACAAGCACTGATTTAGCATGGAACATCCCTTATTATATGAGTGTTAAATTATCTGTGTAGGTTCCTGCATCCCCACTTTTGACAACGGAACCACTTCAGCTATTAGTTTGTTCCTCGCCCTCCCTCCTTCTGTTAACAATTTCTGTTAAACTGTTTCCAAATTGTCACATGTAGCTGTGTTCAAAATATTCTTCACAGATGTGTGGGCTTTGGTTAAGCTAACATTATTCATTTACAGAAGGTAAATTTAGTGCCCATTTAGTAGACAATATGTGGCATCACCTTGGGGTATATGTGAATGTGTATGCACTTAATTTTTCACAGAATCACAGAATCACCTAGGTTGGAAGAGACCTCCAAGATCACCTAGTCCAACCCATGACCTAACACTAAGTCCTCCACTAAACCATATCACTAAGCTCTATATCTAAGCATCTTTTAAAGACCTCCAGGGATGATGACTCAACCACTTCCCTGGGCAGCCCACTCCACTGCCTAAAAACCCTTTCAGTAAAGTTCTTCCTAATATCCAACCTAAACCTCCCCTGGCGCTACTTTAGCCCATTGCCTCCCAAAAAAAAAAAAAAAAAAAAAAAAAAGCACTCACACAACCTTCGAGAATCGGCAAGAGCTGTTTATTGCCTGGACATCTTGCAGGTGAGCCTGCGGGATGTCCGTGGTGTCTGGTGGCTCCAAGCTAATGCTTGCGATGGAGCCTGAGCAACGAGCAGGGGGCTCGCCGGGCACTCCTGTGATGCTGTTGGTGCTCTTGGATGGCAGAGCACAAAGACATGCCGTAGTAGTCCCAGGTCTGTTCTGGCAGAGGTGGATCCACTTCCATCCATTCCTCCACATCTGGTGGATCCAGCTCTATGGGCTCCACGGTGTTGGGTAGAAGGCTAAGCCAGTCCTTGCCCAGGACTGCCCAGATGGGATGCCTTCCATCCAGAATGTTTTCTGGCCGGGGTGCTGAACCAGGGGGTCCTCCAGTCCTACGCCTCGGTCCCATGCCACTGTCGGGTTGATTTTCATGCATGGGTCTGACGCTGCCGTCTGGTTTACGGCCATTACTGGGTCCTGCACTGTGGTCTGAACTATGGGCACACCTCTGCTCCCCACGGCTGTCTATCTGATGCTCCCGCCTTTGCCCCACATCACCGTTGCTCCTATGGTAAGGCCCAGGCCCCCTGTCACTGGGTGTTTGAGGGGCCGGCCTGTTCCCCGCATCGTTGCGGTGCCCATGGTACTGCCTGTATCTGTCTGTGGGCTGGGCACCAGAGGTCCCTTGGGCACTGGTGTCTCTTGTGCCACCGGTGCTATCCCTCTGCCCATGACACATCTCCTTCTGGTCAGGTGCATTCCTTCTTGGTGCTTCACCGGACTGCATCACTGTCCTCGCACACCAAGGAGGCCTGCTGCTCGCCTTGCTCTTCTAGTCTTCTTCCTGCCACACAAGCTGGCAGTCAGAAGGCCTAGATGCTCAGTGAATGGTGGGCCAGCTGCAAGGGGCCTGTTTTATAGGGCCCGCAGCAAAGGTGGGGCAGTGGTGGCCACTGTGACCTCAGCAAGGCTCTCTGATGGAGTGGCCCATGTGTGGCCAAAGGCAGCTGTGTTGGGAGTGGCCTGGAAGATGCCCTCACGTGGACAAGGAGGAGGGTTGGGGGGGCTGAGGGCCCCTTTTCTGGGGCTGTTTCCCCTAGGCCATTCGGCTTGCCAGAGAGAAAGGCTGCCCCTCAACCACAGGGACTGCCCTGCACCTCCCATCCTGTGCCCTAGGTTTATTTTTAACACTGGTTTTTAGGTAATTTCATTCTATTCTTTATGTAAAAGAACTGAAGCAAGGTGCATCTTCAGCCCTAATTCCCATGTGTGCTTTTTGCTCCAAGTGAAGAATTTCTTCCTCACGTCACATCTAATCTAAATCTCCCCTCCGTATGTTCAAAGTCATTATTCCTGGTTCCATGGCTACACTCCCTGATAGAGTCCCTCTCCAGCTTTCTTCTAGGCCACTTTTATGGGTAAGGTTAGGTGGCAAAAAAGCAGGACCTAGCAAATTAAAGCTTTATCTAACATTCCACACGTTCCACATGACGTTTTCCAGCTCAGGCTCTAGCCTCTCATCAGTGTAACACAGAATCATTAAGGTTAGAAAAGACTTTAAAACTATTTGAGTTACTATACTAAAACTATCTGGATTAAATATTTCAATGGATAATATTCACACTGAAAATTAAATTGGCACATAGTAGCCTATGGACACATGACTAACCAACATACTGGTTGCTAATTATCCCAGACAGAATATGACAGCTGTTTCCATTCAGTGTACCAATGTCTACTACATTTATGAAAGATAGTAATTAATTTCATTGTATCTAAAATATTCATATAACCATGAGAACTCAGCTTTAGAAGTATTCTGCAACTTGATGTATCAGGTTACCTGTTTTCTTTTTGTCATCACGCCTGAAAATATTGGGCAGTTCATTGTAAAATGCGATTCTTAATTTAATAGCCATGTATTGCATGCTGTGAAGAAAGAGGTAGGGCAATTTTTGTCCTAAAAAATAAAAATTAAAACAACAACAAGAACAACAACAACAGAACTTCAAAATCTCTACCAAGTTGCTTTAAGGTACTTAAGGAATGAGAGAAACAGCTGTGCAGAAGCTCTATTTACTGGCTTGCAAGACATATCCAAAAATTAACATAGAATAATCAATTCCAAAGGCAACTGTTATATCAAAGCTGAGAGCAAAGTAAAAACAGACACTTGTGGAGTCAGACACTGGACTTTGAATATGAACAAGACAGAATTTCCGAATTTGGACTTTTGCAAATACACATGTGCTCAGCAGACAGAAATACAAACAACTCAAAGTAATCTCTGAAGCACACTATCAAATACTGAACAAGTATTTTCTTTTTAATAAGTACATGTCTTGTAATAGCATCTCTGAAGCCTGTCTGGAATGTCAGAGGCCAAGACACACCACTGGAGTATCAAACTGCTGCTGGCTACCAATCCCCTTCCTGGGAGCGCTGTGGCTGACAAAGCCAGATTTACCCTCCATTATTCTACCTACCACACTAGTACTGAAGAAAAAAGCAATTGTATTGTTTTCTTTTCCTGAACAAAATGTATTTTTCTTCCTTTAGTAATCCTGTCCTGTGGGAGAAATGCTACCTGTCTTCACAGAATGTTTTCTCTCTACTAATTAAGTTAGTAACTACTTTTGATTACATGGATGGTATGTTTGTTTGGCACATGAAAGACAACTATTCGAGTTCCTGCTCCACCCCCTTCAATATCAAACATCCCAAGGAAGTGGTTCTTGTGGCCCCTACCAAGTGGGCTCAAGACTATTTCTCTCATATGTGGATTCTTCCTTTTCAGAAATTGTTTCAGAGGATTTTCCCATAAAAAGACAAACTATTCAGAGATCCAATTTCTGTATTTGAATTTCTTCTGTAAAAGCTCCAGAATATGTCCCCGTCTGTACGTACATGGAAATAAAGAATTCAAATCGTTAGTAGAGTCTGACTGGAAACAATGATAAACAAATGTGTGGATGGCAGTACATAAAATGTGATTGGTGGCATGATGCTGTGCCACCTTGCTTAAGACCATTACTGAAAAATGGGTATAAAAATCTATGACACTATATATAACAACACTTCTCAGAGCAGCCGTGCTTTAAATGTCTTTCATTCACTTGAGTGAAGAGAGTGCATTTCTGAGCTCAGTGATGTAACCTGAGCCTTACCTTAAATTGGTAGATTTTGTGTTTCCTATCAAACTAGTCTGTTCCCCAGTCTGAAGCCCAGAAAAAAAAAAAAAAAAAAAAAAAAAAAAAAAAAAAAAAGCCTTTCCTTAGAAAATTGCATATATTAACTTTTTGCTCTGACACTCTGACAGCTTTACTGAGAAGTGTATTTTCCTTCATGCCCAAGTAATTACAGCTTTCCTATTAATCAGCTGGCTTTGTCCTATTCCCAGGGTGAAATATGTCAAGAAAAACGTTCTGAAATTGTTTTTATTCTCATCCCTTATATGTTTACCAAGGAAAACATTCAGTTAAGTTGTTTTCTTGTTCATGTCTTAGGAAACATCAGAAAGAACAGTCAGTAAGATTAAAAGTGGGATTTCTTTACCTTTGTTTTCTAATATTAGAGAAGGTTTCTTTGATTCACTATTCAATATCCCTCAGGTGTTTTCACCAAGGCAAAGACTTTTTAAAACTTTGTTATCAATGCAGAAGAGGAGAATTCAGAATAATTTTATTTGGCAGGATGAAGGGATCTTTTCATAGTATCTAAGAGTAAACAGGAAATAATGTTCATTTTGGGTGTCATTTTGGGCCCTCCCTCAAAGGCGTCATTTTGGACCCTCTACCCCCCCCCCCCCCTTCTTTTTGTGTGTGTGGGTGTGTATATAAAACAGATTACAGAGCTTTGCTTAGTAACTTTTAAGTACTTGAATGTAATCCAGGTTTACAATTGAAGAATAACAAGAGTGCTGCAATCTGTTCTTAAAGGCTAAAATACTCTTTTTATCACTGCCTAGTTCTTCTAAAAATAAATAAATAAATAAAGATTAAAAATAAATAATAATACAAATAGGTAAATAAAGAAGAAGAAGAAAAGAAGTACCCGCACAACAGCCCACTTTAATTACGTCCAGCTATTAAGTACGGGTAGAAGCTAAGCAACCACAAATCGCTTGAAAAATAGCAAGTTCTAATGCTACTTTGAAGCCAGCAGTTGCAGATTGAGAAAGCTGTTTTAAAACTTGAATTTCTTTGAAATGTTCCAAGTAGATTGTTCTTAAATATGCCTGTGTTTGCTCTTACATTCCCTTCAGTACTAAGCTTTTATGAAGCTGAAAGGTAATACACCCCTATGCATATGTTTTTCTAAATCTCTTTGAAAATAATTGGATATTGTTGGTAGATATCCAGGAAATGGTTTAATGCTGGATATACATCAGAATGCACAGAAGAGATACTTTTGTACTTCTAACTCAAAAATTTGAAATAAAAATTCATTGACACCAAAGATGAGCCAAGGCACATTAGCTAAGTTGTTAGACCAGGATAGATTATAGGCAAAATTGGATAGACCTGTCCTGCCCATCTGAAAATACAAACCAAAGCTGTATGTTCTTTGTGTCAGCCTTACAAACTGGCATCGGGTTCCTTCTCATGAAAAGATTAAAATTTTCAAAGCATTCAGTAACCCCTTTAGACTGCCTGGAAAGTTGAATTTGTGCAGAAGACAGTTATCTATTTCTGATGTGCAATTACAATTCATAGGTATACTTGAGTACAGTTGTTTGACTTGGATATGCTGGGTGAAGTTTTAACTGATGTGTTAGGCTTTAGGTTTGTCTTTATGTGCTACACTTCAGCACACGAGATGAAACTTCAATTTGTGTGTAATTAAAACACAAGAAACAGCTGCTGACCAAGTGTTCTTTCAGAACCTTGTCTTTGTGAAACTGATTCTCTCTTGCATCTTTTGGTCATTGCAGTTTGAAACGGAAAAATACAATAACGTTATACTGTAGAAGTTTTTCCTTTCCACACAGTATTTTAGAAGTGAAGTGGCATGTAAAACAGAGAACTGTCCTTAATGTGGAGACATACATGTACACTCAATAACTCGGATCACCCTGGACTGTAGAGCTGCACTGGGAATTTCTTGATAACAATGTTAATGGTTAATAAAAACATGTGGAAGGCTACTCATTTCTGCTTTTCCACAGTTAAATAATCTGAGAGCTAGGAAAAAATGTGGTTTAGTGTAAGCAGGTGCTGTTCCATTAACTGGAACTTTTGTGCACATCCATCTGAGCTGATCTTGGTTCCTTCCATTGTTTTGGTACACGGAACATGTTTGAATTTCCTTGAAAAGACATTGGTATTTTCTATCTACAACTCATTCAAGTTTCATACTGCCCTTAAAGTCCCTAATCTGTGAACAATTTTCTAAATCTGAAATCTATTGCAAGATAAAGTTTTGTTTTGTTTTCCACATCCTATGTTGTATATATTATGCCTTGTAATGCTGATGTCTTGAATTCTGTTTGAGACTCAATAACTGAATTAAACTTCTGAGCCTGTATGTGCAGTGATGTGTAATGTATTGCTAATTAGTGCTGAGAACATCCACAGTAGCTGTTTTTCACAGGGGTACAGGACTTTCCCTAACCTGATCCTACAGGTTGACTGTCTGTTAGCAATTACAATGCACTTCTGAATGCACTTCATTCAGGAATAAAAAAAAAAAAAAAGAAAAGGAAAAAAAAAAAAAGAAAAACTAATACTGTGTCATTACTGCTATTATTACTGCTATTTCACAGGCAGGAGCCCTCATGTTAGTAAAACATGACACATTGACACATTACTTCAGAGGACTTAGAACAAAAGTAGATGTGGATGAATGGGGGTCTAAGGGAAGGAGAAAAATGATGGATTTCTAATCACTGATGTACTTTTCCCCATCTTTCTGCAATTTTTAATAAGAAAAAATAAAATAAAATTAATAAAATAAAATAAAATAAAATAAAATAAAATAAAATAATAAAATAAAATAAAATAAACTGAGTACCTGAATTCAGTTCCACAAAATATACCAGCTTACTCCTATGAGCTAGCTTTCATTATGAACACCTTCCAAATGATGTGTGAAAAATAACCTTGTAGATTTTTGTATTGTTATCAACCCTGAGCATTAGAATATCCCTGCATTTCTAAATGGATGGACATCCATGCTCTTTGTGCAGGTAACACCTATCTTCTGAAAACTTGAGATCCAGAATCCTCAATATATTTATATTTTCTATTTTATATGTTTATATTTAGATGCTGGTCAAAGATATTTTAGCTAATATTTCTGCATGTTACTCTTATGCATGAAAGTTACTTAAAATATTTTTCATTCATTGGTATAGGCTGCAACAGTTATAAGTGCTTTAAAGCAGTATCACAAAGTTATACAAATATACAAAGTTTGAAAGTGGTAAGTCTTCTTTCTCTCTTGCATTAAAAATGTGCTGTTCTTTCACATTCAAATAAAACAGTAAGAAAATAAAGAAAACAGCAGAACATAAGGATTATGTTTTAAACATGGGGAAAAAAAAAGGTGGGGGTAATAGAAAAGAATATTTCCTTGTCACACCAATTTAGAAGATGATTCTGGTTTACTGATCAGGTTTATACATTTTCTTTACATTTTTTGCCTTTGTGTTGATAACTACAATGCCAATGAAAGGTTTTTGGTAAACACAAATGAGAACATATATGAAATAGGAGAAACAAATATTCTCATAGAATGGCTGAATTTCAACTATGTACTGACGGGAAAAAAAGTGTTTCTTAAAACCAGTAGCAGTAAATACGAAATCAAGCAGGATAATCATTCATTAGTAATTTCTCATATTTGTTGTTGAATTTTACAGTCTAAAAAAGTTGAAACTCATTAAAGGAACTCTTTATTCAACCTTATTTTTTGGTCTGTCTTTCAAACTGCATTTATGAAAGAGAAAGTCCTTTTACCGTGGGAATGAATGCAACTAGTTGATATTGTATCCTTGAGCAATTTATCTGATAACCTGTTTTCTCTTTTTAGTACTTTTTGTTTTCCTTGTTAAAAGTCTTTTTACCTTCGCTTGTTTGTCTGTTTGTTTGTTTCCTTTTTACAACGTAGATACATGAATCCTTACATATTTTGGGATACTGTGAATGGTACCTGTGCTTCTTTGCTTTTTATTCAGTAAGTATACCTCTGAATTTGATTTACCTAGTTATTAAACTGTGATTGAGTTACAAATTATGCATATTGATGATGTGATTTACAATGGTTAGCTACCAGTCAAAAGCAATTGTTTTATATTTTTTTATATCTTTTTTTTTTTCTGACTCGCTGTGAAAAATAAATAAATCTGCCTTTTTCTGACTTGATTAAATTGACAAAATGAAGCAGTTGTGTCATGTGGAGAAACAGAGGACATTTCATTATAGTTTTGCAATACAGATCAACAGTTGAGATTTTTCCAATGTGACTAAGAAAAAAAATATTCAATCAAAAGCAAAAGTCACTGAGTAACTTTGTTGTAGAAGGCTGGGTGGAATCCAGGAAAAGTAGGGACTGAAAAAATACAACACACTTATCAATTATAAGCTAATGGTAAATAAAAATATTTCTTGTAATCTCATAACCTAGAAATAAAACTGGGTAAAAATGTATACATTAACTTTAGAACAATCTTATTTTTTCTTTTACTCTCCCATATTGTCTTCAACTTTCATCAGACTTCTGATTTTTATACTTCATAGCAAAATGTGCTTAAAACTTTTCTTATTTTTGCTGAAGTAATTTGATATTTTAAAAAAGAATAGTCTTTAGATGTTGTAAAATGATATAATTGTGATAACCATAAAGTCATAAAGAACATCAGATTTATACTTGACTGCATCAGTAATTTGTATATTTGTATGTTTTAGAGGGAGATATTTATTAGAAAAAGTGGCTTAAAAAAAAAAAAAAAAGTTTTCTTAGGTTTTTATCACCATCTCAACACTATAGAATTACCATATCTTATCATTTTGCTGTTCTGGAAAAATCTTCTTGTTTTTATGTTCGGTAACAAGAGCTATCAATGTGCATTAATGTTATAGGGAAAGTCAGCTAAGTTTTCCTTAGCTCATGTGTTTCTTTCCCAACTTTGAACATTTTTTTTTTCTTTCATCCATCCTTTCATCTTTCATCATTATTATCAATTAATCAGTGATTAATAAATGTTCCTACCTTAAATATCCTGCTCGGACAAGTTTGACTACAAAAACAGCTATCACTTTATTAGGGCAGAAGTCACTGCTGTATAAGCCCTGCTAGAACTCAAACCTAGAGCACTTTCAAGAGGTCAAAATGGTAAGTAAATGTTTGCACAATAAAGCCATGAGGTGTAGAGCAGAAAACAACTACATTTAGTTTGTTTACTGGCTCCACATCTTCAGAGATCTGAACTCTGGACAGTTGCTTTGAAGGAAGGTTCTGTGTACTACAAAGGCAACACAGAAAAATCTGCAGGGCACTAAATCTATTCCTGCTGCCTTTCAGTAGAACAATAGGGTTCAGGCAGATTCTCAGTCTCAGAATAAAAGGGTTGACAGTCTGTATAATATCTAGGTTGGAAATTGCTCAGTAAATGATCCATAAACTGATTACATAATCCATCAAGGCTGGATGTACCTACAGATTATGCCTCTATATGCCAAAAGAGTAGTAAATCTGTGAACTGAGTATCTTCATAAGGATTATATAGCGAGTTTCTTTCTAGGTAAAAGCCAGTTAATATTTTGTTTCTGAGATGAGGCATACAGATGAGGCATGTTTCTGAGATGAGGGTTTTGTGAGACTTCTGGGGAGAAATACTATTGACAAAGCAATGATAAGTGCTTGAGTAAATGAAAGTGCTAAGCAACCTGTTTCATTTATACATGTGTATCAGTCTTGGATTAGAGACAATTAAACAGCATATATCTCATGTGCATCTCAATCCAATGGAATTTGGAATTCTAGAACCATTCCTCCCAGATTTAAATGTGTAGCATAAAGTTCCTTTCTCTTTTGGTAATGAATTTATTTCAAACTTAATTCAAATTGAAAAATAAAATAAAATAAAATAAAATAAAATAAATAAAATAAAATAAAATAAAATAAATAAAAACCTGAAGCATGCCAGGAATTGCTTCCATTAATGTTATTGAATGTCTGGAATGCTTAAAATTGCACTTGGGAATGCAAGGTATCTATATTTAAAAGAAATACAAAAAGAGATGTACAGTTGACAACATCATAACAAAATCTTTCTGAATTGCTATTCCTGAACATAGTTAGTTAGTTAGTGTGCCTGTCATAACTTTTTAATATGACATGTTCCTCTGCATTACATGGTGCCGCAAACTGCTTTTGTGACTAGCTGCCAAAACTTGGGAATCATGGAAATGAAGATTGCCACAGACCCAAAATATCTCAGCTTCCAAATACCACCTGTCTTTGAAGAGAGAATTCCAAAATATAACTTATTCTGCCATTTCTCCTCAGAGTATTTTCACTGCATGCATATATCAAGTAATTGCTCTGAAAGGTAAAATGGAAGTTTGTTGAGTTATAGTATATAAAATGTGTCTAATAAATGCAGGCAGGTGTCTAAATTTGTCTTGGAATGATTGTGCTGCAGTACTGTTTGGGCTGCTTCAGAATTGCTCTGTCACTAATACTTTCAACAGGTCTAGAATACTGCAGAAGGACATCATAATGAACTTGGGGGAATTTAAAACATGTTTGTAATTGACTGAACAGTTCACAACTCATACAAGCAAAACATGTAAGCAACTCTGAACCTTTGACAAAACAGGTGAAAACAGCAAGCCAGTGATCTCCAAGCATGAACCAAGTTTAACGGTTCCTGTGTCTTCACTTGAATGTCAATACTCAGGTGTTGCTTCAGGAATCCCCCAGCTGGCAAGGTAATGAGAGTAAAACTACTCTTCACATGTTAGCTGTGGGTCTGTGATTGTTCCTGCTGCCTGCCTGTGCTAACTCTCACGCAGGGTAAATAAAATGAGTCAGTCCCTAATAAAGAATTAAAATGGCAGGCTGAAAAATAAAAGATGTCCTTAAAAATTTTATGAAATAAAAAATTAGTCTCATATCCAAACAAAAGTAGGTTAGAGATCCTTGGAAGACTGATTTGTGATTTCATTTGCAAATAGGTTTGACTTTGCAGTAATCTCAAAGAAAAATAGACAAACAAACCAGAATTACAGTTCAAGTATTTGTATGCATTTTCCCATTGCCTGTTATGTGTAAAAGCTGAAGTGTCTCTGTTGTTTACATAAAGGATCATTATCTTTAAATAGCTTGTACTGATGCTCCTCCTTGTCCTGTATAGGATTAATTCTGTTCACTCTCTCAACAGGCTTGTTTTTAAGTGATTGTTTCTTTCCATGTTACAAGATTATATTGTTTCTGTAATTGAAGTTTGTCATAGTAAATAATGTTTGTTACCGAACTACAGTAAAAAAATGATACATATCTTAAAACATATTGTAAAAAGACATATGAATATGATATGAGGCATCTGTAAAATTTAATCTATTTTACTATTTTTCTGTTATCATTAGTATACTTGTAATCTAAATCTCACCTCTTAATCACTAGAGCAGTATCACATGGGCTTAGTATAACAGAGACTGGAACAGAACAGCTGCAAAAGGAATAAAAGTGGAAATCAAAATAATCACTGGCTATGATTAGTTTCAGAGACAGAAGGTCTTCATGTAAGGGAGTGAAGTTTCCCTTGCTAAGAAATGCCACAAATTTTTCTTGAAGCAGTGATAGAATGGCTCAAGGGCCACCTCTCCGCAGCAGAGCTGGTGCTTGGGATGAACCAACACTGAGCTAAGGTGCGCCATGACAACGCTCATATGATTGTTGCTGAAGCAAGCGTGTATAGGGATCTGCTCATAATGCATCTTTGCAGACCCCTTGTGGAACCACTTATCATGGTAAGACTCAGTTCAATTCATTGTTCCTTAAATCTTATATTGCTTAAGCACAGTCTTGAGTTTAATTTGCCTCAAGGGGTACAATAAAAACTCCCCAACATGTCCCACCATGAAAATCCAAATACTGATTTCAATAATAAATTTATAAACATTAGCGTCTTCCAATTAAGACATTTTTCACTGGAAGTAAAAAAACAGATTGTACTCTGAGCTGAGCAGATGTCTCTTCCTCTTGAAGGGTCCAACAGGCAAAAGAACTCTCCTCAGCCAATCTCTCTAATACAAAGTATATGTCACAGTCTGTAAGAACCAAGGGTTATCTTAATTCCAACTGACTAGACTCCCAGCTTCACAACATTTCTCATTTACTTCTCTGTCTCCAATGAAAAGTTGGTTTTGATTAAGCATATATATATATATATATATCAAAAAATACAGTGAGAGAGTTATCAGATTGTTTGCTTTTGGGGATGATGGAGTGAGTGGTGTGTCAGAAGAAAAGTCATTTTATCTCTTTTTCTTCCATTGTGACCTTAGTGAAAAAGTAATTTATTTTTTTTTCTCATCAGAAACTGGAAGAAGAAATGGTTTGATTCTCACCTAATTAAAAACCTTTTTTCTCTTGAAGTTACAAAAACATCTCCTTACCAAAAATAAAATAAAATAAATATGGAAATATTAACTAGATAAGAATGTGGATTGGTATTTTTAGTGCTGCTTTTGAGGTTGTGAATTTATACTGGAGAGCATAATTCTGAAACACAGTCATTGTTAACATATAATCTTGTAGAAAATTAACCAGTCAAAATATGTAAATTTCTGTCTGTGAAAATTAAAATGTTCCCTTACAGCCTGTTTCCTAAGCTTTGCTTGATAATAGTGGTCTAAGAAGATGAAATATACATAGTTCAGGTATATACAATTGCAAGAATTCCCTCACCTTCCTCTGTTCAGATTCTACAGTGTGATTACATCCAACTGCACTCCCTCTCATCTTCATAACATAAAGTTATTGAAGTAATAAGATAATATTTAAGGGTCATCTACATTACTGCATGATTCCCACCACTGTAGGAAATGACGGTGCTTTAGATAGCTTGCTATCTTGGTTCTATTTACTTTTAGATAAGACATAAGAGAAACATCACAGAGAATAAGGCAAAGGTTTAGTTTAGTAGATCTGCATGAATCAAGTGAGATGCATTTTTGTGCAACAGATTGTTTAATTCATTATTGTTATTAGTTACTCCATCAAGCGATTGAAATTAAATGAAGCAAAAATCATATGATGAAGATCATGTGTTCTATATTTTGGAACACACTGTTTAAACACAAAAATTAAAATTAAGATAAAAGATTTTTTTTCTAATGCTATTTCTGTCCTGAATTTCCATCCATAAAGCCATCCTGTCTTCATTAAATGTTATCTGAAAAATTCAAAGTTCAACACACAATGAATTGAGTGAATATTTTTGTTCTGAGGAGAAAAATCTTTGCTATTTACAAATACAAGTTTGCTGCTTGAAAATTTTTCAAACTTACGTTTGATCATTGATTTTTATTTTTATTTTTTTCTGAAGACATATCTCTTCTTTTAAAGTGAGACAGTCATTCAGCTATCTGAGTGCAACTGAATTATATAACTTGCAGTAGGTGCCCATCCAGCTCAGACTACTGTACCAGCTACAGTCCTTATAGGTAAATTGAAAGATTTGTGTTTATTACAGTAACTTGGTTGAATCTTATTCAGATAACTCAATATTTATAACCAAGATTTTAGGTGAAGAAGAAGAGAGGAAAAAAAAAACAGAAAAAAAAAAAAAAAAAAGCAGCAGCTCAAAGTTACAAAACCACCTCCTTACAAAAAATAAAATAAAATAACATAATTTATAAATTTTATTTATTTATTTCTGTTTGCCATACTTATATGAGGATTGTGGGGAATATCATGAAATTATTTCCCTAGAATTAAACTGTCAGTATCAAAACCAGTAATGGAACACAACAAAGGAGTTGCATCTTGCATTAACACCTTACATTTCAGTAATTATTTCATCCTTCATTGCAAGCACATATTGAAGGGTACATGGAACGAAAATATTGCATTCTTTTGCAAAAGCAGCTGAGAAGCACAAAATGTTGTGAAAAAGTAGCTCAGAGAACTTATCAGACTGTCTTCTGAGATATAATCTGAAGCTACCCTTGATTAAAGCAGTAATGAGGTGTTCATGACTGAAGTGATCCTGGCTAGAAAGCCATTGTACATGGAAGAATCAGTGATCCATGTATTTATCAACCTGCACAGGCCTGTGCTGTGCTGCACTGCATGTGCAGCTTGGGTCTTCAGACCTGTGCCTTTGGCAGTAGAAATGCTTAACAGAGATAATTTTAAGAAAGCTCATTTGAATGACCAAAATGGGGTACCCCTTCCTGGTAGGGATCTTCATGATAGGCTGTGGTCAGAGGCTCATTCAACGCTGCATAACGTGGGGTTCCTAGCAACTGAAATAGCATAACATTACTTTTACTTTCTTACACTCAGTGCCTTTCTTACTGGGATCATAACAAAGCATCACCTTCTGGTGCAAAACAATGACCCATTAAACTTAAAATGAAATAAGAAAGTAGAAAACAATCAGGTTCATAATTAAGTATTTTTAATAGTTACTTTGTATATTGGAACATATAAAAATTCTGGTAAATTCTGGTGGAATTCACCAAAGACACTCCTTTTCTTACTAAGAGAGTAAAACAATACTGTGAAAAACTCCAATTAGCTGAATATGTGCAGTGGCTAAATGACTGTAAAAATAACATGTTCCCATAAATTTGATTGGGCAACTTTCAATAAATCTATTCAAAAACAAAAAGGACAAAACAAAACAAAACAAAAACAAAAACCACATCTCATTGATTGACTTTTTTACTTGTATTTTATTTATTTTATTGATAGTGGGGTTTTTTGTTTGGTTGATTGATTGACTGGTTTTGTTTGTTTCCTTGTTTGTTTTCCCCAAGAGAGATGCCTGATGTTAGCATAATTCTTCTCTTTCTTTGCCAGCTCATATGAAACTATTATTTACAGCTGTTATACACAGAGGTGCATGCATACTTACATATTATAGCTATTATTTAGCAAAATGCCTCAGACATCTGACAGTGCCTGGAAAGCCAGAAACCTTGTGTTGCTATCATTATATAATTACATATCTTTGCATGCTCTGTTTCAGCATCTGTAAATAAACAAGGTTGAATTTTCAATCAATTTTTAAACTGGTGGTATATTTTACTGGGAATCACTGCCAAAATGGACCATAAGGGAACAGGCTGCAATACTAAAAACAAGACAGAAGTTTATGCTTAGTTTTTGTGAAGGGTTCTTATTTCATTTTTTTCTTATTATCTTTTTCTAAGACTTTATTCTGTACATTAAAACATTACATTTGTTTTTACAATAGAAGAGTTCTAACTTACCTATTCATTTTTTCTTTTTTTCTTTTCTTTGGTTATTCAAGCTAATGACAATTCTTGAAGAGTGACTTTGAAAGTACTAGCTAAGTAGATAAAGTAAGGTAAAGTACTAGCTAAGTAGATAAATTAGTAGATAAATTAATCTAGATAAATTAATTAAAGTAGATAAATTAATCTAGATAAATTGCATTTCATGAATACTTTTCACAGTGTGAAGATTTACCAGTGTCATGAGAAATCCTTCTCTCATTTCAGGTAACTACTTGGCAGTTTGAAATTAAACTCATTTAAAATAACTGGATTCAACATTCAGAATTTGAAACTATTTGCAGAAGCAATGCAAACATATATTTAACTTGATGTATGTATACCAAATGACACTAATGTTTATACCAATAATTACTGTAATTGATTTTAAAGACAAAATTTATAATTTTCAAAGCTTCATTAAATTCAAACAAACAAACAAACATACAAAACAAGACATGAATAACATGCAGTGTACCTAGAGATCTGGGAATATTTCACTTCAGATTTAATAAACATCTCACAGAAGAACAGAAGCAGAAAATATACTATTGAAAAAACAAACAAACAAACAAAAAACACATTTCTAGTGTAACATATATTTTCCTGTGTACATATGAAAACATTTCACAGAGTCTGTACATTGGTCAGACCTGAATATCAAACAGCTTTAAGCAAAAACTCTTAATTAGTGATGTGAAAACTTTTATCCCCTGAGCAAAATCCTGGTTCATAGCTCTTAACTTTGAAAGTGCATCTTTTCACATGGGATTCAACATAACTTAATTTCACAGAATCACAGAATAGTTGAGGTTGCCGAGGACATCTGGAGGTCATCTTGTCCAGACGTCCTGCTCAAGCAAGGGCACCTAGAGTAAATTGCCTAGGACTATGTGCTGATGGCTTATGAAGATCTCCAATGCAGGAAACTTCAGAACCTCTCTAGGCAATCTATGCCATTGCTCAGTCATATGCACAGTAAAAAAGCACTTCCTGATGTTTAGACAGAACCTCCTGTGTTCTGTTTTATGCCCATTGCCTGTCATTAGGCATCATTGATAAGATCCTGGCTCCATCCTTTTTGCACCTCTAGTATACTGAAAATATTATTATTCGTGTAGGTTTTGAGACTCTCCGGTGTTCAAGTAGATTTCAGCCTGCAACTTGATGTGTACATATATTAAATGAGGTCTACAGCTTACATCAAATTGTAGGTTTACTTCAAATAAATAAATAAATAAATAAATAAATAAAAATCTAGACTTGAGGGTTTAAGGTTAACGTGAGTTTTCAGCATTTACTTTGTCATATTATAAATTCAACTAACGAACTAGAAAACCTCTCAAAATCTAATCCAGTCTGTTTAATTTATTGCTTTGAAAGTTCAAAGAGGTCATTAAAAAGCAACATGGACTCTGGGCATTTTTCATATATATGCACTTTTCCCATTGAACAGTAAGTGTACCTTAAGGGCATTTCCTTAAGAGAGAGGGAGGGGGGAGAAAGGGAAAGTGAACAAGTAGGAAAAAATATCTTCCTCTGTCCCCTCCACAGATTGGCTCCCTGACGAAAAAACGCAATAGGTGTAATTGCTAATAGTTCCCGAGATATGGTTTCCAAAGTATAGAGTCGACAACAGTGCTGAGTACAAATACCAGGTTAGAGTCATGACCAGAAATCTCATCATTTCATAAGCCATTGTTACACCGCACAGTACCATAACAGTCTTAAACCAGGGCCCGGAAAGGATAAACAGCATGACAGGGAGCACATACAGAAAGTAACGTGCTATAAAACTCAATTTGGGAAACAGGCACAGCAGACTTGAGATTAAGGCAATCAACATTGTGACTAGCAACTATTAAGCAGGTCGAATACTTATACCAATTCTAGTTTAATACACTCTGGTCATATCTGTCGTTATCTCAATCCTTCGAGCCCCACGTTGGGCGCCGAAAGGACTGTTGTGGTTTAACCCGGCCGGCAGCTAAACACCACACAGCCATTCACTCACCTTCCCCCCTCCCTCTCTGGGATGGGGGAGAGAAACGGGAAAGTGAAGCCTGTGAGTTGAGATAAAGACAGTTTATTAAGACAGGAAAATAATAATAACAACAATAATAATAATAATAATAATTGTATTAATAATAATAGTGTGTACGAAACAAGTGATGCACAATGCAATTGCTCACCACCCACTGACCGATGCCCAGCCTATCCCTGAGCAGCCAGCCCCCCACCCCGGCTAGCCACCCCTATATATTGTTTAGCATGACGTCAAATGGTATGGAATACCCCTTTGGCCAGTTTGGGTCAGGTGTCCTGGGTCTGTCCCCTCCCAGCTCCTGCTTCACCCCTAGCCTGCTCACTGGCAGGACAGAGCGAGAAGCTGAAAAGTCCTTGGCTTGGTGTAAGCACTGCTCTGCAACAATTAAAACATCAGCATGTTATCAGCACTCTTCTCATCCTAATCCAAAACATAGCACCCTACCAGCTACTAGGAGGAAAATTAACTCTGTCCTAACTGAAACCAGGACAGATATTCTAGTAAAAGTGCATTCTGACAGATCCCTTCGAATTGCCTCTCTGAGCCAGATGACTCTGGTCTTGCCTTCAACAGCAAAAGTTGTGTAGTATTTTAGCTGTTGTTGCTGCTGAACATCAGCATTCACAATGGAGGAAAAGAGAAATATGTGTGAGAGTAGATTTCTTAAAGTAATACCATCAGGAAGTGCACTAAGGTTCAGTTGAATTCTCTGGAAGTTGTATCTGATAGCATTTTCTTCACTGACTGTTAATGTCAGAGGAACTGCAGACAGGAAGGCTTTTGAAGGCTGAATTATTCAGAATAATGTTCAGTAAAGGTATATCTACTAATAGCAATAACAATAATCTGAACAATAACCCGACAATAGCAATAATTTGAATTAATCTCATGATCCTATCCAATAACGTGAAGAAGATTATGGTGATGTTTAAAACATTGTTATACTCAGTGTGTTTCAGCTTAGTTTGACAATTTCCTGGAAGGGTCCTACTCTTTCTCAACTAAATTTCTAGAATTAGAATTCCCTTTAATTTTGATAAGATGCAAATGTTTACCTAGAGTAACACTGTATTTTCTTCACTGTAGCTGCATTATTAGAATCATACTGTATTAGAAAAACATAAATTATATTGCAGCTAATTAAAAAAAATGTTTCTGTTAAAAATAAGATGCAAATTGGACTAAGTATGTTTGTGTATATGGATGATGGATTTGAGAAAAAAATGTACTTTCTGATAGGGAAAAAAAATAATAATAATAATTAGACGTGACATATCCAAGGATGAATATTGCCAATTTGCTTATTTGGCCTTGTTGTAAAGGGATTGTACTTTGGAACTAGAAGCCTCAAGTTGTATTTTATCAAATAACTGAAAACTCAGAGGTTATTTCAAAAGAATAACCTGGAGCTATCCTTGAAAATATAATTTCTGATTTATATGGCCAGGTCCTTCTCCTGTCTTAGTTAGTCAGTGGCTTTGTTCTTATTTTTTTAAACGCGTGCTGTTGCAAAGTGTTATAACAACACTAGGTGGTGTGTGTAGTGTTGGCAGTAGAAAGGTCAAAAAATAAAGCTCCATAGTTTTCTTTCTTAGCATGGTATTAATCCTGACAACTCTTTCATTGTTGTCCGGCAGATGGTAATAAATCCAGACAACATTTGGTCATAGATCACCTTGTCAGAAACTGGGCAACAAGCATCATTTTTATTTAAAATATATCATTTCTTTTTTTAGACTGGTGTTTGCTGTGTACAGAAATGCGAGCAAAATGATAAGGAAAATGACTCTGTCTGGCCTGGCAGATTTTTGTGGCATCCTCATTCTCTTGTTCTTTCCTTCTAAGCCAATTCTCACATCTGTCACCAGACCATTATGCTTGTCAAAAACAATGAAAGCAAATGGTTTTAATTGTTAAGACAGACCTGAAGGCGGGATCATGAGGAAATCCTACTCAACATCCAGCTGGTTGTCCAAAATCTGCTTGCTGCTGAAGTCTGTGAGCAAGATGTTCTTTTGCATCCAGTGTTTAAAAAACTGTTTGTTTAGTTTTTTTTTTTTTGGGGGGGGTGTTTTTGTTGTTGTTGTTGTTGTTTTTTCTCCTTAATTTTGGACCACAAGTGTCTGTCAAAGTTCTAGTGCTAAATTAGCTAGGCGACAGTGAGAAGCTGTTTATTGTAATGCTATTATGACATTACTGATACATAAATGAAACTCATGTTATCTCAATTTGTTCTGGTAGTTTCTCGGTGTCCAAAATTTTGATTGGAGTGTTTAAAAATATTTCTTCAAAATAAAATTGTTGCATCTTTTGGCAAAGATATGAACATCCCTAAACTCATTTGGTGAAATCAAAATTGTTGCAAGACGATGAATCTCTGTGGCTTTTAGAGGTTTTTAAAGCCCCAGTAAATATTGGTAAAGAAGACCAGTCACTGGTATTCTGTAAAAATATATTTCAAAGACCAAAAGTGAATGTTGTAGTATTCCTACCTACTTTAAAATAATAGCAGGTACATGGTTTCTTGTTTACATCTGAGCAGATTAATACTTATGTTGTATTTCAAGTTAGTGCCTGTGGTGGTTTTACTCAGGTGGGTGGCCAAGCTCCACCACAACCGCTCTCTCACTCCCCCTCATCAAAGAGGAACGGGGAGAAAATACGATGAAAAGGGCTCAAGGGTTGAGATAAGGACAGGGAGATCACGCAGTAATTATTGTGACGGGCAAAACAGACTCAGCATAGGGAGACAGTAAGATTTATTGCTTATTACTGACAAGCTAGAGAAGTGAGAAACAAAGGAAAGAAATCAAAAGCACCTTCCCCCCCATTCACCCTCTTCCACCTCCTCCCCCTGAGCGGCGCAGGGGAACGGGGGAATGGGGGTTATGGTCAGTCTATAGCATTTCTTCTCCGCTGCTCCTTCTCGGTCACTCTCGTCCTCTGTGCTGTGGGGTCTCTCCCACGGGGTGCAGTCCTTGCTGAACTGATCCGGTGTGGGCTTCCCACAGGCAGCAGCTCTTCAAGAACTGCTCCAGATATGGGTCTGTACCACAGGGTCCATCCCTCAGGAGCAAACTGCTCCAACCTGGATCCCCCACAGGCAGCAGCTCCTGCCAGGTCACCTGCTTCTGCGTGGTCCCCTCTCCACAGGCTACAGCTCCGGCCCGGAATCTGCTCCCGTGGGGGTCCTCCACAGGCCGCAGCCTCCGTCAGTGCAGGTCCACCTGCTCCACCGTGGTCTCCTCCACGGGCTGCAGCCTGGAACCCTGCTCCACCGTGGTACTCCATGGGCTGCAGGCGGACAGCCTGCTTCACCATGGTCCTCACCACAGGCCGCAGGGTACTTCTGCTCCAGCGCCTGGAGCACCTCTCCCCCTCCTTCTTCACTGACCTTGGTGCCTGCAAGGCTGTTTCTCACTCCTCTCACTCTCCCAGCTGCTGTGTGGCACAGCATTTTTTTTTTTTTTCCCTGTCTTAAATATGCTCTCACAGAGGCGCAAAACAACATCACTTATTGGCTCAGCTCTGGTCAGCAGTGGGGCCCTTACCAAACATGGGACAGCTTCTAGATCCTTCTCACAAAAGCCACCCCTATGGCCCCCTGCTATCAAAACCTTGCCATGTAAACCCACTACAGTGCCTAAAATACTTCTGAAATAAAATGCTTTTAAATGGTTTATTGTTGGATAGGACAGAGCATTTTTAATTCCATCTTTTTCCCATCCCTGTTTTACTAATTTCTTGTACCAGACTAGTATTTTCCAAAAGTTATGAAGAGAATGTGTGGAAGATCCATAATGAGTCATTGTCTAACGTAGCAAGGAGGTAACATATGCACAGTTTTCTCCATAATGACAAAAAAAACTAAACACCCTCATATATATTATGTTCTGTTAGATGCAGTGGCCAGTATTCATAAAGTGAGTGCATTGTACATATTTAACACTCCATGTGGAAGTGCTATATACTAGGAAATACTCCAGACAACATCTGGTGTGATGTCTATGGTAAGCATCTAGAATTCCTGATGACTAATATAAAACCCATGAGAAGGCTGATGTTGTTTATCACTAGCTGCTCTTTTGTATTATAACCATAACCCAAGAATACGCATGACAGAGACTAAAAATACTTCTTGATACAGTAAAACCCCTGCTGCTTCAGCTAGTCCATAGTGAGTTGCACTCCCAATTGACTTAATAACATTTACTGTCTTTTTGTGCTTTCATGAGAGAGAATTCTACTTATCAGATACGCGGAAAGATATGGCTTTTTGGCCAGCTATTTAATTTATTGCCTAAATACCTTAGTTAGTAGAGGAACGTAATTATGTTGCCTTAAAGAGTCCAGTAGATGTAATCTTTTTGGATCTTAGCAAAGCTTTCACTACTGTCTCTCACAGTATCCTTATGGACAAAATGTCCAGCATACAGCTAGACAAGTACACAATATGATGCATAAACAATTGGCTGGTGGGTCAGGTTTAAAGGGTTTAAGTAAATGGGGTTACATCAGGCTGGCAGCCAGTCAGTGGAGCTCCACAGGGCTCCATTTTAGGGCCAGTCCTCTTCAATCTTTTTATAAATGATCTGGACACGGGACTCAAATGCATACTAAGTAAGTTTGCAGATAATTCTAAATTAGGAGGAGCTGCTGATGACTCCTTCAAGGGTAGAGAGGCCTTGCAGAGAAATCTTGACAAATTAGAGGGCAAGGCTATCATCAATAATATGAAGTTTAACAAAAGCAAATGCTGGATTTCGCACCTGGGGTGGCACAACCCTGGATATACGTACAGACTGGGGGATGAGAGGCTAGAAAGCAGCCCCGCAGAAAGGGATCTGAGAGTTCCGGTTGAGGGTAAGTTGAACATGATTCAACAGTGTGCCCTGGCCAGCCTTTTCCTATGATGTGTCAGGCACAACATTGGCTAGCTAGTCAAGGGAAATGATTGTCCCGCTCTGCTCCCCGCTGGTGCAGCCTCACCTTGAGTACTGTATGCAGGTTTGGGCATGACAATATAAGAAGAACACAAAACTATTAGATAGTGTCCAAAGGAGGGATACAAAGATGGTGATGGGTCTAGAGGGCAAGATG